>NC_035438.2:34302580-34902580 GCF_002127325.2 Helianthus annuus
CAACGGAAATGAAGGAACTGAGGACCCAGTTGGATGAACTGCTGGCGAAAGGTTTTATCAGACCTAGTTCATCTCCCTGGGGAGCTCCTGTCCTATTTGTAAAGAAGAAGGACGGATCAATGCGGTTGTGCATCGACTATAGAGAGCTGAATAAAGTTACCATAAAGAATAGATATCCTTTACCAAGGATCGATGATCTATTCGATCAGCTGCAAGGAGCAAGCTACTTTTCCAAGATCGACTTAAGGTCGGGTTATCATCAACTAAGGGTCAGAGATGAAGATGTACACAAGACTGCATTTAGGACTCGCTATGGTCATTACGAGTTCCTAGTGATGCCTTTTGGGCTCACAAATGCACCGGCTGCGTTCATGGATCTCATGAATCGCGTTTGCAAGCCATACTTGGACAAATTCGTCATAGTCTTCATCGACGATATCCTTATCTATTCCAAGAACCAAGCTGACCACGAGAAGCACCTCCGTTGCATTCTCGAATTACTACAGCATGAGAAACTCTACGCCAAATTCTCGAAGTGTGAATTCTGGCTAAGAGAAGTTCAGTTTTTAGGACACGTTGTGAGTGAGCGTGGTATCCAAGTGGATCCCGCTAAGGTAGAGGCAGTCATGAACTGGCAAGAGCCAAAGACGCCTACCGAAATTCGTAGTTTCCTGGGGTTAGCAGGATACTACCGAAGATTTATTGAAAATTTTTCAAGGATTGCTGCGCCTTTGACTTCCTTGACCAAGAAGAAAGAAAAGTACATTTGGGGCCCGAGGCAGCAAGAGTCCTTTGAAATACTGAAGCAGAAGCTGAGCAACGCACCTGTGTTGACCTTACCTGAGGGTACAGATGAATTCGTAGTTTACTGCGATGCATCACACACGGGCATGGGGTGTGTGCTTATGCAGAAGGGCAAGGTGATTGCCTATGCTTCAAGGCAATTAAAGGTGCATGAAAAGAATTACACCACCCATGATTTGGAGTTGGGTGCCGTTGTATTTGCACTTAAGTTGTGGAGGCACTACCTTTATGGCATTAAATTTGTGATTTATTCTGATCACAAAAGCCTCCAGCACCTGTTCAACCAGAAAGAATTAAACATGAGGCAACGCCGTTGGATGGAAACCCTGAATGATTATGACTGCGAAATCAGGTACCATCCCGGCAAGGCGAATGTAGTCGCCGATGCCTTGAGCAGGAAAGAAAGGGTAAAACCCATTCGAATCAATGCCAAGAGCATTGAGGTTAAGAATAATTTGATAGAAAGGATATTAGCTGCGCAGCGTGAGGCTGTGTTGGAGGCTAATTATCCTAATGAAAAGCTGGGAGTAACTGAGGAGCAGTTGACTCTTAGCAAGGATGGAATTCTTAGACTGAACGGACGTATATGGGTTCCGATATATGGAGGACTACGAGATGTTGTTCTCCAGGAAGCCCATAGTTCCAAATACTCAGTCCATCCTGGTGCTGATAAAATGTACCAAGACTTAAAGGCAAATTATTGGTGGATAGGCTTGAAAAAGTCTGTAGCCGCCCATGTAGCAAAGTGCTTGACTTGTGCTCAAGTCAAAGCCGAGCACCAAAAGCCGTCTGGCTTGCTACAACAGCCTGAACTTCCCGAGTGGAAGTGGGAATGTGTAACTATGGACTTCATAACCAAGTTACCCAAAACCAGGAAAGGAAACGATACAATATGGGTCATAGTCGATAGGCTGACTAAATCAGCTCATTTTCTACCCATCAAGGAGACATATAGCTCCGATATGTTAGCCCAACTTTATGTTGATAAGATTGTAGCCTTACACGGCATACCTGTGTCTATTATCTCCGACAGGGATACTAGATACACGTCTCATTTCTGGAAAAGTTTCCAGCAATCTTTGGGCACGCGTTTGAACTTTAGTACGGCTTACCATCCACAGACGGACGGTCAAAGTGAGCGTACTATCCAAACGCTGGAAGACATGCTTCGTGCATGTGCGATCGATTTAGGTGGTAACTGGGATAAAAACCTACCCCTGATCGAATTCTCCTACAATAATAGCTACCACACCAGCGTAAAGGCTGCGCCTTTTGAGGCATTATATGGTAGGAAATGTAGATCGCCTGTTTGTTGGGCGGAAGTAGGAGAGGTCCAATTATCGGGACCAGAGATTGTTTTCCAGACAACGGACAAGATTGTCCAGATCCGGGAACGTCTCAAGGCTGCCCGCGATAGGCAGAAGAGCTACGCTGATCCAAAGCGTAAGGATTTTCACTTCGAAGTGGGTGAAAAAGTATTACTTAAGGTGTCACCCTGGAAGGGGGTGATGCGTTTCGGCAAGAAGGGCAAGCTGAGTCCGAGGTACATAGGGCCTTTTGAGGTCATTGAACGAGTCGGATCAGTTGCCTATAAACTAAACTTGCCTGAAGAGCTCAATGGAATTCACAATGTGTTCCACATCTGCAATCTCAAAAAGTGCTTCGCCGACGAATCGTTGGTGATTCCACACACGGATGTGCATATAGATGAGAGCTTAAAGTTCATAGAAAAACCTTTGTCGATTGAAGATCGACAGGTGAAGAAGCTTCGCAGAAAGCACGTACCGATTGTAAAAGTCAAATGGGATGCTCGTAGAGGTCCTGAATATACGTGGGAAGTCGAAGCTACAATGAAAGAAAAATACCCCTATTTATTTGAGTAAATCTCGGGTCGAGATTTATTTTAAGGGGGTGAGGATGTAACACCTCAAATTTTTGTGTCCAATGATGTGTTAACACGTGTCATTTGTTTACACGTGGCATCTATAATAAATAAAGGACTAATTTTGACAAACCTTGAAAGTATATAAATTCGAGGGTTATAAATGTCAACAAGGGTAAATATACTGTATAGTATCCCTAAATAATGCTTAAACCTTCAAACGAATAAATTATAGATCGTACAAAAACAAAACGCGGAAGAAAGTGAGAGATTACAAACTACAGGGGTTAACTGTGTCAACATGTTTAATAATACCTCTGAGTGACCCTTTAACGTTCCAAAGACTTTGTAACGGTATTATACCCTCACTAAAATAATATATATAAATTTCGCGAAGTTTCGATATGAAACGAGAAAGTTACGATCGAATTCGTAGAAGGAGGGTTAAAAGCGTCAACAGTGAAAGTTAAGGCTTTCCAATATAATTAATAAATAAACCGGGGACTTAATAATGCGGGTAAATAACACGAGGCCCCTATCGGTAAATAACCAAGGGCCAAACCGCAAAGTTACCCCTTCAAAACCGAAAGGTCAGGTAAATAATTACGAAAGATTTCGTTATTAATGGCCGGATTCTGCAATCATTGCAAAAAGATTTAAAATTTCTGAAATCTTAACACTACGCGGCCAGCATTGCATATTGGGTTAAGTTGAGGCGGGCCGCGAGCCTCCTCAACTACGCGTCTGATCTTCTAATCCCAGGCGGCCCGCATTGTAAACGCATGGAACCTCCATGCGGGCCGCATTAGACGCCCAGATGCAGAATTGTTGTAACTACTTGGCCTTTGGACCATTTGAACGATCAAACCTCAATCAATGAGGCATGGGCACTCTATACTCGACCCATACACCTCTAGGACACCTACCCATCATCTCTGGACTATTGTGGTAGTTGTAATGATCATAGGGGCTTGTTCTTGGCTATAAATAGCACCTTTGTGTGCATAACATTCACAACAACTCAAACACACATCTCTGGCCATTCTAAAGGCTCCCAAGTGTTTCTTCTCTGCTCCATATTCAAGTTCTAACTTCTGTAAGTTACCTTGATCATCCATTGTTCAGTTTATGCTTAGTTGTTAGCTAAAAACCAAACCGTCGTAACTACGGTTTGACTTTACAATAACTCAGTGATGGTTCAGTCTTATGACGAATCAAAAGTAGTTATAAGTTGGTATCAATGGAGGTAATAAACCCCTAAAAGGGTTCCCTCTGATCACCACTCTAACTATGTCAAATGTCGAGTCAAACGCGCACTTAAAAAGTCAACAGAAAGCTATTTTAGCGATTTAAGCATAATCTGTAATGTACAAGTTATGGAACCTGTTTTGACAATCATAAAACATGATAATAAGTATATAAACCTGTTTGCGCTCGTTTGAATCGATCATTTACTATATTGAACCGGTTCGGAGTCGAAAGTCGCAAAAGTTTGACTTTTGCTTTGACTTCAGTTCTGACCCGTTTTAGTGAGGTATAAATATACCTTAAGACTCTCTTAGGACCAGGTCACATGTTGGTATAAACCTCTGTGGTCGGTTCATGAGTTATCCGAGTCTTTTGCGCAATTCCGTCATTCGCCTAAAAGTTGACCGTAACGGCCTTTTAAAATTAAAACGAGTATTTCGGACACGTGAACGGACCAAAACCTTGCTTGTTAAATTATAAGCATGTCCTTAAAGTTTCACGTCAATCCGAGGCCTAGAATGAGAGTTATGCTAAAAGGCGCACTTTTAAGAAAGTTTTGTAATTAACGGCGCAATTAGCATAACGCCCATCTAACCCAGGTTTTCGTCACCAAAACTTTTACCCACTGTGGTAAAATAATATTTTGGGAATTTTAAAGATTTTTAATAATTTTTACCTTGCTCATAACCTGCGGTTATGGCTACGGTTCGGTAAATACCGAATATGCCCTTTTTGGCCAAAACGGGAGTTCTACAAGGTCTTTTGACCCGATTCCAGTTGCTACTAGTTTTAAATAATAAATAAAGTATTTTAAGCTTTATAAGCTGTTCAGGAAACTCAGATTTCCTGTAGAACTCGAAAAGCCCTTTTAAAATCTTTAAAATGACCGAAAAGCCCCTACGGGGCATAATATTAACTTAAACTCGTTACGGGCATTACGGAAGGTATCCTACTGATACCAAAATACTTTTAAGGCATATTGACTTAGGAAATAAGCGTAGGACACTTATGGTTAACCGTTTCGCCTATTTGCGCACACGGTACGGCTCATGGAACTAGTTTTCGTGCAATAGCCGATATGGGTCAAATTATATTATTTGAACCCCAAAATCCAGAGTATGAACTATAAACCCATATAAAACAAGTCTCTGAACTTGTTGGGTCCAAATCATACTCCATTCTCGGTTTTCGCCTTTTCGTGCGAATTAACCATATCTATATATCGGAATCAACCGGTTTAAGCTACGGCTAATACAAGGACCGTTAGGATTCTAAGAGGTTAATTAAAACCTTCGTTCCAGATTAGGAGACCCAGTAAAAGCTATCGGTGACTTGATCTAAATTAAGGATTTATACTTGCAAAGGTAAATACTTTAACTTATTTCCCCTATATGGGCTTGGGTTACGGTATATTAATACCGCTTGATTGAGCATTATATAATTCCATCGCTTAGGTGGTTAATTGATTAAATATGATCGGCTCATTTAAACAGTTTTGTTGCTTATAAGCCTTTGGGGGGTTTAATGACCGTTGTCCCGGATATCCTTGGCATCATTTTACGAAATGGCCACGACCATCGACATCCCGGTGTAGGCGTACACCCGGTATAAAGTGTCGACATTAAAAATTAAAAGACGTAGCCGTTGGTTTTTATACTACGGTTTTACGCAAACGTGGTGTGTCTATAAATCTTTAACCCGGCACGACCCGGGCTACTGAACGCATAAAAGAACATGTAAAACGTTCACAAGATCATTATGAATTTTCCCAAGTTATAAAAGAGTTTGTGCCTTGTGCATTCAAATCAATTTTAATAAGCATTTTCAAATGTGTCAGTTGAATGTATTTACCAGTGTAAACTGACGTATTTTCCCCAAAAAGATTAAGTGCAGGTACCTAAACGTAAATTGGCTGGTATTAGCTCCCTAGCGTCGAGATAAGCCTCGCAAGCTTGATTGCAGTATCTGATGGAACAATACTTTATGATTATTACGATCCACTGTGGATATTCAACTTCTGTAATACATTGATATTATCACCAGAGGTTGAAATATATATAATTATCTTATGCTTCCGCTGTGCATTATATAATTGTGTGGTTTGACTATATTGTTGCCAACATCGTCACGGTAATCCCCCACCGGGCCCACCGGTGAGACACGTGGAAATCGGGGTGTGACAGAAAGTCATACCTTAATCACGCTTCCGCAAAAGCCAGGGTGTGACACTAGAGAGCCCCCTCGCACAATAGATCCCCAATTTAAACCCCTCAATGAGAAACCCCTATCATCAAGACTCGAACTTGAGACCTTGAGGGGAAAACTCACCCGGGCCCACCATAAGTGGAACTTAAATGCCTGTGGCCACCACTAGAGCACTAGTGGAATTACACAATCTCTAATTGCCTCTGCCATTGTCTAATCTGCTCAATCCTATCTCTAATGGCGTTACAGACAACCAACCCTTTCCTCCTAGACGTCACCAGAATGATATGTGCGGCACGTGTGGATCTGCTTATGTTTGGTTCTGCTTCTGTTTTTGCCAGAAAATCAGATCTGAAACAGTTCTGCTTCTGCATCGTCGCTAGATGGTGGTGGTTGGGTGTTTGTGATGATGGTGGTTGGGTGGTTACGGGTTGTTGCGTGGGTTTTGAATGGCGTCGCTAGTGGCAAAATTGAGAGAAGTAGGGGAGTTGAACTAAACTTATATATCTGTATATATAATACCAATTTCAGATTTAGTTTTGTTTTTTTATTATATTATTTTAAATAAATGGGTAAAAGGCTAAAATAGCCTTATGTGACCAGATTTAACTAGAAATATTAACTAAGTTAGGCCTAAAGGACATAACATACAGCATTGATGTACACAAAATGCAACATATAAATTACATCAATTATGGCATAAAACTAACTCTTTTTAGTACTAATGTTGGAAAAAGTGTGTTTTTGTCTTCCTTTCGTATTTTCAGGATTAAATGAGCTCAAATAAACAAAAGAAGCAAAAAGGCAGCTAAATCTAACACAAATACAAGAAAAGGAACAAACATGGCATGCCCGAACCCCCGACAGCATCTTCCCAAGCAAAACAAAAGAATATAAGGATGAACACGCCCCGTGCTCAGTGAGCACGGGGGCGTGCCCAAGTGTCAGCAGAAAAGACAAAGTTGTAGAAGCTTCCATCGCCCACCACGGTGTCGTGCTCAGCGGACACGGGGTCGTGGTCAAATATAAGATTCGCGAAATCCAGGCAAATCGTGATAGTACAGATATGCTTCTGCACACGGGGTCGTCCTCAGCGGACACGGGGGCGTGGTCAACTAATGCAGACAAACTGCAATTAATGAAGAAAGAGAGGAGGATGGACACAGGGCCGTGCCCAACGGACACGGGGCCGTGCCCGAGCTTCTGTTCAGCCTATAAATAAGAGTGCTTGGTTTACTTGCAACTCATCCCTTAGCACACCACCTCTCTCACACTTCACCCACCACCCACCACCATCACAACACCATCATCCACCACCATCATCCATTGTCCATCATAGAGTGTGTGAGTCGTCTCGGGATCCAAGATTGATCGTAAGTGATGTGTGTAAAATGCAACATATAAATCACATCAATTAAGGCATAAAACTAACCCTTTTTTAGTACTAATGTTGGAAAAAGAGTGTTTTTGTCTTCCTTTTGTATTTTCAGGATGAAATGAGCTCAAAATCACAAAAGAAGCAAAAAGACAGCTAATTCTACCATAAATACAAGAAAAAGGAACAAAAGTGGATTGCCCGGACCCTCAACGGCACCTCCCAAGGCAAAGGAGAAGAAACAGAGTCTGAACACGCCCCGTGTCCAGCGAACACGGGGGCGTGCCCAGGAAGCAGCAGAAAAGACAAACCAGTAGAAGCTTCCATTGCCCACCACGGGGCCGTGTCCAGCGAGCACGGGGGCGTGGTGAAAGTACAGCAGGCGCATTAATTGTAATTCGCAATTACAATTAATGAGGAGAGAGAGTGTCAGGCGGGCACGGGGCCGTGTCCAGCGGACACGGGGCCGTGTCCAGCCTTCTGTTCAGCCTATAAATAGAGGAGCTTGGCTTCATTCTCTCTCATCCCTTGGCACACCACCTCTCTCACACCTCATCCACCACCCACCACCACCATAACACCATCATCCACCACCATCATCCATTGTCCATCGTAGAGTGTGTGAGTCGTCTCGGGATCCAAGATTGATCGTAAGAGTTCTTGACAATCAAGGCCATGTTTGCCTAAGTCTCTTACATCACTTGGTGAAGACAAGTGTTTAGTATAATACTTTTTATTTTTAATCTTTTGCACTTTTTATTTGGTTTTGTATTAATGACTTTAATAACTAGTTACTTATGTTGAAGGTGATCTTTCCTTATCGTTTGTCCGTGGTGTCTTGGCATTATTTTACTGTCTATATAAAATAAAAGATTTTCACCATTCATATCTCCACGGTCTATATGGAGGTATGTTGGCTACCTGGTCGGGGGTTAAGGGAACGGTTTGGTAAGGGTCTTGCCCTTGTTCAGCGTTTAGAGGTCCTGCTTGGGACCTGGGTCAAATTTAGTAGGATCTCCTTCAATGCCCATAGGTATTGGATGGCGGGGATCCAAACTCTTTGACCCCCTCATAAGTTAACTACTATTAATACTATAACCCGGTTATTTAGGACTGTATCCCTGCTAACTCAGACTACTTAGCCGAGGGTAACGTCACCGCCAAAAGCGGGGCCTACCACAATTTGCATTAATAACTTAATTCATTATCTTTCAATAATCCGACCCTTTAGGATTGTATCCTTGCTGACTCAAACTACTGGGTTGAGGGTAACGTCGCCTTCAAAAGAGGGGCCTACTACAATAACTAAGATAATCTCTTAAACAAGTGCAAAAGTGCGAAAATAATCAAAGGTTATACTAATACACGTGTCGGATCCAAGTGATTCATCTTGTCTATCTGTTTTTATTTTATTTTTATTTTCAGCATTTAGTTAGTTTTTATTTTTCTTAGTTTAAAACATTTTTCTAACCTTTTTGATTTGATTAGACGTTGAGGATAAACCGGTATTAAAAGCTCTTGTGTCCTTGGACGACCTCGGTATCTTACCAACACTATACTACGTCCACGATGGGTGCACTTGCCCATATGTGTGTTTAGTGTTAGTGAATATCGTGTTTTATAAATTTAAAACTTGGCTAAAAGTGTAAAAAGGGGCTTAAATACATCTAAAAATATAACACACTTCACGCACATCAAGTTTTTGGCGCCGTTGCCGGGGACACAAGGATTTTAAGAAAGTTAGGAATCAACGGCCTAATCATTTTTTTTATTTTTCTTTAATTTTTTAGGATTTTTCTTAGATTTTTAGCTTCTGCAGAGCTCAACACGGGGCCGTGCCTGCTGAACACGCCCCGTGCTCAATCATTGGAACTGGCAATCCTGTTTTAAGTCAGACAGTAGGCTGAACACGGGGCCGTGTCCACTGAACACGCCCCCGTGCCCAAGATTCAGTTGCTGAAAACAGAACCGTTAGATCCCGGCGGTTGGTAATTTCTGACACAAACATGAGTGATAGTAATTCTTTTTACTTTCGGCACTCTTATGGTTTGTGGTGTCGAATATGTGGAGGCGAACATGAGGAATTAAAATGTTTTTTCCTCACTTATAGGCCCCACTATATAGACCCACCGATTCCTTGTAACCTTAAGAGGGGCGAAAGTAAAAATAAGCACTATTTCTCCCTCGAATGCGCCCAGCCAGATATTCTAGGAGAAATGCTCCTTGACGAGCTATTTCAACTAGAAGAACTACTTCTCAATTGGTCAAAAGAACTCAGGAAGGATTTTTTAGATCCATCCCAAGATGATGACCATGAGGAAGTGTTGGAACCGCATTCCGACAACCTCGTTGCTCCCGAAAATACCTTCTTACCTAGAAAAGACGCGGACGATAGTCGTCCCTGTGTCGATTGTGCCGTGAAGGACTCCCCATCGACTTCGTTCGATGCATACATAGACCTGAGCGATTCGGCATACACCTTCTTTAACAAGAGCCCGGGAAAGGGTTGGACTTGTCCACCTAGAATGAAAATAGGAATTACCCTCACCGACAACCTCTTGCGTTCTCGCCTTAGTATAGGACAATTAAGGTATCTTAGGCACTTTGGGGTTGTTCCAACAAGTCAAGAACCACCCGATATAGATTAGCTCCTTAGTAAAGACAAAACTTCATAAGACAGCTTTCCGACACGGGGCCGTGCCCGGCCAACACGCCCCCGTGTCCACCAAAAGATTCCCCTCTGAACAGAACGTCAGAATACGGACAAACTGTGTCAGAATTTCATCTGCACACGGGGCCGTGTCCAGCAGGCTGTCGTTTTCTATAAATGCAGCCAAAAATCCTGCACATTTGGACCAACTTGGGGACAGAGATTTGAAGGAATCTTCTCTCAAACAATCCTAGGTAAGTCTAAAAGAAGTTTCCAACAACCCATCTTGTCCTTTCCTCTTCTAGACATTTCCTTCTTCTTCATCTTTCTTCAAGAACTACCATGAAAAGTTTGAATTTTCAATCTTTGTGGTAGGAAACAATGAGTTTTGATCATAGAATCTTGGTAAAAACATGTTATGTAACATTGTTTAAAGTTATTTACTGTCAAAAAGCTTGCATAAACTCAGAAAATAACTTAAAAACCCAAGATTCCTTGCTCCAAAATTCTGCAGAAAGATGAACACGGGGCCGTGCTCAATGAGCACGGGGCCGTGTCCAGAAACTGTTTCGTCATATAAACTGCTTTTGGTTTATTTTTCGTAGAATGGCGAGTGAAAACAGTGAAACATCATCCGTTCATTCCTCAAACAGCCGAAGGGGAAGGAGGCCTTCCGTTGAAGCTACACTTGTGCACTACGTGATAGCGCTAAGGGAAGCTCTCGATGAAATGACGTCAGTAGAGGAGGTCCTCATTGACCGTATTAACGATCTTGCCATGGGACTTGAAAGCAGCTTCCAAGAGATTAACCTTTTGCACCAAAGGTTAAACATTTTGGTAGCACCCCCTATGGAACCAGTCCTTCCACAACAAGACTGGAACTTGGCACTCGGTGTTAACAACCCTACCGGGTGGGGAGACTTTCCCGCAGAACCTCCTATGGAAAACCCACAAGAAGTTCCAGCGGAAGTTGAAACTCCTCAAACCAATGCAAACGAGCCCTCTTTTCTCCTCCCAAGGGAGGTAGAGGAGTGGCTTGCCGACATATGAGGAGAACCGTACCCGAAAGGAGGAGTTCTACAAAGCCTTATCTAACCAAGACTAGTATCTTCTTGGAAATTTTGCTAAATTAAAATAAAACATAGGGCTAGAACTCCATAAGTTTAATATCTATGTAATTTTTATCTTTATGTAATGTCTCTCTATGATTTGCAATGTTATGATGGTTTTTAAGATTGATGGTTGTTTTGAGAATAGAACACACTCATGGTGGTAATGGATGAAAAAGGGAACGAGAAAAATGGAACCATGCACGAAGAACAGAGCAACCCGACAAAAATCTCCATTACAGAAGGCTCAACACGGGCCGTGCCCAACCAACACGGCCCCGTGCTGAGCCCCTGCAGAAAAATCACCCAGTTCAGGTAACTGGACACGGGCCGTGTTCAGCGGACACGCCCCCGTGTCCAGGCTTCTGTTTGAATTCTGTAATTTTTGTTACTGGCACTTGACCACGGGGCCGTGCCCGGTGAACACGGGGCCGTGTCCAGGATGCCAGTAACACAAAACTTTGCTTTTAAACCCACTTTTACACATTCTAATCAACCAAAAACATTATTTTTTGGACACATTGAGGACAATGTGTAATTTAAGTGTGGGGGGGATGCTAAAACCTTGAAATTTTGCAAAATCCTAAACACAAGCCTTACACAAAACTCTATTGGAACCGCTAAACACCCCAAATTTTTTCAAAAACTTTTTCATTTTTTTTATTTACTTGTCTTAGTTTAAGTTGGGAAGAACAAGTTCTAAAAAGGTTATATTTTTACAAGTTTACAACCGATAGCGTCGTGATAAAAAAGGAACCAACATAAGAAAATTATGAAACGGCATAACAAGTCTAGTTTAAAAGTCGATTATATATGCTTGGTCACATTAAAAACCCATTCCCACAAAAGTGAGTTTTGAGCCTTTATTGAGCATAAAAATACACATATTTAGATCAAATGCTCATTTTTCGTTTCTTGTGTGAATAGCCGCTCGGTCCTTACGAATCTAGAACTTGCCACGACGATACATTCCCGGTCCTTACCAACTTAAACCCAAGTAAGTAAATGATGGAGGCATTAGGACTAACCATTTTTCTTTCAAAACCATTATTTTTCATTTTTTTTACCTACCCAAAATCCCCCTAGATAGCCCCTTTGAGCCTAAACCTTTCATTTCATTACCCCAAAACCCTTTTTACCCACCAAAAACCTTTTTATTTATTTTTTTTTTTTAGTAACAAGTTCGCTTTTTCGTAAACTCACCTTTTTATGTGACGAAAAAAAAATGATGATGAAGTCAAAAACAAACAAAAGCTATAAAAAGCTTGTTTGGAGAAATACTTCAAAATAAAAAGTCACTAAAAATAAGGTACTTCACGAAAACCGACGCTTGTTACGATTTTCGCCCTTTTTACTAACCACTAACCAACCACCCACCTTTAAACCCAAGCCTTCACCCAAAAAGTCCTCTTGATATTTACAAAGGTAAAAAGTTAAAAAGGAGGAGGATTGATTCCTTGGCAAGCCTATGGAAGACGTAAGTTCCGTGCCGCTCTTGAGTGATTCACTAAAATATACACCTTCGGCCGAGTGTTGAGTGATCTCCCGTGAGGTATGTGAACTTGTATATAAATGGAATTTTAATAAGGCATGCTATGCCCAAATAAGTAATTTATCTTATGAAAAGTTCAAAATAAATCATAACGAATAGGATTGTAAATAAATAAAAATAAAGCCTATAAAAACCTTGGATTCCCGACCCTCTAGGACAAGCTAAAAAACTTCTCTTCTACCTATTCCATTTGGGAGTGTAAGCCACATTTAAAGAGTTTTGCTTGAGGACAAGCAAAAGTTCAAGTGTGGGGGTATTTGATATGTGTAAAATGCAACATATAAATCACATCAATTAAGGCATAAAACTAACCCTTTTTTAGTACTAATGTTGGAAAAAGAGTGTTTTTGTCTTCCTTTTGTATTTTCAGGATGAAATGAGCTCAAAATCACAAAAGAAGCAAAAAGACAGCTAATTCTACCATAAATACAAGAAAAAGGAACAAAAGTGGATTGCCCGGACCCTCAACGGCACCTCCCAAGGCAAAGGAGAAGAAACAGAGTCTGAACACGCCCCGTGTCCAGCGAACACGGGGGCGTGCCCAGGAAGCAGCAGAAAAGACAAACCAGTAGAAGCTTCCATTGCCCACCACGGGGCCGTGTCCAGCGAGCACGGGGGCGTGGTGAAAGTACAGCAGGCGCATTAATTGTAATTCGCAATTACAATTAATGAGGAGAGAGAGTGTCAGGCGGGCACGGGGCCGTGTCCAGCGGACACGGGGCCGTGTCCAGCCTTCTGTTCAGCCTATAAATAGAGGAGCTTGGCTTCATTCTCTCTCATCCCTTGGCACACCACCTCTCTCACACCTCATCCACCACCCACCACCACCATAACACCATCATCCACCACCATCATCCATTGTCCATCGTAGAGTGTGTGAGTCGTCTCGGGATCCAAGATTGATCGTAAGAGTTCTTGACAATCAAGGCCATGTTTGCCTAAGTCTCTTACATCACTTGGTGAAGACAAGTGTTTAGTATAATACTTTTTATTTTTAATCTTTTGCACTTTTTATTTGGTTTTGTATTAATGACTTTAATAACTAGTTACTTATGTTGAAGGTGATCTTTCCTTATCGTTTGTCCGTGGTGTCTTGGCATTATTTTACTGTCTATATAAAATAAAAGATTTTCACCATTCATATCTCCACGGTCTATATGGAGGTATGTTGGCTACCTGGTCGGGGGTTAAGGGAACGGTTTGGTAAGGGTCTTGCCCTTGTTCAGCGTTTAGAGGTCCTGCTTGGGACCTGGGTCAAATTTAGTAGGATCTCCTTCAATGCCCATAGGTATTGGATGGCGGGGATCCAAACTCTTTGACCCCCTCATAAGTTAACTACTATTAATACTATAACCCGGTTATTTAGGACTGTATCCCTGCTGACTCAGACTACTTAGCCGAGGGTAACGTCACCGCCAAAAGCGGGGCCTACCACAATTTGCATTAATAACTTAATTCATTATCTTTCAATAATCCGACCCTTTAGGATTGTATCCTTGCTGACTCAAACTACTGGGTTGAGGGTAACGTCGACTTCAAAAGAGGGGCCTACTACAATAACTAAGATAATCTCTTAAACAAGTGCAAAAGTGCGAAAATAATCAAAGGTTATACTAATACACGTGTCGGATCCAAGTGATTCATCTTGTCTATCTGTTTTTATTTTATTTTTATTTTCAGCATTTAGTTAGTTTTTATTTTTCTTAGTTTAAAACATTTTTCTAACCTTTTTGATTTGATTAGACGTTGACGATAAACCGGTATTAAAAGCTCTTGTGTCCTTGGACGACCTCGGTATCTTACCAACACTATACTACGTCCACGATGGATGCACTTGCCCATATGTGTGTTTAGTGTTAGTGAATATCGTGTTTTATAAATTTAAAACTTGGCTAAAAGTGTAAAAAGGGGCTTAAATACATCTAAAAATATAACACACTTCACGCACATCAGTAAGAGTTCTTGACAATCAAAGGCCATGTTTGCCTAAGTATCTTACATCACTTGGTGAAGACAAGTGTTTAGTGTAATACTTTTTATTTTTAATCTTTTCGCACTTTTTATTTGGTTATGTATTAATGACTTTAATAACTAGTTTCTTATGTTGAAGGTGATTCTTCCTTGTCGTTTGTCCGTGGTGTCTTGGCATTATTTTACTGTCTATATAAAATAAAAGATTTTCACCATTCATATCTCCACGGTCTATATGGAGATATGTTGGCTACTTGGTCGGGGGTTAAGGGAACGGTCTGGTAAGAGTCTTGCCGTTGTTCAGTGTATAGATCCTGTAAAGGACCTGGGTCAAATTTAGGTCCTCTTCAATACCCACCGGTATTGGATGGCGGGGGTCCAAACTCTTCGATCCCCTCATAAGTTAAACTACTATTAAAACTTTAACCCGGCTACTTAGGACTGTATCCCTGCTGACTCAGACTACTTAGCCGAGGGTAACGTCACCTTCAAAAGAGGGGCCTACCACATTATGCATTAATAACTTAATTAATTATCTTTCAATAATCTGACCCTTTAGGATTGTATCTTTGCTGACTCAAACTACTGGGTTGAGGGTAACGTCGCCTTCAAAAGAGGGGCCTACTACAATAACTAAGATAATCTCTTAAAATATGCAAAAGTGTGGAAATAATCAAAGGATACACTACACACGAGTCGGATCCAAGTGATTCCTCTTGTCTATCTGTTTTTACTTTTATTTTTTATTTTCAGCATTTTAGTTAGTTTTATTTTTCTAGTTTAAAACCTTTTTTCTAACTTTTGATTTGATTAGATATTGAGGATAAACCGGTACTAAAAGCTCTTGTGTCCTTGGACGACCTCGGTATCTTACCAACACTATACTACGTCCACGATGGGTGCACTTGCCCATATGTGTCTTTAGTGTTAGTAAATATCGTGTTTTATAAATTTAAAACTTGGCTAAAAAGTGTAAAACGGGCTTAAAATATACACCTAATATATATCACACCTAACGCACATCAAGTTTTTGGCGTCGTTTCCGGGGACACAAGGATTTTAAGAAAGTTAGGAATCAATGGCCTAATCGTTTTTCTAAATTTTTCTTTTGTTTTTAGGATTTTTTGAAATTTTTCAGCTTCTACAGAACTCAGCACGGGTCGTGCCCGCTGAACACGCCCTGTGCCCAATCATTGGAACTCGCAATCTTGTTTTAAGTCAGACAGTAAGCTGAACACGGGGTCGTGCCCACTCAACACGCCCCCGTGGTTCTGACACAAACATGAGTGATACTGATACATTTTACTTTCGACACTCTTATGCTACGTGGTGTCAAATATGTGGAGGCTCTCATGAAGAATTAAAATGTTTCTTTCTGAATTATAAGCCCCACTATATAGACCCATTATTTTCCTGTATCCTTAAGAGGGGCGAAAGTAAAAACAATCCCTATCTCTCCCTCGAATGCGCCCAACCGGACATTCTAGGAGAAATGCTTCTTGATGAACTATTTCAACTAGAAGATCTAATTCTTAATTGGTTAAAAGAACTTGAGATGGATTTTATTGACTCATCTCAAGACGACACCAAAGAAGGATTGTTGGGATCGCATTCAAACAACTCTAATATTCCCGATGATACCTCCAACTCTAGCGAGGACTGGATCGATAGTCGTCCCTGTGCCGATTGTGCCGTGAAGGACTCTCCATCGACTTTGTTCGGTGCATACATAGACCTGAGCGATTCGGCATACACCTTCTTTAACGATAGCCCGGGAAAGGGTTGGACTTGTCCACCTACATTTAGCAAAGGAATCACCCTCACCGACAACCTCTTGCGTTCTCGTCTTAATCTGGAACAATTAAGGTATCTTAGGCACTTTGGGGTTGTTCCATCAAGTAAGGAACCACCCGATATGAATAAATTCCTTAAAAATAGACAAACTTCATAAACAGCCTTTTGACACGGGGTCGTGCCCAGCCGACACGCCCTCGTGTCCACCAGAAAGATTCCTTTCTGACTTTCTGTCAGAATACGGACAAAGTGTGTCAGGATCTAGCCTGCACACGGGGCCGTGTCCAGCCGACACGGGGCCGTGTCCAGCTTGTTGTCGTTTTCTATAAATGCAGCCAAGAATCCTGCACATTTGGACCATCCAGGGACAGAGATTTGAAGGAATCTTCTCACATACCATCCTAGGTAGTTGCTAAAAGAAGCTTCTAACAACCATCTTGTCCTTTCCTCTTTTATCCATTTCCTTCTTCTTCATCTTTCTTGCTCCAAAACCTCCATTAAAGCTTGAGATTTCAAGCTTTATTGTGAGGATTGTTGATTTTGGTTCAAGGAATCTTGTTAAAAATAAGTTGTATAATGTTGTTTTAAGTTATTATTACTCAAAAAGGCTTCACAAATTGGAAAAATAACTTGAAACTTCGAGATTTCTTGTTCCAAAATTCTGCAGAAAGGTGAACACAGGGCCGTGCTCATTGAGCACGGGGCCGTGTCCAAAGTACTGTTTCATCAAAATAAGCTATTTCCGGTTTGTTTTCGCAGAATGTCAAGTCAAAACAGTGGAACATCTTCTGCATATTCCAGAAACAGTAGAAGAGAGAGAAGGTCCTCAATTGAAGCTACCCTCGTACGCTACGTCATGGCACTGCGGGAAGCTCTTGATGAGATGACTTCGGTAGAGGAGGTCCTAATAGACCGTATAAATTATCTTACGGTGGGGCTGGAAAACAGTTTTCAAGAAATTAACCTCTTGCACCAGAGGTTAAACATTCTTGTAACACCTCCCATGGAACCAATCCTCCCTCAAGAGGATTGGAACCTAGCACTTGGAGTCAACAATCCTACCGGATGGGATGACATTCTAGCAGAGCCTCCACTTGAAGATCTACAAGAAGTTCTGGTGGAAGTTGTACCCCCTCAAACCGACGCCAACGATCCCGCCTTCCTCCTCCCAAGAGAGATAGAGGAATGGCTCGCCGACGTGTGAGGAACCCATGCCCGGAGGAAGGAGTTCTTTGAAGCCACATCCAACCGAGAGAATTATCTTTTCGGAAATTTTGCTAATTAGAATAACTTTTAGGCTAGAACTTCTTGGTTTAAGCTTCTTGTGCTTCATTTAACTTGCTTATCTAAATTACTAGCTTTCTAGGATTATGTAATTTTCTCTATTACTTTAATGAAATGATGTTTTTAGTGTTTGGGTGATGTTGTAATGGTTAAAACACACTCGGGATGGTGAAGGATAATAAGGGAAACTTGCACCAGCGCCCCATGCACGAAAACAGAACCATCCGACAAATTTTCTTCGTTACAGCAAGTTCAACACGGGCCGTGTACACCCGACACGGCCCCGTGCTGCGGAATCTGTAGAAAATGCCCAGTTCAGGTAACTGGACACGGGCTGTGTTCACTGAACACGCCCCCGTGTCCAGGCTTCTGTTTCTTTTTACAAACTTTTGTTACTGGCACTTGAACACGGAGTCGTGCCCGGACACCACGGGGCCGTGTCCAGAGTACCAGTAACATGAAATTTTGCTTTTTCACACCTTTTTACACATTCAATCAACCTAAAAACTTATTTTTTGGACACATTGAGGACAATGTGTAATTTAAGTGTGGGGGGGGGGGGATGCTAAAACTTTGATTCTTGCAAGTCCTAATTAACAAGCCTTACACAAAACTCTATTGGAACCGCTAATCACCCCAATTTTTTTTCAAAAAATTTTCATTTTTTTTACTTGTCTAAGTTTAAGTTGGGAATTAAAATTCTAAAAAGGTTATATTTTTACAAATTTACAACCGATAGCATCGTGATAAAAAGAACCAACATAAGAAAATTATGAAGCGGCATGACAAACTTAGTTGAAATTTGATTATATATGCTTGATCACATAAAAACCCATTTCCACAAAAGTGAGTTTTGAGCCTTTATTGAGCATACAAATACATATCTTTAAACTAAATGCTCATTTTTCGTTTCTTGTGTGAATAGCCGCTTGGTTCTTACAACTCTAGAACTTGCCACGACAATACATTCCCGGTCCTTACCAACTTAAACCCGAGTAAGTAAATGATGGAGGCATTAAGACTAACCCTTTTTATTTCTACACCATTATTTTTTTTTACCATCTACCCAAAATCCCCCTAGTTAACCCCTTTGAGCCTAAACCTTTTCATTTCTTAACCCACTTCAAACACCCTTTTTACCCACCTAAACCCTTTTCCTTTTAAACCCTTTATTTTAGTAACAAAGCTCGGTTTCTCTTATTACTTTGAAATATATATATATATATATATATACATATATATATATAATACAATGATGAAAATGAAGCCAAAGAAATAAACAAACAAGTTTATCAAAAATAACTTCGTTTGAAATGCTTCATCAAAATAAAAAGTTTTGAAAAATATCAAGTCTTACGAAAACCGACGCTTTTTACGCTTTTCGCCCCTTTACTAACCACTAACCCAACCACCCACCTTTAGCCCAAGCCTAACCCTTCCCCCAAAAAGTCCTCTTGATATCTAAAAAGGGCTATAGTTAAAAAGGAGGAGGATTGATTACTTGGCAAGCATATGGTAAGAGTAAGTTCCATGCCGCTCTCGAGTGATTCACTAAAAATACACCTTCGGCCGAGTGTTGAGTGATCCCCCGTGAGGTATGTGAACTCGTATATAAATAGAATTTTAAAAAAGGCATGTTATGCCCTAATAAGTAATTTATCTTATGAAACGTTTTTAATAAATCATGACGAATAGGATTGTAAATAAATAAAAATAAAACTCAATAATGAATCTTGGAAATCCCGACACTCTATGACAAGCCCAAAAACCTTCTCTTCTACCCATTCCATTTGGGAGTGTAAAGCCACATTATAAAGAGTTTTGCTTGAGGACAAGCAAAGATTCAAGTGTGGGGGTATTTGATGTACACAAAATGCAACATATAAATTACATCAATTATGGCATAAAACTAACCCTTTTTTAGTACTAATGTTGGAAAAAGTGTGTTTTTGTCTTCCTTTTGTATTTTCAGGATTAAATAAGCTCAAATAAACAAAAGAAGCAAAAAGGCAGCTAAATCTAACACAAATACAAGAAAAGGAACAAACGTGGCATGCCCGACCCCCCGACAGCATCTTCCCAAGCCAAGCAAAACAAAAGAACAGAAGGCTGAACACGCCCCGTGCTCACTGAGCACGGGGGCGTGCCCAAGTGTCAGCAGAAAAGACAAAGTTGTAGAAGCTTTGTGCTCAGCGGACACGGGGCCGTGGTCAACTATAAGATTCACGAAATCCAGGCAAATCTTGATAGTACAGATATGCTTCTGTACACGGGGTCGTGCTCAGCGGACACGGGGGCGTGGTCAACTAATGCAGACAAACTGAAATTAATGAAGAAAGAGAGGAGGATGGACACAGGGTCGTGCCCAATGGACACGGGGCCTTGCCCGAGCTTCTGTTCAGCCTATAAATAGGAGTGCTTGGTTCACTTGCAACTCATCCCTTGGCACACCACCTCTCTCACACTTCACCCACCAACCACCACCATCACAACACCATCATCCACCACCATCATCCATTGTCCATCATAGAGTGTGTGAGTCGTCTCGTGATCCAAGATTGATCGTAAGAGTTCTTGACAATCAAAGGCCATGTTTGCCTAAGTCTCTTACATCACTTGGTGAAGACAAATGTTTAGTGTAATACTTTTTTATTTTTAATCTTTTCGCACTTTTTATTTGGTTATGTATTAATGACTTTAATAACTAGTTTCTTATGTTGAAGGTGATTCTTCCTTGTCGTTTGTCCGTGGTGTCTTGGCATTATTTTACTGTCTATATAAAATAAAAGATTTTCACCATTCATATCTCCACGGTCTATATGGAGATATGTTGGCTACCTGGTCGGGGGTTAAGGGAACGGTTTGGTAAGAGTCTTGCCATTGTTCAGCGTATAGATCCTGCAAAGAACCTGGGTCAAATTTAGTAGGACCTCCTTCAATGTAACAACTCTCACCAAAACCATTATTTATTATTTTATTTGTCCAATAGGAAACCCTAATTGAGACCCCCAAGGGATCCTGCATAAACCCTAAAATTTTCAGAACAATCGGAATCAGGATCAGGGCCCCTAAAACTCGGGGGGGGGGGGTAAACCCTAGTCGGTAATATCTAAACAGTTTTACGTGTAAAACGAATTTGAACGAACGACCAACTCACCCAAGCTACTGAGACACGGGGCTACCCTATTGTAACACCCCGAAAACGGGTTTGGTGATTAAATCCCGTTAATACTAAAGACGGGGAAAGTACCGTTAGTGGTAAAAGTAAACTGGTAAGTATTAGGAATTTATTTAAATAATCCTAATATTTATTTAAAGTGAATCAGAGTTTTCAAGAAAAATAGGATAGATAAAAGGCCCAATTTAACGGGACTTAAAGTAGAACGGGTTATGATTTCCCGAACCCACTAAACTGACTAGGAAATAAATAACCTAGTTAGTTGGTTGTCTTGTGTTAAAGCATGAATAGGGTTAAAATGCAACTAGATTATAAGTTGTACAAAATGGAAGGGCCTAAGTTGTAAGAATTGAAACTATAATATTAATTTTAATAAAAATTAAAACCAAAGCACCATTTTGAAGGTGTTGGTCGTACAGAAGAAGAGCAGGGGCGACTCCCCACTCTCAAACCCTAAAAACTCACTAAACTTGCAAATTGAAGGCTCAATCCAAGTCAAAATCGAAATTAAAGTGTAGATTATTGATCCTCATCACAAGAGGATTACAAGGTATGTAAAATTTCATGAAAACCTTCAACTTGAATTTCTCATGTAATTGGGAAAATCTGAAACTATAATTGCATGTGTGTCTTATGATGATTTAGGAACAACTATAGTGTCTAGGGACAAACCCTAGACAAATACAAGTTGAAATCATGTGAGATTTTAGTAAAATCCATGATCACCATTGTAGGTGATTAGTGGGTTATGTAGATTTTAATAAACACTAGGAAATTGGGTGATATTCTAGTGTAATTTGACAATTGTGAAGTGACTTCAGAATTATAGAAGTTAACAACTTTGTAAGATGGTTGGTTTATGTGAAATTAGGGCTAAGAGATAAGCTAGAGACTTGATAAATAAACATGTGAAATTCTGCCCTTAAAGTGTTTGTTGAAATGCCTCAAAGAAGGCTCGAAACTACAATTTTTGTAGTTAAAACACCTAATTGTGATGTTTTGGCTATTATGCAAAATGTGATTAAAAAGAGTTCTAAATGTGATAAACGTGGTTAGAACTTTGGTTAAAACGGTGGTCTAAAGATAACGCCTACCGGGTAATTAAAGAACGCTAAAACTAGTTGATGAACTCGATTACGCAATTAGTATACAAACGGGCATTTGACTTTTAGAAAAAGTCAAACTGACCTACGATGTGATGAATGATAATTAGACATAGAAAATAAGTGAGGTGGAATAGTCGTGATTGTTATTGACTAATTTAACCGCCTTGTAAATGATGGATAATAGTTGGCGCTTAAACAAGCCAGGTGAAGCTTGGAGTGAAAGCGGGTCAAACGAGTCAAGCATAGAAGAAAAGCGTAGCTCGGATGCAAGGTAAGTGTAATTTACACACTTATGTAGAATACCCGTTTATTCGATACAATGTAAACGTGATAACAATAATATTGGAAATATGGAAATTTGTCAAATATCGACTAATGAAAATCAAGGTTAAAAGGATACCCATGGCGTAAGCCGAAATGGGTTGAATTTGTAAGAAAAGAGTGTAAAAGAAAAAAAGGGGTATGGTAATAAAATCCGAGATGGGATGGATGTATGAATTGGAGATCAAAAACGATGTTTTTGATTAAATAGATAATGTGGGCATATACTCCAAACGGGTCGAATGGTGGTGATAACACCATTTGACAATATCGACTAATGTGGTTGTCAAGTCTTATGTTAACAGGACCAATTAGCAAATTGGATAATTACGTCACCATTGATGGTGTGATAATGAAAACGAGGTATAAATCGGGTCTACTTATTGATCCGGGCCAGGTACGCATAATTATGTTGTAGTCAAGAATGCTATTTTGGTCGAATAATTTGAGAGAGAGTCCTTCGTCGTAAAAGGACCAAAATCGACCAAAACGCCCTTGCAGGCTAAGTTGAACAAACAACCCTTAAAGGTTGTTTGGAAGCGAATTTCATGATTAGATAAATACTTAGAATAAGTATAGAAGTTGAAAGATGTAATATGTTAGTCAAAACGCACTATTTTAGTTTTTGCCGTAAATTAAAGAACCAAGAGGTAAAAATTTGGTTTATATTGATCACCACATTAAACTCACCTTAAATACAGTTGTGGTGGGAGATTTTAGGATAAGAAATGTGGTGATGGAATGTTAGAAGCAATCGAAAGCGTTTTTAGGCTCGAAAGTGCTTAATTACCCTTAACGGGTCAAAATAAGCATCCAAGTAAAAATGGGTTTAATTTGAGTAATAAACCGGTGATTAGAATCTAATATGATAGGTAACATTAAGTTGAAGAAGTATATGTGATATAAGGGTCAAATAAACACGTTTGATGGTGAAATCACAAACGGGTCAAAATTGGCAAAAAGGGGTAATAACCGAAGAGTTAAAAGTCTGAAAATTTTATTATGTCGAATGTTGAATTTTAACTCCATTAGATGGAGAATTAAATTACGGACGCGTAGGAAAAAGAATCGCGTAAAACGGATCTATAACGAAGAAGTTATGGCCGTTTCCGTAAACTCCGGTCGTGCTGAGAATATGCAGCAACCAGCTGCAACAATCTGTCAAAAAGAGACCGTGGCGTAGCGCCACGGCCATGGTCGCGCGTGGCGACGACCTAATTTCTGAAAATATTGATTTTTCTTGTTTATTTCAAATATTTGACCCGATTAACTTGTTGTACTTGTTATTTAACTATCAAAACTGGCTTCTAAGTTGGTTTTGATCATAGGTGAATGTCGAGAGTGCACGGATGGAGATCAAGCGTCGAGCAAGAACCGAACACGAATACGAAATAAGCTTCCGCGCTATGTATCGTTATTATGTTAAACGACGAACGTACACGTGATATGTTGTATACATTTAAATTGTAAAAAGTTTTTAACAAACCCGTAATTTCCAATGCATATATAATCTTAATTACATGATTGTTTTCGTAAATGATACGTAAAACCTTAATTTATAAGAACGGGTGTTACACCTATGATAGGGTGGCACCCCTCGCGCCACGCGACAGCCCCTCGCGCCACGCGAGGGGGACTGTTTTTCAGATATAAATAGGGGAGTTTGGCACTTGCAATTCTGCGTTGGTTCGACGTACAAATTCGCTTTATACACCGAGATATCGTTCAATTACTACAAAACACACACGAACACAAAACGCTGCCGCACCAACTGGGTAATAACTCGATCGCTATTACGATTTAATGTCCGATCGATTGAAACTATCCAATGGATGTTTAAGTGCTGCCCGCATTAGGGTTATACTTTGTCATTCGTCGTGAATTCGATGGATGTTTAGTATTGCGCTTTGTCATTCGTTGTGAGGGTTGTATCTCGTGAGTTATCGTAAATGCTGTATTAGTTACTAACCTAGTTCATGTGCATTGTTGTTTAAACTAGGTTATCAGGCTTATCAGTAGGCAAAACTCTGCCCGTATAAACTTGCAATGTGAGTCATTCTCTTTTTACCAAACTTGCTTTCAAAAATCATGTTTGTTTTCAAAGTTATAATTACAGGGATTAAGTTTTTGTAATCTTCAATTACTGCCGGTATGTGGGGTTTTGTATACATTACTTGATACCCGTCACCATTGGACAACGAGTTAGCCAATGGGTGATCTGACCATAGTCACAGATACAGTCGAGTGACAAATACCGATTTGGGGTAATTGGTTGATAGAAGCATTGTAATCTCCCTTAATACTGTAGATTATAACAATGTGTCGTTTTGTGCAACTTGAATAACTCGCCAGTATTTCTTGCTGATAAAACCTTTTTAAAACATGTTTCACGTGATCTGCTGTGAATTAAGGAAAAGTTTGTGGAGCACTAGCAAGCTTGAAGTAGTGGCTTAATATAATAAATAAACATGTTTTGTAAACCAGGGATTTCTCGGTGAAATTCCCTTATTGTAAATTGTGGGTTTTATCCCGAATTGTGAAATAAAAATAATCGGGCATTTCAAGTTTTAAAAGATCCTGTTAAAATTTCCGCTGCCATAATAAGCAATACCACGGGTTTCTGTCTCGCGGCTCCTGGACCGGGTCAAACTGGGTCGGGGGCCGTGACAGAAAAAGGTGGTATCAGAGCCACTGGTTTAAGCCAATTAAGTATTTAGAAATACTTAATTATCTAATTGCCATTCTGTGATTCTGTGAAATTTTTAGTCTACAAAAATTTAACTTAGGATTATGTGCGTCTTCGTGTGTGCTAACAGCATGAACGAACTATCAGAAGCCCTTCAGAATTTTTCTATCAATAGCACAGATATGGATACCACGAGTACTGTCACTGGATACCAGGCAGATGTCGAGGAGCCTATGGTATTCAAAGCCCAACCACAGGAGAAACCAAAAGTAGTGAAAAAGAGGCATAGGTGGGTAGGTTGGAGGCGTGTACGCAGGAAAAAGCCAACAACACAGAAAACTATGAAAAAGGAAGACCCAAAAGATAAGGGAAAAGGCATAGAGACTGGGGAGAGTTCTAGGCAAAACCAAGAAATGCTATCTTGGAGACATCATCGGACCTGTCGATGAAACTCTCTTTAACTACCCAGCTGAAGGCCTACTTCCTGTTAACCTAGAACCTGCCATTCTAGACCCTATTGTTCACCCTAGACCTCTACCAGGAGCACTGGAAGAATGGTGGACCACCGACTGGCAATTCCAGAACCTAATGAATAACCCTAATACTTTCTTCCCTCAGTTTGACCCGGAACCTGCACCGAACCCACCAATGAGCAATGAAAATTTGGCTGAACTCCGCCACTATGGCGAGGAACTGGTGGATGCCAGAAATAGGATCCGGGAGGTGGGAGAGCAGATCTTCTGGAAGTACGACGAGAGGGAACGTCGTTACTAAATTGCCAGCTAACGGGGATAGCATGGGGTGGTGTGGTCGTAGTGTATAATAATAATAGTAAAAATATAAATCTTGTAAAACAGTTTAAAAATAAAACTTTGTAAGATAATCAGTGTGTACGAATGCATACTATTATATAAAATCGGATAGTCGCAAGGTCGACAGTTTTGGCTGTACATATTTGTGTGTAATTATGTGTTTCTCTGTTGGTCTTTTCATGTTATTTAACTACTTGTTAATTTACAGTATGGGTAAGCAAAAGCTTTCGGACATTTATTGTCAACTAGATAGTGCCCAAAAGGATAAAGGAACCTCATCTCAATCAAATTCCTCAAGATATTCAGTAAATACTAATGAAGGAATATTTGTTCGTAAGGCACAGTATGAGAACCCACTTACTACCAAGAAAAGAAATTGGATTATTAGAAAAAGTCACGAGAAAATAGGGACGTCCAGTTCAAAAGAAGTGATAGTTAATAAGGAGACTCAGGAAATAGGCAAGAACCCGTCGTGGGAAGACGAATTAGATGAAAAATGGTCAGATCTCTATATGTTAGCCACTACAGCAGTGAATCTTGATCCTTAATTAAGATAAACTGCCAAACCTAGACCAACCATGGAAATTATATAAATAAATACGAGGCAATAAAATAAATGCGGGGCATAGTCATCATAGCCAAATTAGATAATAGTATTTCAGTATTAAGTTGTAATAGATATATAAGGTTGTTGTGTTTGCTATTTTAAATAAAGTCTGGTTGTACAGTGTACCAAAATGTTTGTACTAAATAAATAATTTGTGATTGATACACATTCAGATGGAACACGCTATTAATGAACCAGTTAATGAAGTTAATCAATCGGAACACAATAACGAGGATCACTTCCTAAACCGGCAAGACATAGAAAACATCGTAGCTCAGGGAATAGTTAATGCTATTCCAGCCATCGTCGTTGTGGTCAAAAGTCCCGCTGAGCCTTCACAAGCTCACCCTAGTAAACGCACGCGCGACAATACCTCCAGTAATAGTATTAATGGAGGAGGTAACAATAACAATAGGATGCAAGCCCCAATATACAAAAGAATGAAAGCTGCAACACCTGGTTGCACTTATAAAGAGTTCCTTGCCTGTAAACCTGTTGAGTTCGCAGGCAATGAAGGGGCAACTGCGGCACTGCGTTGGTTAGAGAAAACCGAAGCAGTAATCAAAATAAGTAAATGTGCCGAGGAGGATAAAGTCATGTACGCTTCTCACCTTTTCAAGGAAGAAGCATTAGAATGGTGGAATACGGTTTTGCAAGCTAAGGGAAGCGACATGGCCTACGCCATGAGTTGGGAGGAATTTAAGCGTCTGGTGGAAAGAAAATTCTGCCCTGAATACGAAAAAGAGCAGATGACGAATAAGTTTCTGAGCCATCAGATGGTGGATGTTGACTGTCGAGGGTATACTGCGAAATTCTTCGAGTATGCTCGAATTGTACCTACTCTAGCTTCGCCAGAACCGGTACTCATCTCTCGCTACATTTGGGGTTTAATTAGCAAGATCCGTGATATTGTCAAAGCTGCGAGACCCCGCACAATCGATGATGCAGTAGAGTTAGCTAACACTCTAACTGATGGGCTGGTACGCACGCGGGAGGAAAATAGGAAGAAGGAATTGGCTCAGAAAATTTCCCAAGGATTTCGTGTGGGTAATAATAGTAATTTCAAGAAAAGAGGAACTGGGCAATCTTCCATTCCGCCACTTTGCAGGAACTGTAAGAAGAAGCATTTTGGAAGGTGTAATCAAACTTGCAACTTTTGCAAAGCTGTAGGACATCGTGAAGAAAATTGCCGAAAGAAAACAAAAGTTTGCTTCAACTGTGGAGAAGCTGGGCATTTCAAACCAGAATGCCCTAAATTGGTCAAACTAGCAGACAATAAGGCTAAACCTGCAGAAGGAACTACTAAGAAAAATGCAAGAGCCTTTCAATTGACTACGCAGGAAGCTGAACTAATTCCTGACGTCATAGCTGGTACGTTCTTAGTTCACAACGTCTATGCAAAAGTATTATTTGATTCTGGTGCAAACCAAAGTTTTATCAATACTTCGTTCTGCCAAGCTCTTAATTTACCCTTACCAACCTTAGGCAGATTTTTACATGGTAACACTCTTAAAATAGATAAAGTTTTACGAGAAGGAAAGATAGAACTTTTAGGCCACAAATTTACTGCAAATCTGTTACCTATGGATTTAGCTGGATTCGATGTCGTGTTAGGAATGGATTGGTTAGTAACCAACCATGCTCGAATTCTCTATGATAAAAATTCCATAGAAATCCATACACCCACAGGAGAATTAGTAATAATTACTGGTGATAAGCCACAAAAGCCACTGAAATTTATTTCAGTAATAAAGTTGGCCAGTTATTCAAGAAAACAAGGAATAGCCTATATGGTTTCGGTGGTTGTTAATACCAAAAGTAAGGAACTTAAGGACATTCCAGTAGTATCAGAATACCTGGATATCTTTCCAGAAGATCTACCAGGATTACCACCCGATAGAGAAGTAGAATTCAGAATTCATCTAATTCCAGGAACTATACCGATAGCCAAGGCACCGTATCGGTTGGCACCCACTGAAATGCTAGAATTAAAGAAACAGTTAGATGAATTACTAAGCAAAGGGTTTATACAACCAAGTTCCTCTCCGTGGGGAGCTCCAGTATTGTTTGTAAAGAAGAAGGATGGGTCAATGAGAATGTGTATCGATTATAGAGAATTAAATAAGGTTACAATTAAGAATCGATACCCATTACCTAGGATTGATGATCTTTTTGATCAATTGCAAGGAGCTAGGTACTTTTCTAAAATAGATTTACGCTCCGGATACCATCAATTAAAAGTGCAAGAAGAAGACATACCTAAAACTGCTTTCAGAACTAGGTATGGACATTACGAGTTTACAGTCATGCCCTTCGGATTAACAAATGCCCCTGCAGCATTTATGGACATGATGAATAGGATCTATAAACCGTATTTGGATAAATTTGTAATCGTTTTCATCGACGATATACTTATTTACTCCAAAAGTCAGGAGGAACATTGTGAACACTTGCATGCACTCTTAACTTTATTAAGAAGGGAAAAGCTTTACGCCAAATTCTCGAAATGTGAATTTTGGCTACAGGATGTGCAATTTTTAGGTCATATGGTGAATCACAAAGGTATTCACGTAGATCCTTCAAAAATCGAAGCGATCACCAAATGGAAAGCCCCGCAATCGGCTACGGAAGTTAGAAGTTTTCTAGGATTAGCTGGATACTATAGCCATTAACTAAACTAACCTGTAAAGCCATAAAATTTGAATGGGGACCCAGACAGGAGGAGGCTTTTAGGATTTTAAAGAAAAAGTTAACAAGTGCCCCAATCTTAGCATTGCCAGAAGGAACAGAAGATTTTGAAGTCTACTGCGATGCTTCTAAGCTAGGATTAGGATGTGTGTTAATGCAACGCAAAAAGGTAATTATGTATGCCTCAAGGCAATTGAAAAAGCACGAGGAAAACTATACGACTCACGACTTAGAATTGGGAGCGGTAATTTTTGCCCTAAAAATTTGGAGACATTATCTGTATGGAAGTAAGTTTACCGTTTATACAGATCATAAAAGTTTAAGGTACATATTTGGGCAAAAAGAACTAAACATGAGGCAAAGAAGATGGATGGAAATTTTAAGCGATTACGACTGTGATATTCAGTATCACGAAGGAAAAGCAAATGTAGTCGCAAATGCCTTAAGTCGTAAGTATCATGAAAAGAAAATGCGAGTTCGTGCACTTAGATTAAATCTACAGTTAGATTTAATGGAACAATTGAAAAATATTCAAGCAACAGCAATCAAGGATGATGCTGAAGGAATGAAAGGAAGAATAAAGGAGTTGGAGCAAGGTACTGATGGAATTTGGAGATTCCACAAAAGAATTTGGGTGCCTAAGCAGGGAGATTTAAGAAATAAGATTTTAGAGGAAGCCCATAAATCTAGGTATACCATGCACCCAGGAAACAATAAGATGTACCAAGATTTAAGAAATAATTTCTGGTGGTTAGGAATGAAAAAGGACATGGCTAGATATGTATCTAAGTGTCTAACTTGTTCACAAGTTAAAGCAGAACACCAGAAACCTTCAGGGTTACTCCAACAATTAGAAATGCCTGTTTGGAAATGGGAACTAATAACCATGGATTTTGTTACTAAGTTGCCCAAAACCCGAAAAGGTAATGATGCGATTTGGGTAATTGTGGATCGATTAACCAAGTCAGCTCATTTTCTACCCATGAAAGAAACTTTCAGCATGGAAAGGTTAGCCAAATTATACGTAGACGAAGTAGTATCCTTACATGGAGTTCCACTCTCCATTGTATCGGATAGAGATAGTTGTTTCACTTCACATTTCTGGACAAGTTTCCAAAGACGGACAAAGTGAAAGAACGATTCAAACCCTGGAAGACATGCTCAGGGCATGTGTAATAGATTTTGATGGAAACTGGGATGATCATCTACCCTTAATTGAATTCTCCTATAACAACAGTTACCATGCAAGCATCGAAGCTGCCCCGTTCGAAGCACTGTATAGACGCAAGGGTAGAACTCCGGTTTGTTGGGCAGAAATAGGAGAAAGTCAATTATCAGGTCCTGAGATTGTGCAAGAGACCACTGACAAGATAACTCAAATTAAAGAAAGATTAAAAACAGCTCGAGATCGCCAGAAGAGTTATGCAGACCATCGATGCAAGCCACTAGAATTTCAAATCGGTGACAAGGTACTCTTAAAAGTTTCTCCTTGGAAAGGAGTAGTGCGATTCGGAAAGAAAGGAAAACTAAGTCCCAGGTACGTAGGACCATTCCCAGTAATTTAACGAATAGGACCAGTTGCTTATCGTTTACAACTACTAGAAGAATTAGCTGGGGTACATGATGTGTTTCATGTATCCAATCTCAAGAAATGTCTATCTGACGAATCCCTGGTAGTACCTCTTCAAGATGTGGAGGTAAATGAAAAGTTAAAATTTGTAGAGAAACCACTGCAGATAGAGGACAGAAAAGTCAAGTTTCTTAAGCACAAACGGCTAGTACTGGTCAAAGTCAAATGGGATTCAAAGAGAGGACCAGAGTACACCTGGGAACTGGAATCGGAAATGAAGCGGAAATATCCTCACTTATTCCAGTAAATCTCGAGGACGAGATTTTTATTAAGGTGGGGAGGATGTAACAACTCTCACCAAAACCATTATTTATTATTTTATTTGTCCAATAGGAAACCCTAATTGAGACCCCCAAGTGATCCTGCATAAACCTTAAAATTTTCAGAACAATCGGAATCAGGATCAGGGACCCTAAAACTCAGGGGGGGTAAACCCTAGTCGGTAATATCTAAACAGTTTTACGTGTAAAACGAATTTGAACGAACGACCAACTCACCCAAGCTACTGAGACACGGGGCTACCCTATGATAGGGTGGCACCCATCGCGCCACGCGACAGCCCCTCGCGCCACGCGAGGGGGACTGTTTTTCAGATATAAATAGGGGAGTTTGGCACTTGCAATTCTGCGTTGGTTCGACGTACAAATTCGCTTTATACACCGAGATATCATTCAATTACTACAAAACACACACGAACACGAAACGCTGCCGCACCAACTGGGTAATAACTTGATCGCTATTACGATTTAATGTCCGATCGATTAAAACTATCCAATGGATGTTTAAGTGTTGCCCGCATTAGGGTTATACTTTGTCATTCGTCGTGAATTCGATGGATGTTTAGTATTGCGCTTTGTCATTCGTTGTGAGGGTTGTATCTCGTGAGTTATCGTAAATGTTGTATTAGTTACTAACCTAGTTCGTGTGCATTGTTGTTTAAACTAGGTTATCAGGCTTATCAGTAGGCAAAACTCTGCCCGTATAAACTTACAATGTGAGTCATTCTCTTTTTACCAAACTTGCTTTCAAAAATCATGTTTGTTTTCAAAGTTATAATTACAGGGATTAAGTTTTTGTAATCTTCAATTACTGCCGGTATGTGGGGTTTTGTATACATTACTTGATACCCGTCACATTGGACAACGAGTTAGCCAATGGGTGATCTGACCATAGTCACAGATACAGTCGAGTGACAAATACCGATTTGGGGTAATTGGTTGATAGAAGCATTGTAATCTCCCTTAATACTGTGGATTATAACAATGTGTCGTTTTGTGCAACTTGAATAACTCGCCAGTATTTCTTGCTGATAAAACTTTTTTAAAATATGTTTCAGGTGATCTGCTGTGAATTAAGGAAAAGTTTGTGGAGCACTAGCAAGCTTGAAGTAGTGGCTTAATATAATAAATAAACATGTTTTGTAAACCAGGGGTTTCTCGGTGAAATTCTCTTATTGTAAATTATGGGTTTTATCCCGAATTGTGAAATAAAAATAATCGGGCATTTCAAGTTTTAAAAGATCTTGTTAAAATTTTCGCTGCCGTAATAAGCAATACCACGGGTTTCTGTCTTGTGGCTCCTAGACCGGGTCAAACTGGGTCGGGGGCCGTGACATTCAATACCCACCGGTATTGGATGGCGGGGGTCCAAACTCTTTGATCCCCTCATAAGTTAAACTACTGTTAAAACTTTAACCCAGCTACTTAGGACTGTATCCCTGCTGACTCAGAATACTTAGCCGAGGGTAACGTCACCTTCAAAAGAGGGGCCTACCACATTATGCTTTAATAACTTAATTAATTATCTTTCAATAATCCGACCCTTTAGGATTGTATCCTTGCTGACTCAAACTACTGGGTTGAGGGTAATGTCGCCTTCAAAAGAGGGGCCTACTACAATAACTAAGATAATCTCTTAAAATGTGCAAAAGTGCGGAAATAATCAAAGGTTACACTACACACGAGTCGGATCCAAGTGATTCATCTTGTCTATCTGTTTTTACTTTTATTTTTTATTTTCAGCATTTTAGTTAGTTTTATTTTTCTAGTTTAAAACCTTTTTTTCTAATTTTTGATTTGATTAGACGTTGAGGATAAACCGGTACTAAAAGCTCTTGTGTCCTTGGACGACCTCGGTATCTTACCAACACTATACTACATCCACGATGGGTGCACTTGCCCATATCTGTGTTTAGTGTTAGTAAATATCGTGTTTTATAAATTTAAAACTTGGCTAAAAAATGTAAAAGGGGCTTAAAATATACACCTAATATATATCACACCTAACGCACATCAAGCATTTTCAAACATTAAGTACAAAACTCATCAATTTTATAGGGAAAGGACACCGCATGTAATTTAGTGTAAACATAAAGGACAAAACTTGTAATTTACTCTTTTCAAAATATACCATTTCAAAACAAACACAATTTACTTTAAATGACAAATTTCAAGATGTGATAGATAAATTTCAATATGTTGTGTAAAATATATGTAAGATAAATTTCATTATGTGTAGCCTATATGTAGAATAAATCCGATATGTGTAAGAAATATGTAAGATAAATTATGATAGGTATATTTTTTTTTTTTTTTTGAACGACAAATTTGGATCACTTTTTTTTAGAAATGTGTGAATTATTCGTGAATGTCGGGAGGTCTAGCATAAAGTGTCTTAACCAGATCCGTGCTAAAGAGCCCCCTCGCACAATAGATCCTCAATTTAAACCCCTCAATTAGAAACCTCTATTACCCAGACTCGAACTTGAGATCTGGAGGGGAAAACTTACCCGGACCCACTATACGTGAAACTTAAATACCCGTGATGATCACTAGAGCACTAACAAATGTTTTTGACTAATTAATCAAAGAGAATAATAGAAGAAAAAAATAAACTAATGACTAATTAATCAGAGAGAAAACTAACAGAAGAAGAAATAAATTAAGCATTTTACCATTGTGTGTTTTGATTTCTCTTTTTTTCACATTAAATTTTTTTCTTATACATATATTATAATACCTATATACCTTTGTTTGTTTAAACCTATGAGTTTAACGTGTAAAACTCAAATTCGTGCTCATATTTAAGTTTTACTTCAATTCATGCCCGTTCAAGTGTTGGACTTGACCGCGTTAATTAAGATTTTAATAATTTACTTAAAATTTGGAGATACGATAATATTGTTGAAGTAGCCAATGAATATAAAGTTACGTATTTTTACTCAAATAAATATTATATTAGGAAGGTGATAGCTAGGAAAGCAGTATATAATAAGGACCAAGCTAACCTCTAGAGCTAGGTATCACCATTCAAAATACCGCAGCCTCTTATGCGAACATATGCATCTTGTGTCACTACTGAAAACTACAGATCGAGTTTATATGCAGCTAGCAGATCCAGATACCACAAGTTAAATATCAATTATTCAACTTCGGATCATGGATAATGAACGATTCATCTGGGAGCAGAAGCAAGTACCAACACAAGAAGAAGAAGATCGTGATTATGAAAGTCAAAGTAGTAGCTATGGCAACACTAACCATCAGACCATCGGAACCACTCCGACGGATGATGATGTTTACGGCCGTTTCATCTCTCAGTATTCAACTTTACCTCCGCCTTCGTCGATGATGATGATAACGCCTCAATTACAAAATCATCAACCGATTGCTCCACCAGATCATCATCGTCAACAAGGTACGCCCCCTTCTATCTCTTAGAGCATCCACAACACAGGTGTTCCACAAACACCACGTCAAAAATGGGATACGGCCACACAAAAAAAATTGTGACCGCGCTCAGCGTTACATATTAGATTTTCCTTAAAACCCCTAACTTTTCCCACAACGTATAGACTTTGCATATGGATCCGGACACAACACTTTGTATTTTTTTAATTAGCTCTTTTCTATATCTACTCGTATAGTATCATTATTACTAAATAAACACTAACAGTTTATTTGTTTGTTAAACTATTTATTATTATTAATTTTGTGATATATACAATATACACGTATGTATGCTATAGATTTGCATATATGCTGCAAGTTGCATATACCTAGGTTCAATGCACCTTGTGTTTTTACTTTCCGTGTACAGCTTCTTCTTCTCCTCTCTCTCTCTCTCTCTATATATATATATATCTTTATTTATATATGGTCACATGTTTATCACAAGACACTTGCGTCATAAAATCTTAGTTACAATCACTGTCACTAAGATTTATTAATTAATTCTCAATTAACAGTGATTCACATACCTTTTCTTCTTTACAAACTTACTTTAGGGTAAAAAGATGTTTAATTTCACTTAACAATATTGAAATGAGTCTACAAATGTATACATTTATTTATAGAAATTTAATTAAACCATTTAATATAATTAATAAAATATATTTAAATCATATATGTCAAACATTAAATTGATTTCACATTTTAATCATGCTTATATAGTTATATATATTTAAGTATGCTTGCAGCTAGATCTAAAGCAAGTCTGCAAGAGGTGGGGTTGGTGCCACATGAGGCTTTAGATTGTCAAACTTTTAGGTTTGAATGACAATCAAGATACATTTCACCTACCGATATTCTCAAAATTTAGAAGTATCACTTAATCATTAGTTATTTTCTATTTATGTGTTTATATTAGCATATAACGCTTGGAAAAATAACAAAAAATAGCTATATATTAGAACTCGAATTGAATACATATCACTTCTGTGGAATGCAAACTCCATACCATTAGACCACTAATTACGTTTTGAATAAATTATATGTCCCCTAAATTTGGTTCTTACAATAAATGTATTTTGGTTTGATTAATAACATATTTTTTTCAATTGTAATGTGTTCATTTGTTTTCAAGTTATATAAATATTTTATAGTCCTTGTATTTTCATATGTTCTTTCCACTTTACACAGAAAAGAAAATGGAAAACTTAGTCTCAAAGCTAGCCATTAACAGAAGACTATAATATATTGCTAATTTAAAAAAAAAAATTAGTGTTTAAGCACTTATTATTAACTCGGTGGCATCAAATCCAAAAGATGCCATTTGCATGCATGGTCTACTAACATATTAATCAATCTGTAACGAATATGAAAAAAGCTAAATATTTTTCTAAGCTCTATAACTTATTGTGTGCATGATTTGATCAGAAACAACTTTGAAGAGACATTACAGAGGAGTAAGGCAAAGGCCATGGGGAAAATGGGCAGCCGAGATACGCGACCCTAACAAAGGCGCCCGTGTTTGGTTGGGTACATTTGAAACAGCGGAGGCTGCAGCCGCGGCTTATGATCAAGCCGCACTTAAGTTCAAAGGGGCAAAAGCCAAACTCAACTTCCCAGAGCGTGTTCAAGGCCGCTCTGAGCTTCGTTACATATCAACAACCACCACAACACAACCGCCCGCTGCCACCTCATCACAGCCTCCTAATCCTACATCACATCAATCCATAGCCACAAATTATCCAGACTTCCTTCAGTATGCACAACTTCTTTCAAGCAATGAAGCTCAGTTGCGTTACTTCACTTCAGATCTCTACCCTCATAATATCAACAATGCTGAGGTATATGCTTCACACCAATCTTCTTCACCGACCGTTGGATCATCGTCAGTATCTTATCAGCCACACTACACCAATGATCCGGGCTTGTCATCCGATTTAGAGTCGGATCAACGCATAGATTGGGACAAGTGGAAAGATGCTTTTGATCCCAATAGGAAGTCATGAGTTATGCCAATCAAATGCAAAGGTTGTGCTATTGCATTTGGATTTATGAATCACTAGAATATACGTTTGTGGGCTGATTAATTATAGAAATATATGTGAGAGTTTTGCTTGCATTATTTAAGCATGCAAAGCTCCGTTAAGATCCATGAAGACATATGTAAGAACATTAAGGTTGCATTATTTATGCAGCAGTTGTTAGGATCGTTATGATTTTCCGTATTTGTTATTGTGGGGTAATTACTAGTTATATATGCTCATACGCATTTCTTAACTTTATTTTTATTGTGGGGTTGTTATATATGCTCATTCTCGTGTACATATTACAGTTTATAAGATCATAAGGGGGTGGTAGTGGTCATCACTCATCACTCACTCATCACTCACAATACCCAATCAAGTTCCGTCATGTCATCAACCATTATTCCATCACTCACAACCTTTTTTAGTGGCAATGATCATCACTCACAACACCTAACAATAAACCCCCACACCCCCTCACATCCATCCATTTTTCACGCGTGAAGAATATCACGGAAATCCATCACGTTCAAACCATCACTCGTTGAACTATTGTGTGGCGGTGGACTTTTTGTATGTTCCACACGTGATAGAAGGTGCATCACGCACCACCCCGCCTCCTCTAAGTTTATTTCTTTTGTTATAATAAAATACGTTAACTGCACTCAGTTTTAGCATGACTATGGGTTATAATGTACTTTTGCTATATTATCCAAAATAATAATATGCTCAATTTCATCCTCAATAAAAGTTCAAAATGTGCAAGAAACAACAGATACAGTGTTAAAAATGAGCATCAAGTCATCAACCCAAGTTTGCATTGGGATCTGAAAACTTTTTGCTTCGGAAGTCATAAGAACACGTTGATTCATTAAGGCCCTAACTATCTGCACACCCAGTTTGCCTATCTGCACACTTAGGGTTTACCTACGCTGTGTATTGACCTATACGCAGCGTATAGGGTTACCTCTATACGCTGCGTATAGAGCTATACTCAGCGTATATAAACCATGGATTTCAGAGCCTTATCAGCAATCATTACACAGAAAACAAGGGTTATATACGCTGCGTATAGGTCTATACGCAGCGTATATAAACCATTAGATTTTTTTGAGTCATTTTGGTAGGTTTGAGGGATCATTTTTTCACAAAGTTTAAATACGCTGCGTATAGACCTCTAAGGAGCGTATATAAAGGTCTGAAAATGTGTTTTATACCCTTGTGTTGAGGCTATACGAAGCCAAATACAAGGGTAGTTGTGTCATTTTTGTCTCATACGCTGCGTAGGGACCTCTAAGGAGCGTATATAAAGCTCCATTTTTGTATTTTTTTTATTGTGTATTCCTTTGTTTATTTATAAAAAAAAGTAAATTAATTGTGTGTATTTTGGGTTATTTCCATGTTTATTTATAAAAAAACAATACTATTAAAAATAATACAAATATTATGAATTATAAGAATTAAAAATAATACAAATATTAGGTCCCGTATTGGCCTCGTATAAGCCTATAAGTGTGATATCGTATCGTATAGGTGTGGTTTAGGTCCCGTATTGACCTCGTATAAGCCTATAAGTGAGATATCGTGTCGTATAGGTGTAGTATAGGTCACGTATTGACGTCGTATAAGCCTATAAGTGTGATATCGTATCGTATAACGTAGTATATGTCACGTATTGACTTCATATAAGCCTATAAGTATGATATCGTATCGTATAACGTCGTATAGGTCACGTATTGACCTCGTATAAGCCTATAAGTGTGATATCGTATCGTATAGGTGTAGTATAGGTCACGTATTGACCTCGTATAAGCCTATAAGTGTGATATCGTATCGTATAACGTAGTATAGGTCACGTATTGACCTCGTATAAGCCTATAAGTGTGATATCGTATCGTATAGCGTCGTATAGGTCACGTATTGACCTCGTATAAGCCTATAAGTGTGATATCGTATCGTATAGGGGTAGTATAGGTCACGTATTGACCTCGTATAAGCCTCTAATTGTGATATCGTATCGTATAACGTAGTATAGGTCACGTATTGACCTCGTATAAGCCTATAAGTGTGATATCGTATCGTATAGCGTCGTATAGGTCACGTATTGACCTCGTATAAGCCTATAAGTGTGATATCGTATCGTATAGGTGTGGTTTAGGTCACGTATTAACCTCGTATAAGCCTATAAGTGTGATATCGTATCGTATAGGTGTGGTTTAGGTCCCGTCTAATCCTATATGCATATACAAGACCTATATGAAACCTCTACGAGACTTATACTACACTATACGATACGATACTATACTATACCATAACACCCGTATAGGCCTCTATACGAGACTTATATACTATACGTTATACGATACGATATGATGCAATACGATACGATACGATGCAATACGATAATTTAATTTAAACGATAACAATATAATATATTTGTATTATTTACGAATAATATTGTTTTTTTATAAATAATTTTCTTTTTTTTATAAATAAACAAAGAAATACGATAATTTAATTTAAACGATAACAAAACAATATATTTGTATTATTTACCAATAATATTGTTTTTTTATAAATAATTTTCTTTTTTAATTTTTATAATTCATAATATTTATATTATTTTTTATTTTTATAATTTATATTTGTATTATTTACCAGGTAGAGGATCCTGTAAAAAGTGCTCAAAGTGTAAGAAGTGTGAGAAGTGTATTATAACACTATATATAATACTATATAACACCATATAAACACCGTATAACAATATGTAACACCATATAATACCATATATAACTATGTAACACCATATATCATTAAATAACAAATATAACACTATATGTTGTCTGATAGCATGTCTATGATAGATGTATAGTGTTATATTTGTTATATAATGATATATAGTGTTACATAGTGTTATATGGTATTATATGGTGTTACATATTGTTATACGGTGTTTATATGGTGTTATATAGTATTATATATAGTGTTATAATACACTTCTTACACTTCTCACACTTTAGGCCCTTTTTACACTATCCTTACCCTTATTTACCAATAATATTGTTTTTTTATAAATAATTTTCTTTTTTTTATAAATAAACAAAGGAATACACAATAAAAACATACAAAAATGGAGCTTTATATACGCTCTTTAGAGGTCCCTACGCAGCGTATGAGACAAAAATGACACAACTACCGTTGTATTTGGCTTCGTATAGCCTCAACACAAGGGTATAAAAAACATTTTCAGACCTTTATATACGCTGCTTAGATGTCAATACGCAGCGTATTTAAACTTTGTGAAAAAATGATCTCTCAAACCTACCAAAATGACCAAAAAAAATCTAATGGTTTATATACGCTGCGTATAGACCTATACGCAGCGTATATGACCCTTGTTTTCTGTGCAATGATTGGTTATCAGACACTGAGATCCATGGTTTATCTACGCAGCGTATTGGTCAATACGCAGCGTAGAGGGTTAACCCTATGCGCTGCGTATTGACCAATACGCTGCGTAGATAAACCCTAATTTTGCTAGTGTTTGGTGTGCCAATAGGCACACCCTTCATTAAAGGGAAATTATATATATATGTATATATATATTTTTTTGAACGACGAACGTTCATTAAACCAAACCTCTAGCCAGTACATGATCGAAAACAAAAACATATTACACTGATTTACATTAGGCTCATTACACAAATGAAAATCTACACCATCTTTCCCAATCCAGCTCCGGTATTTTCGAGTGGTTCTTCACTCATAAGAAGGCCGTGGATTTGAGGTCCTGCATCGTTGTTGCCGGATTCGTCACTTTGAACTTAAGTTTTGAGGGCGTCTTAGAGGGTGTGTAGGGTTGACGACCACACATGATCCATGTCCTAAAAGGACCTCAATTTTTTTCCTTGTAGGTCGATTAATTTATCAGAAAATTATAAAGTTAGTACTAATTTCATATTTTGTATAAGCCCAATAAGTCAATAACCATTTACCGTTACTCGATTAATCAACAAATCATTTAATCTTAATACCAAAAATCACTTTGGTCCTTTTAAGCACTTAAAATAATAACCTAGTTAACAATTAGTTATTAGCGTCACTTTGGATATGAAGAAGAATTGAGATCGGTGATTACCAACCATAGATAATTGATTAGGTGATTAACGATTTAACCCCTTGTTCTTGCATAGAGTCACCCATGTTGATAACTGATTAAGGTTATTTTAACTTGAGTTTGATCTTTATTCTTTATTTAGCCTACTTTAGTTTAGATAACTAGATTGTTATATCATATACTAAATGTCCATTCTTACTTGTCGAATAAGGCTTCTAAAATCTCAGGATCGGCCTTGTTGGCTTTGGCCACCGACCACTACTATCTTCGGCCACCATAGTCTCCCACAACCATCAACAATGATGCATGTGGTGTCATGTTAGTGTAACTGGCATCATGTCACCAAATTACATACTTAGGTTGGTAAATTTTGAAATTTTGGTATGTTAATATTAAAGCTTTAAAGTTTGATACATTATTTAGTGTAGGTTGGTAAGTTTTGAAAAATTGATACATTAATAGTAAAGTTTTAAAGTTTGATACATTGAGTAACTACATTACTATAGTTAACATAAAAGTTTTTATAAAGAACATTTTTTGGCAATTGTTATTTGTTCTTACTTCATTTTTAATAGAAACTTTTATCCAAAAGCATAAAGTCTATTAATTATTGACTGAGATGGATTGATATATACTTGATAGTGATAGCAAGTAGACATAATTTGAGGATGGCTTTTGTTACATCAAAGATACACACACATTAACCCCTCCATGCATGCGTGAGCCCATGTGCTTTACTAAAGTAGTCACTCACCCTAGGGTTTCATCAAACCCTGCCATATCACTTATTATTAGAGAAAAAGGTGATCTAAAATCATTGCCATCAAATCTCAACTGGTCCATCTATTATCATTCTTACACAATAAAGGTTTGAGGTTAATTTATGCCTCTACTTCGTAAATCTTTTTTAGAAAGAGCGTGTTTTGGTTAATTTATTGATCACGGTTTCCTTATAAAACTATTAGATTAGTAACTTGTGTATTGCACAATTTAAAGAAAACGTATGAGAAATTTAAAAAAAAAATAGGACCGCGGGTCATGAATCAACTAAGTTAATAAAAGAGACAAGAGACGGGAAAAGCAATATGGGGGTCATAGAGTTGTGCCACATGTTACCACGATACTTATTAATTAAGTATAACAATTATCATTAATTGTGAATAATTAAGCATGACATGACGGGCAAGTATAATGGATCATAACGGGTTCGATCAAAGTGGACTTTTTAAAAAATAGCAACTCAATAGGGATGAAATTGAGTTCTTGTAAAAAAACGGTTTTAAGTTGAGACGTACCATCTTAGAAAAAGGTATCAAATGAATAATATAAGTTATAATAACTATATCAAGGAAACGTTATTATAATTAGATTCAAATAAGGGTAGTAGAACTTGGTAAAATATAAACAATATTAAAGGGTGGGGGATTGGATTTAATTGGCAGAGCCTTTGAAATTAAAGTGAAGCTTTGATTGGAAATCTTTAATCCTTGTGATTTGATAAATGTAGTAAATAATTACAGATTTGAGGTCTTTAATCCTTGTGATTTGATTAAGAGCAACACATATAACAAAGTAAAAAAAAAAAGCATGTAACTTGTGAGAGACAACACTCTAAACACAAACCAGACCATAATCTTACGCTAAATGTTCAAGTGAACCTAAATTTAGATCTCAAAATCAGATTTTTTAGATATACTATTTGAAAAGTTACTAAGGGTTATTTAATAAATATATAAGTAAGCTTATTATACTTTAGTAATAAATAAAAGGGTTAATCACCACTTTTTAAGCCAAAACGGAGAGTGACTTTAAACCCACTATAAACCAACATGATAAAACTTCACTTAAGTCATAAACTAAGGCCACTAAGAAGGCTTTAATTAAGCCGTCACAAAAAATCTTGGAAAGTATTACGGGTTCACGAAACAACCAATCTAATCAATGCACGTGTAAGACCGGCTAAAGTTTAGAAGCATTTACACATCCATTAATTTTTTGGATTTCCACAAAGACAGGTTCATCAGCACCGGGGTGAGACACGTGGTGCAAGGTATTATGATTACTTCAATGTGGTGTTTGTGGCTGGCCCGTAATCGAGCGGTTTTCTCGAATGTGGATGTTAAGGTTGATAGTGTCTTTAGTGACGTTAGATCGTTAGGCTTTTTGTGGTACAAACATAGACGAAAGGGTGTTGCGTTATCATGGTCGGATTGGTGTAAATTTGTAAATTTATAGGTTGTTTGGGTTGTTGCTCGTCCCGGTTTTCGGGTTCGGGCTGTGTTTAATGAAGTTTTCCTTTCAAAAAAAAAGATAATTTCATAGTACGTTTCAAGATTTTTTGTACCGCTAAATTCAAGCCTTATTAGCCTGGTTAAATTATGTTGTGTTTTCTTATTCATTTCTTTTAGATATAATTATTTTAGTGGGTTAAAACTCATTACCAATTTAGCTTAAAAGATGGTCTTAACATATCTATTTTGGTGATTTTCAGTGAATAAAATCATATATAGGATAAGTTAAGCCAAACTTGTATATTCCAAAAAACAAACAAGTCAAATGCAATCATCGGGACATGTAGCCAGTTGGCGTTTTGTATTCAGGAAAACAAAGAGGGGGTATGATGATCGGAATCACTTTCGGCAACCTAGATTCAAACATTGCGGCTGTTGTCCTTTTGCCTTTTCTTTCACTTTCACACTAGTTATACCTCCCATCACTCATCACTCATTTTTGGCATGCTACTTCAACAGTGTTTTTTAGTTTCACTTCACTATCTTTTCTATTATATTATTTGATGTATGTATTCTTTAGTAATTATCAGGGTTAGTGATTTGTGGATCTATGACAAGGACATAAAATTGTATGTTTTAATTTAGTCTAAAGGGGTTTGAGTTTGGGTTCGTAAGGGATTCACATGTTTAAAGTGTGTGCTATGTGATAACCAAAAACAATAGGGAAGTTAATCCAAAATTTAAAAAAGAGTTGATGTGTAATTCTTTGGTAAATTTTTAACACAACAAAAAAATCAGGTTAAAAAGATTGTGTTCGAGCCAATCCATAAATGTTCATATCGTTTTCGGATTAGCGTGTGTGAAATGGTTTTTGGGCTAGTGTCAAATTTCGGCTTTGTGTCGGGTTTGACCAATCAACCCATGAACATAGTCAGTATAACACCACATTTAAAAGAGGAGGGAATTCATATATTCCTCATAAACTTGTAAAAATATATTATTCTAAAAAGGACAAGTTTTTAATGCACAATATATAATGCTCCTTAAACATAATTTAAGTAAATATGTAATTCTGTAAGTTTAGAAGACATACATCAAATTGTCTTTTAAAATTTATCACATAAATATAAAAAAAATGAAATATGAAAAGAGGAACATATTCTATCATCTCCCTGTTAAACGGATAGATCCCGATTATTTTATATATAATTTGTTATCAACTAGTTATAAGACTCGTGCATGTTGCGGCGTGGGTACATCGTAAACATCAAATGAATTAGTTTAAACGTTATGTGATGTGTTAACCGTATGAAAACGCGTGTTTCGACGTGTCCGATTGAACTCAATATAACCTATATAAGCATTGCGATTGGATCAAAACGTAAAGTAAATCGAGTTTATACCGTACAATCATAACGTATTATATATATGACCCGAATTATACGTAGAAAACGTAACAAGTATAAAGGAAAAACTGTGTAATCAAAAGGGATGAATTAGAAATTTTGAAAAAAGAGGAAAAAAAGGAAACCACAGTTTCATTCCACTCGCTTCAAAATAAAATTTGCAAAACATACATAAAATAAGCACGAAAACATATTATATTTGAGCTGACTCGTTTCCTAAGGAAGTTTACGTCGAGACATATACTAACTCGAATTTATACCAAAACGTACATAAAAATACGCACGTAACAAATGCTTTTTTAAACGAAAACATGTTATATTTGACCTGTAACACCCCCAAAATTCCACCTGCGGAAACCCCGCGAGGCGTGTTACGCATCAGAGTTCGAGCCACCAATCACATTGAACCAATGGTAAATACTTAAATAAAACATGTCATTAATTACTGAAATAAAATGTCAACATGATATCAATTCCCAAAATGTTGTGTAGCGGAAGCATGTAATAAATCGTTTAGCAAATGTTTCATAATAACACTTAAAACCAATGTATCAAATGTAAGATAATCCGAAAGCCTCGATCCATGACCACTCCAGCACTCCCAGATAGCAAGTCCATGTTCCAAGGTTAACGACCTACAAGCATGCAAACAAGTGTGTCAGACTACGCTGGTGAGTTCAAGGTTTTGTTAACGTGTTTTGTTACCAGATGTATGTTAACGCGATTTAGTGTTGTGATACGGTGTCGTTCACGTTAGATACCCTAGGGAGTGCGCCCATATGTATCCGGGGAGTGTGTACCCCTTAACGACCGATGCTATGTTGTTCACGCTAGATACCCTAGGGAGTGTGCCCATATGTATCCGAGGAGTGTGCCTCTTAACAACCATAGCGATACCCAGATAATTAGTTCACGCCCGTCCTTACGGCCCGGTGTGAGGTTTCCCACCTAATAGCGCTATCAACTAATTACCCCATTGCCCTACAGGCAATCCGATGATGATATATTCCATGTTCAATAACCAAAACCGATATAGTTGTTTACCCAAAGTTTCCCTTCCGAATGTTTATCAGTTGTCCCAAACCACCGGGACGCATGCTTGAGAAATGCAATGAACTCACCTTTGCTTTGCTCGGCAGGTAATTTACTCGTTTTTAAGTTGGTCAACCTCGTCCTATTATAGTTACCAATATTAGTTAGGTTTTCATATACACGTATTGGTACACACAACTAACAAATAGTATGCAAGGTATCACGTATTACATATTCAGCATACAGGCCAAATATAAATGTTTAACGCTAATCACAGCATGTGAACAGTAACGTGAACATCCAATTGTAAACGGTTTGTGCGGTCCAATCATCATACAGTCCAATAATACGAGTGTGCAGTTTAACCTAAATGTGCGGTTCAAAACAGTGTTAGGCCCAATACTAGGTGTGCAGCCCACCAGCAAGTGTCGACCCCGTTGTTGGTGTGCGGAACATTAATCATTTACCCCAAAGGCATAAGTGTGCGGCTCTATCGTATCACATTGTAAGTTATGCAACACATGTTGTACATCTAACTGGTGTGCGGTATGTGTTTTAAATCGCAAATCATTCAATCATATTAAGTCAACGGATCTGAGTTATAGATTCAAACGTCACTCCTATCATAACATTATTAGGCAATCATCACCCTATCATTAAATTAAATGATTTTCTAAAAACGGTTTCACATATCTTTTCATTGGGAATCATAAATTTTGAACTTTTTCATAATATCATATGCCAAACACTTAAGACAAGCAGATTCTATTCATGAAACAAGCATCATTCTTATTTCACATTATCAGACTCGTAGCATACAAGGATCAACTAACCAATCGTGTATTATTATAAAACAAACCATCGATCACCTAAACATTAGTCAATTTCGAATCAGCTTTTTCTCAGTATCATCAATCACATTTTAACCTCTATTCTACATCAGATCGTTTACATAATACCTACACTAGCTCATTCCAACTATCACAGTCATATTCGAAGTCAATAAGCACAATCAAATACAAAACAATTTTTGATAAGCATTCAATGACCGAGGGGTTACGAAACACGAAAAGGGTACACGGCTGACCTGGGGTTTCTCCTCCCCTGCTTTCATTTGAACCGAGACCGACCCGAGACAAAACTCCAATCCAACGAGAACCTCCATCGCACTGCTGTCATCCGAGAGCCCGTCGTCATCGGCGAAACTGCACCCCGTCATTATCTTCGTCCCGGAGTTCGGCTGGAACCCTTGTTCATCATCGGGGCTCCCACGATTGAGGCTGCTAATGTCGTTCCCCAACACCACTGCGCCGACGCCGGACACGGTGGTGGTCGGATGTAATCACAGGAGAGAGAGGTGAATAGAGTGAAGAGTGGGGGTGCGTTTATGTTGATACAGACCTTACTACCCAAGAGGTTTCAGCCGAAGATCACAGGAACGAGGAGGAGTGTTTTCTTCCTGTTGTCGTCGCCAGGAGAGAGAGAGAGAGAGAGGAGAGTAACTAGGGTTTATAATTCTAATGCGTGCTTTTGTAAAAATCATGGGGAAACAACACATACAATACGTATACATAAGGGTGCATGTGGGCCAAGGAAGATAAGGCATGAGAGGGGTGTGGCCTCCGGCCCAAAGGAAAGTGTGTGTGATAATCGAGTTTGCAGGCCATATGTATCACCGGTCCAATTTCTAAATCTCTACTTAGCTTGGGTTAACTATGAATGGTTATCATAATAATAAGTGTGCAAGTTCGAGTCGGGTTGTCAGTAAAACAACAAGTTTCTCATTTCGCAGGTTATTATTATCTAGTAAATATATAATAGTAATAACAATAATAATAATAATAATAATAATAATAATAATAATAATAATAATAATAATTACAAATGTTACTAAAATACTCTTTTCCTGGCGGTGACAGTACGGGTTATCACATTCTCCCCATGTTACAGGAATTTCGTCCTCGAAATTAGGGCTAAGTCATATGACAGTTTAATAACCTTATTGTTGCACGTTAATATACATGGTTTCACGAAAGTTCACAAGATGAATCATTTAAGCCAAATAGTACATAAAGTCACGTATCACGTAAAGTCACATAATTCGCATAACATGAAATTTCACATAGTTTACACTCGTTTCACATAACAGGGGATATCACATAACTGTTTACTTAAGTATACTGTGCCGTGAGCGTTTGTAAAATTTCTAAGGTACTGGGTCTACTCGAACTCAATTGTAATGCCCAAGTGAATGCATAAGTTAACGGAGCTTATGCTCACTCTGTGAAGGTCGGGTGTCACATCATCCCCTAGCTGAAAGAATTTTCGTCCCGAAAATTTAAATAACGTGATTTTAAAAATGGTGCTGGTTGTTTGTTCTCAAAAGACTGGGGATACGTGTGCATCGTCTTGTTTCCTAGTTCTCGAGTAGGTTATCCGGGCCACGATATGAGTTCCGACGAACTCGATCTACTTGAGGGGGGGGGGGTTATGATCTCAACCGGCTCCTCAACAAAGTGATATAGTTGTGTTTATCAAATAACTATCGAAATTAAACCAATATGTTTAAAAGTATTCCTCCAGGAATATTAGTTTGAAAAGTATTCCTTCCCAATCCAGGGATAGTAGTGGTTTCCAATACCCGGGAACATGTACTTTTCTAAGGATGCTCGTGTAGCCTCAAGCTAGGGGTACCGCATGTATTCCAAAACCGGGGAAATAGTGTGTTGTCCCAAACTATGGACACATGCCTTTAGTAAAATTTGTTAACTCACTTTAAGGTGCACGCTGAATCAAAGTCTTGCGTCGACGACGCGAATTGGTATAGTAGGCAAACAATCACCAAAACACTCACGCGCCCTGAGTGGTAGTACTAGTGGGTGGTTGTTTCACATAAGGTGAGTTCCATCAGTACTGTAAATGAGGTAGGTGTTGTTTCCAACCGTGAACAAAGTCGGTAGCACATGCCTGCAGCATGTCTTCAGGAATTTGTTTGGTTCGACCATTCGTTCGTGGGTGTTAAGTAGTGCTCATGCATGATCATGAGCCGAAGGATTTGTGCATGCCCTGCCACAAATCTGACATGAAACGTAAGTTATATCTAGAGACAATGGGAGTCGGGCGCCCTGCGCCTAGCAGCTACTTCCTTCAAGTAGATGTTTGCAAGATTTGGAAACTTGTCGGTTTCCTTGACCATGAGAAAACGTTCGGTTTTAGTTAGGTGATTACATCACAGCTCAACCGATGCCATCTCTACGTTTGAGTTACTTACCCATGCCCCGCATGTACTTGGCTAAATGGTTCTCTTCCTTCAGTGCTTCAACTTGTTTGAACAGAGCGAGTCTGATCAGGTATGTTAGAGTTGATAGCGAGCTGCAAAGCTCGTGTGTGTTTAGGTTTCACAGTCATACTCATTCAGTAGTTCCATCCAGCGATGTCATTGCATGCTTTAGCTCTTTCGAACATCGATTCACGGGAGGCCCTTGTGATCGGTCTAGGTAACGCATTCGGTACCGTCCAAGTAATGCCTCCAAGTAAATACAAAGACCACGGTTTCCACCGCCGGTTGTGTCGTGCAGTTCCTCTGGTAACTCTATTACGTATATCATCACCCTCTTGTGTTGCGTCGACGTGTAGCTGGGACTCTGATTCGAACCATAAGGATATACCACTGAATCACCCACACCCTCTGGTAAAGACGATGCTCAGTGCATTGCTGAGTTGGGATTCGAAAGCTGAAAAGATGTCCTCCTGTTCTGTCTTTCACGAACATAACACCCTGCTGTGCTAGAGAGATTTAACCTGCGCGACCTTTGAAAATCCTGCGATTTATCTGCGATAGGATCAAGCAAGACCAAGAAATTGTTGCATCATTGAAGGACTCCTTGGTGTCGATCAGTTTCTAACCAAGACGGATTTTAGTGAGATCCACGTACATTCCCACTTTGCTGATTATATGCCCAAAAGGTACCTCTCGAACCCAGAAATTACATTTATCAAGACTTTGCGCAGAGTGGCTCCTCCCTCAGAAGTTCTAAAATAAGATACAAATGCCGCCCATGGCGTTCCATTCTCCTAGTCAGGATTTAGAACCTTGTCAACAAATACGGTCAATCCATGCGATCCATGAAGCTGCTGGTGTGTTGGTCAACTAAGTGGTCATGGTGTGCAAGGTTGAAAGGCTGCATTGCGTTCGACATGTTGTTCTAAGAGCATTCTCCTCTTGGAGTCCCATCTGATGATAGTTCATTCACTAGCCAGTCCTCGAATGGAAGCTTGTTCCTCGCAACTGGTTAACAGGGTGTTACTACATGGTCGAAGCGAACGGTTCTTGACTGCCACTTTGTTGAGTTCTCGATAATCAGTACGCATATCCAACGATACAACCTATCTTCTGGATATAACTGGGGCTTCCCACAGTGAGAATTAGGTCCAACAAACTCTTGTGCAACAATTCTCGTAGTAGATTACACAGTTCTTGCAACCCTCCTGGTGTAAGACGGTAAGAGTATGAGTATTCGGAGCTCCCTCTAATCGTGAGATCACTGAGTTTCTGACTAATAGTTGTGGTAGTAGACCTGAAAGCTCCTTCAATTGCACTCTGAGATGAGTCACAACAATCGGTGGGTCCTCGATCCTATCTTACTTAGTCTGATCATTAGATATAGTTGCTAATACAGTGAGGTCCTCCTTCCATAGGCGCTTTCGAGGCTGTCATTACTGACATGATGCTAATCTTTTCACCACTCTGGTACTTTAGAGCATATAGTGACGCTAAATTTCTTCTCGCAGGGTACGTCCGGGCGATATGTCCTAATAACCCACCAACACTAACTATTGCGCCGTAACTACCAAGGATAGCAGAGGTAACACCGGTTTCGAATGTATGTCCCCCGCAATATCGAGTTTGCATCCCAACTAACATATGCGGTTTCCGCTGACCTGCCATCAGCCGGTTTCATAACAGGTTTGGTTTCAAGAAGCATCAGGGTTAAACGGAATCGAGCCGAAGCGATTTGCTATCCATCCAAACTACCATGTTGTTATTGTCCTGTCTTCGCCCACGTCAATCCTAAATACCCTTTCGCGAGCACCACTGCCGGTGTTATTGTTACAATCACACGGATTTCTACCATACTGTCATCGCTCCCTTGGTTGTTGTCGTCTTGAATTATCAACTGCCATTACATGCCGTAGGCACCTTCATTTCCATACTGTAAGCTACTATTACAAGTACCTTGATGTCACGATAGTTGTTGCTTCTAATGTTGTTGCTCGAAACAGGACTCTACGATCCTTCACCAACGATGTCCATCTCTTCATATTTCGTGCTAAGTTCCAGGGTGCTACTCGTTGTGTTGGAAGTTACACAGTCCACATCCTGGTCGATTGTCATCGTTTACGTTTCGGTTGATTCATAAAAGTCGGCTCCCATAAGTTGTTGACTAGAATTAAGGATTCGTTTGGAGTCAAATCGTTGATGTTCATTGTCAATAATTGGAGTCGTTCAAATGCTGAAGTCGGTAGAGTACTATATTTACCCTTATGCCCATCGTTCTTACAAGTTGACTGGGTAAAACACGGTAGGTTTCCAGAGTGTTGCAGGTGTGACCGCCCTTCAGGGTCTGAGATGTGAGTATATTGAGTTCCAACAACAAAGAGGAGTGAGGGGGAAAGAAAAGGGGTATAAACCAATCATGGACGCTGCAACATCCACTCAGGGACGTTCGTACAAGCACCTAGCATTCTACTTAGTTCGCTAGGCGTTCAAAGGGACGTTCAAGTAATACTCGATAGCATTGCGATGTCAAAAGGATTCAAAGAGAGGTGAGAAAGTCACATTTGAGTAGGAGACGATCACTGTTATGACCCCTATTAGTTTGTTACGTTTCACACTGATCAATTAACAGAGCGGAACCCCTCCTTCACTTGTTAAGCCTCACTGGGACTCACATGCACCCCACATTATTATTATGTGTGCACCCACAATAATATTGTGATTTGCATGCTCATCTCAGCTCCTCCTAACTCATGTCGAATGGTTCCCCCAACTCGAATAGCAAACGAAGAGCATCTCATAACATAAGTCACGAATGTTTAGGGATTACCACCCTATCAGTCATATAACACGTGCAAGGGATACGTAAGTTCATACTATCGTGTTTAACGTGCACCAGCATGCAATATCATATGTAAGTGTCCACTAGTTACGTAGTACAATGAGTATACGAAAGACGAACCTTGCAATCTGAAGCTGAGTGTCATGATCGATTTTCGAAGGTGTTCGGTTATAGTCTGGTTTTACAAAAACGTTTTAAAACCTAGTTCACTATAACCAGTGGCTCTGATACCAACTGTAACACCCCCAAAATTCCACCTGCGGAAACCCCGCGAGGCGTGTTACGCATCAGAGTTCGAGCCACCAATCACATTGAACCAATGGTAAATACTTAAATAAAACATGTCATTAATTACTGAAATAAAATGTCAACATGATATCAATTCCCAAAATGTTGTGTAGCGGAAGCATGTAATAAATCGTTTAGCAAATGTTTCATAATAACACTTAAAACCAATGTATCAAATGTAAGATAATCCGAAAGCCTCGATCCATGACCACTCCAGCACTCCCAGATAGCAAGTCCATGTTCCAAGGTTAACGACCTACAAGCATGCAAACAAGTGTGTCAGACTACGCTGGTGAGTTCAAGGTTTTGTTAACGTGTTTTGTTACCAGATGTATGTTAACGCGATTTAGTGTTGTGATACGATGTCGTTCACGCTAGATACCCTAGGGAGTGTGCCCATATGTATCCGAGGAGTGTGCCTCTTAACAACCATAGCGATACCCAGATAATTATTTCACGCCCGTCCTTACGGCCCGGTGTGAGGTTTCCCACCTAATAGCGCTATCAACTAATTACCCCATTGCCCTACAGGCAATCCGATGATGATATATTCCATGTTCAATAACCAAAACCGATATAGTTGTTTACCCAAAGTTTCCCTTCCGAATGTTTATCAGTTGTCCCAAACCACCGGGACGCATGCTTGAGAAATGCAATGAACTCACCTTTGCTTTGCTCGGCAGGTAATTTACTCGTTTTTAAGTTGGTCAACCTCGTCCTATTATAGTTACCAATATTAGTTAGGTTTTCATATACACGTATTGGTACACACAACTAACAAATAGTATGCAAGGTATCACGTATTACATATTCAGCATACAGGCCAAATATAAATGTTTAACGCTAATCACAGCATGTGAACAGTAACGTGAACATCCAATTGTAAACGGTTTGTGCGGTCCAATCATCATACAGTCCAATAATACGAGTGTGCAGTTTAACCTAAATGTGCGGTTCAAAACAGTGTTAGGCCCAATACTAGGTGTGCAGCCCACCAGCAAGTGTCGACCCCGTTGCTGGTGTGCGGAACATTAATCATTTACCCCAAAGGCATAAGTGTGCGGCTCTATCGTATCACATTGTAAGTTATGCAACACATGTTGTACATCTAACTGGTGTGCGGTATGTGTTTTAAATCGCAAATCATTCAATCGTATTAAGTCAACGGATCTGAGTTATAGATTCAAAAGTCACTCCTATCATAACATTATTAGGCAATCATCACCCTATCATTAAATTAAATGATTTTCTAAAAACGGTTTCACGTATCTTTTCATTGGGAATCATAAATTTTGAACTTTTTCATAATATCATATGCCAAACACTTAAGACAAGCAGATTCTATTCATGAAACAAGCATCATTCTTATTTCACATTATCAGACTCGTAGCATACAAGGATCAACTAACCAATCGTGTATTATTATAAAACAAACCATCGATCACCTAAACATTAGTCAATTTCGAATCAGCTTTTTCTCAGTATCATCAATCACATTTTAACCTCTATTCTACATCAGATCGTTTACATAATACCTACACTAGCTCATTCCAACTATCACAGTCATATTCAAAGTCAAGAAGCACAATCAAATACAAAACAATTTTTTATAAGCATTCAATGACCGAGGGGTTACGAAACACGAAAAGGGTACACGGCTGACCTGGGGTTTCTCCTCCCCTGCTTTCATTTGAACCGAGACCGACCCGAGACAAAACTCCAATCCAACGAGAACCTCCATCGCACTGCTGTCATCCGAGAGCCCGTCGTCATCGGCGAAACTGCACCCCGTCATTATCTTCGTCCCGGAGTTCGGCTGGAACCCTTGTTCATCATCGGGGCTCCCACGATTGAGGCTGCTAATGTCGTTCCCCAACACCACTGCGCCGCCGCCGGACACGGTGGTGGTCGGATGTAATCACAGGAGAGAGAGGTGAATAGAGTGAAGAGTGGGGGTGCGTTTATGTTGATACAGACCTTACTACCCAAGAGGTTTCAGCCGAAGATCACAGGAACGAGGAGGAGTGTTTTCTTCCTGTTGTCGTCGCCAGGAGAGAGAGAGAGAGGAGAGTAACTAGGGTTTATAATTCTAATGCGTGCTTTTGTAAAAATCATGGGGAAACAACACATACAATACGTATACATAAGGGTGCATGTGGGCCAAGGAAGAGAAGGCATGAGAGGGGTGTGGCCTCCGGCCCAAAGGAAAGTGTGTGTGATAATCGAGTTTGCAGGCCATATGTATCACCGGTCCAATTTCTAAATCTCTACTTAGCTTGGGTTAACTATGAATGGTTATCATAATAATAAGTGTGCAAGTTCGAGTCGGGTTGTCAGTAAAACAACAAGTTTCTCATTTCGCAGGTTATTATTATCTAGTAAATATATAATAGTAATAACAATAATAATAATAATAATAATAATAATAATTACAATTACAAATGTTACTAAAATACTCTTTTCCCGGCGGTGACAGTACGGGTTATCACATGACCTGACTCGTTTCCAGAAAAAGTTTACATCGAAACATAGAGCGAATCGAATTTATACAAACACGTACATAAAAATATACATGTAAAAATTAGTTTTTAAGAAATAAAGATGCGAAGAACCTGTCAAACTAGAAAAAATATATGTTGTGACAGACCTGTCAAACAAGAAAAAATAGATAAAATACGTTGAACCCCACACCCACGTTGCGACGTGTTACTTCCAAAATTTTGAACGAAATGTAAGACGAAAAATTTGCGAAAGTTGAAAATAAAAAAGTGATAGGGTTAAATTAAAAAGATGAAAAACTTTAGGTTAAAAGTAAAAAAAAAAAATCAAATGGGTTAAAATGAAAAAGATAAAACCTTTGGATTAAAATGAAAAATCATTTTTTTTTTAAAACTCTCCATGCACGATACAACACCATAAAGCAATAAAATGTTACTATGGAAAATATATTAACAGAAATTTTATTGCATTTGCCTTGTAAATAATTAGACAAATGAAAATCAAATCGTCAGAAGTGTCTGAGAAGATCTTTGGCATATGATCAAACAATCCAATGGTTGGTCCTTAAATTTAGCTTTCACGTGATTAAAAACAGAAGAAATAAGGAAATGGGGGTATGGGACGTGGGTTGGGGGTTGGGGGAAAACGCCTAAGGCATCATCTCGGGTGGGCTTGGATTGGGGCATAGCCCCTTGGGGCTTCGGTTTCAAGCCGGGCGTGGGACGGGGGAGCAAGGTGACATGGCGGTTTGTGAATGGCCAAAAGAAAAGATCCGTTGGGCTAGCCGTTCGCCAACGGCTATATTTAAAAAAAAAATAATAATAATTTTTTCTTCCATTTTTTCACTATAAAACTCACATTTTACTTCCACTTTTTACCACATTCAACCACATCTTCTATACATCTTCAATTCTCCTTCTACAAAACGAAAAAATGCATCCTTACAACCGTGCTTATGACCCGAGCAACCTTTATGGATTCCAAGAAAATAATCCTAGCCCACCACCCACTCGTCCAATAGCTCGTCCATTTTTCATACACTCTCCTATGCCCGACATGGCTGGTTATGCATCGTATATCGAGAATCGTGTATTTACTAACTTCCCACACACCGAAGATTCAATACCTACCCCGTTTTCACAATCGCCCATCAACCTTTCACCAACCTCCATCGACCTTTCACAAAACGAATCCGTTCCCGAAACTCAACCACCCAAAGAGAGTCCTTCCGCATCGAAACCCATCAAAAAAAGAAGTCATAAGAAAAAAACCGAGGAGGATAAAGTAGTTGAAACCGCCAAACGAAAACAACAAAAATGGGTCTATGCTGAAGAAGTTGCATTGGCGAGGGCTTGGTGTGAACAATCTCAACATTCAACTTTAGGTATTCTTAACCTTTGTTTATATTAATGGAATGGTTATTTTTTTATATGAGTTTGTAATATATTAATATTTTTTTATTAAAATAGGAAATTCGCAACATCGAACCGCCCTGTGGGAATCGGTTAGTAGGAAATTCCATGAAGAAATGGATAAGGAGACTTATCGTGAAAACGATAGCTTATCCTCAAAGTGGAGCGAGATAAGCTCCCAACTTACAAAATTTAGTGAGTTTTTAAATAAAGCAAAGCAAAACCCTAAAAGTGGTGAAACCGAAGCCGACATTTTGACAAATGCAGTCGTCGCATTCAAATCAAATATGAAGACCGACTTCCGTTTCATGCATTGTTGGGAGATTTGTAAATTTCATCCAAAGTGGGCGAATATCCCCATTGGTAGCGAAACTAACTCGTCTTCCAAAAGGTCAAGGGCCTCGTCCCAAGCCTAATCTGATGCACGAGATCAAGAGTTTGAGGACCTTTTGGATGCTTCACCAAGCCCAAACCGGCCCGAGCATGGAAGAAATGCCTCAAGAAGGCGTGCTCAAAAACAAACGGCATCGCCTTCAGCTGGGAGTTCTGGCTCGCGTAGGGGAATATACAGCGACCAGTTGGATGACATTTCATGCAAGTTGGATACATTCAATGTATTCCAACAACAAAAGGCCGAAATACGAAGGAGCAAAGAAGCTAGAGATGCCCTGAAACAAAGACGGGATGATTTGAAAATTCTATCCCAGCCGATTGATCACCTACAGGGTGACGAGTTAGAAATAGTCTTGGCGTTGTGAGAAGAGATAAAAAACAAATATAAAAGTTAGGAATTTTTTTTTTTGTAATTTTCTTTATTTAAAAATATTAAAAAAATTAATTTTGTGTTTTAAATCATATTGGGTCTGCCCAGCGGGTCAGCCCACAAGCCCACCAAACCCACGCCCCAAAGCCCCGCCCCGGTCATACCGTGTTCAATGTGGGTTTACCCATGTCTGTCACCCCATTCCACGTGTCAACCAATACCCAACCCAAGCCTCACCATACCCCATGGTCTAAGTGGGGAGGGGCAAAATAGAAAGATTTTGTGTAGTGAAAATTAATAAAAAAAAAAAAAAAAGTTATTATCATATGAAAAGGTTATAGTTGTTTAAAAATCATTGAAAAAGTGAGTTTATAACTCAAAAATATAAGATTTTTCTAAAATACTCGTCCTTAATCACTCCTACTATTCGTATGATTTAGCATTTAGCCCTCTTGTATTACTTTGAGGTAGGGGGTTTTAGTCCGGGGGTTGGGTCGTCTTTTATTACTTTGATTCCGAAGATTGGTGATCCGGTTGAGCTATCCCATTTTCGACCTATTAATTTGATTGGGATTATTAGTAAGGTTGTTTCTAAAGTGTTGGCGAATAGACTGAAGATGGTCTTGGGGAAAGTTGTTTCGGAAACTCAGTCGGTTTTCTTGACTGGGAGGTATATATTAGACGGTCCGTTGATGGTGAATGAGGTGATTTTGTGGGTTAAGAAGCGTGAGAAGAAATTGTTTCTTTTCAAAATTGTTTTTTGATAAAGCTTACGATAATGTCAATTGGGATTTCCTTTTGTCGGTTCTAGAACAAATGGAATTTCCATTGAAGTGGCGTATGTGGATAAGGGGGATATTGGTTTCAGCTAGGTCGGCGGTTCTTGTAAACGGGTCGCCTACTTATGAGTTTGGTTGTCAAAAGGGTATTCGGCAAGGTGATCCCATCTCGCCATTTTTATTTATTATTCTAATGGAGGCTTTTTCTTGTTTAATGAATAGAGCTTCCGAGTCGGGAGCGTTTGATGGCGTGTATCTCCCGAATGGTGGCCCAGTTTTATCACATTTATTATTTGCGGATGATACTATGTTGATGGGAGAGTGGTCTACCTTCAATTTCGACAATATGAGGCGGTTTTTGCGGATTTTCTATTTGTGTTCGGGTCTGAAGATTAACCTCCATAAGTCGGTATTGTATGGTATTGGGATTGATAATGATGAGTTGAAGGATAGAGCGGTTTCTCTTGGTTGCAAAGGGGGAGAAATTCCGTTTACTTATTTGGGAATTAAAGTTGGTGCGAATATGAATCGAATAACTAATTGGGAACCGGTGGTTGCCACGTTTAGAAGGCGATTATCGAAATGGAAGGCGAATTCTCTTTCGATTGGAGGACGGGTGACGGGTGACTTTGATTAAATATGTTCTTAATAGTCTTCCTACTTATTATTTTTCCTTGTTTAAGGCTCCGAAGAAAACTATTAATGAGTTGGAAGGTTTGATGAGAAGGTTTTTGTGGGGTGGGTCCGACGAGGTTAGAAAATTGAGTTGGGTCTCGTGGGAAATGGTTACAAAATCCATTGCGGAGGGGGGTTTGGGAATCATTAGACTAGAGCTTAATAATAAATCGTTGCTTGTAAAATGGATGTGGAGGTATTTAAACGAGCATCAACATTTGTGGAGAAAGGTTGTTATGTCCATCCATGGGTCGACCCGATGTTGGGGAATCGTTCCGGTGAATAACGCTTATACTAGTGTTTGGAAGAATTGTGTTTCGATGTGGAACAACTCAAAAGTCGAAGGTAGAGGTATTAGTTGTGCTATTCGAGGTCAACTAGGAGATGGGAATGGTATTCGGTTTTGGTTGGATACGTGGTTAGGAGAGGAATCTTTTAAAGACAAATTTCCTAACTTGTTTGCGTTGGAAAAAGAGAAAAGAGCGTTGGTTTGTGATCGGCTGCGGACTCAAGGGGCTGGCCGAATATTTTTGTGGAGTTGGAAGCAATATATAGGTACTGCAGAAGAGATCGAAGAGAAGAAAGGGTTGGAAGACTTGTTGAGTAGGATCACTTCGATTGATAGGAGAGATAATTGGGTATGGTTCAATGGGAGGCAAAAAGATTTTTCGGTGTCCGAGATCAAGAAATGGATGAATGGGTCGGCGATCAATGGAGAACGATTTGGTTTTACTTGGAGTAGGTGGGTGCCTCTTAAATGTTATATATTTATGTGGCGTCTTTTTTTGGATCGTTTACCTACAAAAATGGCTTTGATAAGGAGAAACATCCAAGTGGTTAACCCGTTATGTGAATGGTGCGAGTTAGAGGAAGAATCAGTGGAACACTTGTTTACCGGTTGTGGTTTTTCGGCAGGGGTTTGGAATGGAGTCTCTAGATGGTGTCGTATTCCGGATATATATGCTTTTCATATCAAAGACTTGGTGCTTTTGCATGATTGGTGTGGGACGACGGGTAACAAGAAGATGGTGCTTCAAGGGGTTATTATTATCGCTTGTTGGGTGTTGTGGAAAGCTAGAAACGACAAGATATTCTCCAATGAGGATTCGAAGGTGGTGGAGTTGGTGACGGACATCAAGACTTTGGCTTTTCTTTGGTACAAACATAGATTCAAAGACGGTATAGTGGATTGGGATAGGTGGTCTATTTTTAATTTGATGTAATCGGTTTTTGACTTTGGTTTTTTGGCTTCTTATCTCCGCCTTGGGGATGGCTTGCTTTTTGATGGCTATGAAAGTTGATCTTCAAAAAAAAAAATTAGCCCTCTTGTAGAATAAGTCAATAACACCATTCCCTGGTTAATTATCCTTCAAACAATATGGTCGACTTTTACTTTATATGGATATTACTTGATAAGTGTAGATGTTCCTTCCAGATACTTTTTGGTCAACTTCTATTTTATATAGACAGGTATCAGTTAAGTAGATCAAAGTTAAAATTACAAAGCTCTGGATAAGAAGAATGACATTTAATTTTATTAAGGTTAAATCCTATTGGGATCCAAAAAAATAGAAAAAATATCAAGTCAAAATGGATTCCACCCAATCAGATGTATATTCGTAAGCAACAAATGTTACAGCACCAGCAGGTGCAGCCTTCACAATGGATGGTACAATTCCCTTGTAAAGCCCCGCCCACCCCTCGTTTTGCGAGATCCTCTTTAGTGCATCGTACATGTTTCTATAAGCACGGGTCTCAACCCGGGCCCCATATCTAGGGTGTCTTTGCAATCCTTCAATCTGTAAATACCAACAACTTCATTCTATCAGAACAAACTGCAACAAGTAACGGGTCAAAATAAACATAATTTGAAAATAAGTCATTTTTTTTAATTTTACTTTGATTCTCAGAACAAGTGATCTATTAGTTTAAACTTGCAAACACTTGTATATGTTGATCGAAACAATAAAATTGTTACCATAAGGTGTCTATTAAGACCTGTTTGATGCATATTTTGCCCTAGTCAAGGGTAGTTTTGTAATATATATCGAAAAAGGAATATAATTTGGAACAACAGTACAGTTGTGGAGCATGTGCCAAAGTGAAAATGAGTTGGCTGGTGATCTGGATGGGGACCAAAAAGCTAGCAAATACATTGGATTTGCCTATTACCCGTAACCCGATTGACCCATATGATTTTAGTATGTCTTTTTAACTTGACCCATTATGCCCAATAAGTTATGAGATGTTTGAAATTGAGTCTTGAAAATGATAATGTAATACAGAATAATCAGAAACAAAAACCGGCCTAGTGTTTGGACGTGAACTCGTTTTTAACTCCTTTTTGAAGATGTTAATGTTACTATCAAAACCGTAAAAAATTTACCTGAAATCGCTTCTTCACTACATCAAGGGGATGACAAACAGCCTTGGCACATGATCCAGCAGCAAGCCCGCAAACCAAAAGCTGAAAACTCGACAAAGATTCTTCATTTGGCGTTAAATCTGAAGACCGGCGTGCATTCCAGGCCTAAAATAGAAACTTGTATCTTTTTACATAACAGACAAATATAAAAGCTTTTAATAACTTATTGAAAAATGACTACCAGCAGATGAGTTATAAATCACAAATCAAAACATGTCTATTTGTATTAGCCAACATAGATTGTGTTAACAAACCAAAAATATAAGAAAAATGATGTAATACCATGGTCCAGCGTTTGAAGGTGTCATAAGTACCAAACTGCAAGCCAGCATAGGGAATAATCTCGACTAGAGTAGGTGATAATCCAGCATACAACCCACGAAAACCACGTGTTTTCATAATGTCAACAAAGGCAGACCTCATATTTGGATATATCTACATGAATAAGATATCTCCGGTAAGAAAAAGATCATAAGGGTAGTTCAATAACTTGAGACAAAAGTAACTGAAGAAAATATTATTAAAATTCAATTAGTTGGTTTAAAATTTATGGCAAATTTAACCCCCGTGGAAATATTCGAACATATAAGAACTCATGAATTTAGATATTTCTAAAAAGCATATCATGCGTAATTCATTACACTCATGAGTTTCTGTCTCATATGCATCTTCAGCACACTCATTTGTGCCAGAAGTAAAAAAAAAAAAAAAACACGTCATATGAAATTTCAAAAGTTGGGTTTGACTAAAGTTATTATCCTGCAGAGTAAATGTAGTAGCATTGGTGAAGTTATATGATAATACCTTTGGTTCCCCTTGTGAAGCTAAAATGGTTCGTATTAGATCAAACGGGTAGGACCCAACAGTAGCAGCACACCCGGCTAGGGCCCCACTCATGAAGGACAAATATGGACTTAATTGAATATGATCTTCTGCATCACATACAGATCCAAAGTTGACAAGTGTGAAAAAGAGATATATCAAATGAGTCTAGAAGAATATATAATATTTATTTTGCAGGTTTTATGTCCCATTTGCTAAAAGGACAATACTTTGGAATGTCTTGTTACATGCCAACTTCAGTAATTTAACCTGAACTCCATTTACCAGTCTCGTGCACACAGTGGCGGACCTAGAAATTATTTACTGGGGGTGCGGATGAGTGGTTCAAGCATATTTTCAGGGGTGCGGTTGGGTTTTTTGCCTAAAAATACACTAACTTTTTTTTGTCAAGGGGTGAGCGCCCACCCACCCTGGGCTTCACCTAGGTCCGCCCCTGCGTGCACGGTCATGCCAAGGCGAAAAAAAAGCACATTATTAACATAGTTGTCAATAGTGAATAGCGGATGACAGCGACGAGCTACCTATACGTTACGTAGGGACTAGAGATAGCGATGAAATATCGGGTGCTATTTCATGTTTAGCAATACACTAGAAGAAAATTTTAGGAATCTTTTACATGTATATTTTATCAAAATTCCTGTAAATATGGAAAAAAATACGCTTCTTTTTTCATTCCTAAATAAAAAAACCCTAAATACGCTTCTTTTACTCGATCTATATCACTATTTATCAAAAAATAATAAAATAAAAACCCTATTCAGCTATTTTCACGCTATTTAGGCGCTAAACATCATTTAGCGGGAAACTCACGCTTCGCTACAGGGAGCACTATGCTCGCTATTAACAACTATGATTATTAACACTTTAATGTGCCACATATTTTTATAATAAAATAACTTGTGCTTCATGAAAAATTAAAGATGCCGGTAAAAAAAAATTAAACACAAGAAAAGGATACAAACTTGAACAAAACAGCTAAAAATGCTTTTTAAGTGAATAAAAAATGTGCACTACTATAAAGATGGAAATTCGTACAGACCCGACTTGGAGGAGCCAGAAGCAAAAGTCTTGACTTGATGCAACACCATGAACTGTATAGCAGTGTATGGCATGACCATGAGAAGTGCCGGAACATTACCACGCCAAAACCCCTAAAATGGAAATTACAATAAACACAAGTAAGACAATACTTAACTGAATAGAAAACCTCCCTAAAAGATATAAAAAGGGTACAACTCATGGATCAGTGCCATGAACTGTGGCCTTCATCTAGCTAAGGCCTTTGACGGTCAAAATTAAACACATATAAACAAATTAAAGTTATTACGAGATGTAAAACAGAGCATACAACACCAAACTTCCCAGAAATATAACTGAACTATAAAATAATAAAACTATGTATATCACAAAAGAATCAAATACGAAAAAAATATTGTACAACTAGATGTTGACTAGTCTAATCAATTACGAATAACGTGTGAGGTGTAGGATATTACTTAATTGGATATTTCAGATTGCTAATTATGTTAGGCTTTGTATTATATATGTAGAAAGGTATTTCTTGTTGTATTTTCTCTATATATTTAGCGAATTGTTATTGTTTCTTTGAATTGTCATGTAAATTTAAATTATAAGCACTTTTTTGAATATCAGGCGCCTCGTGTACGTGATGCTATTGCCTTCGCATTGAGACCCTAAGTGTCTAGCTCTTTTTAAAAAACCAAGGTCTTGAACTAAAGTACATAACCCTCATCTAGCCTCCACACAACCGCTAGCACCAGTCGGGTTACTTGCTAAGAATATAACAAAATCGAACAACTTTACTAGAACCTGAACCACTGAAGTTAAATATATATGTATTCAGAATGTTAGTAGAACCCCTACCGTAAGGCCTTCTTCTCTAAAGATGTCTTTGGATGCTTGAATCATTCCGGTATATTTTGAGGGGCCATATACATTTTTGCTAAGCAATGTAAATGTAGTAGTCGGTTCCAGTTGAACCTGCAAGTATAACCAACGATTATTATGTTCTCAGTTGAACTTGATGCCATAAATCAGCCATAACTCAAAAGCACATAGATTTTTCACGTGGTGCAAAAATCAACCATCAAGATAGATAAAATCTAAATACTATTTACTGCTGCTAAGACAAACAAGATCTGTGATAGTGTCTAAACCCAAAATTGGTTACCTAAGATAACTTTAAAGGTTATTTTCCATTATGCTTAATAACATCTCCAAAGTTTGTAGCTTAACCCTCCAATACTAGCGATAGTGCATCAGTAATGCAGAATATAATGTAATAACTTAGAACACAACTGCATTACCAGAATTATTAGTGGCGTTCAAAATCAGATTATCCGGTTTTCTGACATCCGAAAATTTCAGATAGTGAGTATTAATATCCGAATCCATATCAGAAATTTTGGATACGGATTCGAATATTTAAACAGATAAAAAATCCGTTCCGTACATACATTAAAGCTAAACATGTATTCGATTTGCAAATTTTTCAACATTGAAAAAAAACATTCATAAATCCACATCCGAATCTGATATTTACTATTTTTTTTACCATTTTTGTACTATATTTAAACTAAACATAGTACTCAAATGATATATATATATATGACGGTTACATGAATATTTTATCATTAAAAGGGTTTTTCGAGTATATTACAATCTTACCCTTAATCTTTAATATTAATGATTGTCACATGTCCTCACTAGAATATTTCTCACACTTCTCACACACTAGCCCCTTTTTACAAGAACCTCTACCTATTAATATATATATATATAGAAAAAGTATATCGTACTACGGCTTAACGTACTTCACGTACAACAACGTGCGTGATTTGTTATATAACATGCGTGATTAATGTTTTCAATATGCGTGATTATTGTGTTTCAACATGCTTGATTTTGGATTTTTGAGTTATAACGTGCGTGATTTTAAAATGAACGTGCGTAATTACCCGTCGTACGTGATGTACGTTAAGCCGTAATGTACGTTAACCTTCCTCTATATATATATATATATGAATGTTTTTTTGTTTTCAATGTTGAAGTATTAGAAGAAAAAAAGTGCACGATGAATTTTATTTTAAATATATCATATATTAGAAAAATAATACTATTCTTCAAATAAATGTATTATATAATATTTAATATCATATATATTTGGTACCAAAAGTTCTAAAATATTAGTGTATTAGTGTAGAAAAGTAGTGTATATATGTGTGCACATATAATGTATATATGTGTGGGCGCTCGGGGAGCAAAAGTGAAATGGTACTAACTTTAACGTTATTTTACTAATTCGTGAAAATAACGTTAAAAGCGGCGGATGGTTAATCATGCATCATGTGGTGACGTTGATAGCTGAAAGACACGGGGGTACATGCACCAATCAGTCTCTGTCCCAATTGTTTGAGTGTTATGTGTCTTAGGTCCAAGGCTTGATACAAAACTACAATCGAGCGGGGGGTCTCACTGGAGACAGCCTCTCTATTCCCACGGGGTAGAGGTAAGGCTATCTACATCTACCCTCCTCAGACCCTACCTTAGCTTTGCTATTGGTGGGATATACGGAGTATGATGATGATGATGATGATGAGTGTAGAAAAATAGTTTTTCTTAAATAAAAGTAGAAATCTAGCTAAAATCTTGCTGGAATTTAGAGAACTTGGCCGGAAACTCTCTGGAATCTAGAAATCTTGATCGAATGTGCGCCTGAACCATCACTTGGAGAATTAAAGCGCAATTTCCTCGACTTAAAGCGCAATTGCTTCGCCTTGCTTGGAAAATGGGCATAGGCGCAAGAGGCGATGGCTTTTAACAACTATGATATATATACTGTTTTTTTTGGTATCCGATATCTGAAAACCGAAATTTCAGATGCAGATTTTCGGATATTTCAGATTCGGTTTCGGATCCGGATTTTTTTGAACACCCTTAAGAATTATCACTAAACAGATTCTAAATTCAACATAATGCATTGTTGATCGATTTCACATTGAACCAAAATTGCCACAAGTCTTATGTTACAATGTGTATTACTATAAAGTAGCTTAAACTTCAATCCTCTACAGATGCTAAAAGTAACCGATAATAGTTAATGCAAACTATCGTAAAATCACATATAACTGACAGTATTCCTAAACGGTATTAATTAATTTCACCAACCAATGGACACTTTTGTAAACTAGAACATTCATGTTCCTGTTACAAACGCAATCTTTATCCGTGTTTTCTAAACTAATACAGCAAGGGGCTTCACAACTAACCAATAAGTATTGCACAAACAAAATGTAAAAATCACCTGAAACCGGATTTTAATAACATCGAGGGGCGACGTGACCGTCCGAGATATAGCGCCTGAGATCAAACCGGACGTCCCATCAATAACCGCCCTTTTAAGTTGCCCCGGCTCTCCCTCTTCCATCTCCCAACACAACACTAGCACACCTTATGCTAAAACCTAAGTATACAAACAAACGGATAATAAGCACAAAGTGTAAATACCCTCAATCCAACAGTATTAGAGTAAACGTGTAACGCAAGAAACCTAATTCAGTTAAATAACAGCTTTATCGATACGCAGTATTATGCTGTGAAATCGATTATGGCGGAATTGTAAATACATATAACGATTGAGACTTAAGAATATTTATTGTGTATCAACAACAGAATATTGATTTCACTGTAAAGGAATATTAATAGACCGCACAAAATGTGAAAGGTTGACATATAAACAGAAAATGGGGAATACCTGAGAAGAAAGGAGACCAAAGTCAACGCCACAACCGCCATTGACCACTGAAAGGTCGGTGGAAATTGGGGGTTTGGTTGCCGCTGAAAGGAAGGAGATGGAAAGGGAGGCAACTTTCTAGAGAATAAGAGGTCCGATTGGCTGGCTCCTGTCTGCCATAACTTTGTGAATAGAATAAAGTATAAACTGGTATCAAATAAAATTTGAGGGATGACATCCAATTAGCCAAACACGGTTATATTTAAGAGGAAATTAGGTTAGCAAAAGGCAATGTTTTAGCGGTATCCGAATGACTTTTTATAGGAAGATCGTCAGTTAAAGTCATATTTATGACAAAATATCGTGCGAGCTAGGGCTTTATGGTTGTTTTAAGAATATTTTGCCATAAAAATACCAAAGGGTTTTCGGTATGTCGTGAAACTTATGTTTCTATATGATAAGTGAAATCAACAGGAATTAGGGCTGTAAACGAACCGAACGTTCAGCGAACAGTTCGTGAACCGTTCGGCGGGAAATTCGTTTATGTTCGTTCGTTTAATAAACGAACGAACATGAACAAGAAATTTCGTTCGATTAGTTTAATGAACGAACATGAACAGAGGACTCGTTCGTTCGATTGTGTTCGTGAACGTTCAGTAAGGTGTTCGTGAACGTGTTCGTGAACATTCGTTGATTTGCGTTCGTTTATGTTCATATGTTTGTGTTTTAATTGAAGATCTTTGTACTTTCTTATATTTTATTTGTACTTTTTATACTATTAAACTTTTATTTATTTTATTACCTTAACAATTAAACTAGGAAACTCACTTTCACCTTGTTTATGCATCATTTCCCTTTCATTTCTCATTATTTACATCGGCGAATACAATCGACCTCCGTTCCACAATAAGGGATTCAAGTTCGAGTGCTACTCTCTGGGCCATCTATCTTTATCCTTCATCGTGCTCGCCAGATTTATTTGTGTTCGTTTGTGTTCGTGAACCGTTCGTGAACACATTTATTTCCTTAACGAACGAACACGAACAAGGCCTTGTTCGTGTTCGTTCAGTTCGTTTGCAGCCCTAACAGGAATGGCATATGGTGAAACTAGATGGTTGCCATGAAAAAGTTCAAAACCTCTTACAGAGTTTGAAATTATCAGTGTAATAAATTAGCTTCTTAATCGCTATATCTTAAGAGAATATCAACACATCTTCTTTTCTAAAATTGTACAAGTACTAGGGTTTTCAACGCTATCACTTATATGTCTACATATCGACCCTAACTCAATGTTCCATCTTTTCGTCTTCTTATATTGATTGATATGTGAATCTGATTATCATCCTTAAAATGTTTTTGTTTTACTGTATTCAAGGACGTAGCTTTGTGGGGGCGGCCGACTCCCCGAACTTTTCGCTGTGGAGAGCATGTAGTTTTCGTATAGAAATTTTTTGGTATATACATTTTTGAACCCCGGTTTTATAGATTTTTTTTGTATATACTTTCGACCCTCGGTCAAAAATCTCAAGTTTCGCCACTAACTGTATTATCATCCTTAGTATGTGAACTCTTTTTTACGTATTTATTTTCTTTTATAGTTATGTATATCATTGTTTATATACCAAAAAAAATGAACACTTAAGTAAAAATAGATATAATAACTTCAACGACATACAATTACACATATTTTCTTTCAAAGACTTAGTTTTTAATACATAACGAGAAAGAACCGAACACATGGAAAAGAAGCTTCAGCACGTTGTATCGTCGTTATTTTTAAAACGACGAACTCAATTACATTATGTTGTATTATTTTTAAACTGTAAATTTTTTTTTTTTTGTAAACCCGTATTTTATATGTATGTGTATTCGTAAGTACACATTTAATTGTCGTTATTAGTACAAAAACCGTACCTAAAAATACATACACAATATACGTACCTAAAAATACATACGCAATAATGGGCTTATTTAACTAAGATTATGTATATCATAATGTATCATATTATGTATTTATCCCATTTGAAATTCTCGAAGTAAAATCCAGAAATAATGGAGGGGCTTTTCATCAAAAATCAACAGACATTTAACTTTAAGATTATGTATAATATACAATACTCTTCTAACATAATTTTTAAAATATGAAAGTTTACAAATGTTAAATATGTACATGAAATTGCCTCAATGATTTACTATAACATAGTTAACTATATTTTTTTACCGAATAACTCACAGACCCTTCTATTTATACTCTTTTATGAGGAAAAAAAAAAACCTTCTAAATATACTCATTTATGGCAAAAAAACTAAAAAAAAAATTAGTTTGGTATTTCCCTTTTTCAAGTAACAACAAAGATGCAACCGGCAATTTGAGCAACTAACCATTGCCAACCATGTCTATGGCTATGGTTACCGCCTGTTCATCGTCTATCTTTCGAAAACCCATTTCTAGTTTCACCAGAAACACTCATCTTCTTAAGGTCCCTTTTTCCCCATCATCCACACTAACCCATCAACACAGAACACCCACTTCATTCAACCTTAAATGTCAAGCTGCCAGAGACAACACTTTATTAGAACCCCCAACTGTTTATCAAGGAGTTTACGGCCCCTGGTCCGTCGATTCAGCCGATATCCGTGAGGTAGTCACATTAAACCATCTCAATTCATTGACCCTCCCTATGAATTAATATTAATGACTATTTCATTGGTGTTGTAGGTGGTTTTATACAGGTCTGGATTAGTGACAGCTGCGACGTCGTTTGTTGTTGCAGCTTCAGCTGCTTTCTTGCCTGATGATTATGTGTTGACTGATTTCTTGAAGGGGAATATTGATGTATTGTATGCTGTTGGGGCGGGTGGATTAGGGTTGTCATTAGTTTTGATCCATATTTATGTTACTGAGATTAAAAGGACTCTTCAAGCGTTGTGGGTTCTTGGTGTTGTTGGGTCCGTTGCCGCAAAAGTTTGTCTGGCTCATGATGAGAGTTTGGTGCAGTATGTTGTGGATAATCCGGTGGCGGTTTGGTTTGTTGGTCCTTTGTTTGCAGCATTGACTGGGCTTGTGTTTAAAGAAGGTGATTTTAGACTTTTAGTTAATTGAAATGTTATTATGAACTGTGATTGTTAATGGTTTACATCAAATTGTTTGATTTTTTGTTGGTGAATGTGGAAACAGGACTTTGCTACGGCAAGTTGGAAGCTGGAATTCTGACGTTTATCATTCCATCGGTTCTTCTGGGGCATCTGGTACATGATTTTTTATTGCTGAGTGATGTTATCATGTTAGGGGCGTGAATTCTTGACACGCTTGAGACAAGTTTTTGGGCAACTTATATATCCCGCTTGTTATTAAATAGATTAACCTGAACATGACCCGTTAAATAGACATGGTTAAGTTCAATATGCTTTGATTTTTGTGTTTTCCTCTTAACTATACATTTCGAGAAGAACTTTTCACCAACTCTTCATTTTCATGAACTTACGCTAAGCTATCTGATCTCCAGTTAGGTTCGTCTAGTCCCGAGTTATATATATATATATATATAAATCCAAGTTTGTTGATTGGAAATGAGAGATATGGAACAAAAACAATTAGAAAGACACAAATTACATAAAGAATTATATTAGCCGGTGTCGATGGGTGTTTAAGTTGTTACTATGTTACCAAGTATTACTAGTATTCGCAAATGAACATCAAACGGTTCAACCCGAAACATGACACGATTTTAAATGTGTCCATGTTAGGGTCAATGTCTTTGAAACGAATAAATATATGGGTCATGTGTGGCTTCACCTAAATTATTCAACCCCAAACTATTCAACTCGTTAACTTGACACGGTTGACACCCCTAAATTAATCCATGCTAACTAGAACTTAGGAATTAAGATGTTGATTGTGAAATATTGATCTTTTATCACAGAATCAATATGATAATGTTTTATAAAGAGTTAAAAGAAAAGACCATTTTCGGATTATCTTTTAAACGTTATGTTGTTTCTTTTCTCGTGGACCAGAGTGGTTTAATGGATGATGGCGTAAAAGTCGGTCTGCTTGGCGCGTGGATGACGCTCTTTGTAATATTTGCAGCAAGAAAGTTCACTCAGCCTATTAAGGTGAGTTTTACATGAAATGCGTTCTTAAAATGAAGCATACTTGTGATTAAACTGATGTCTGTCCAGGATGATATTGGAGACAAATCTGTGTTTACATTCAAGGCTCTGCCTGAAGAAGAAAAGAAAGCTTTGATACAGAAGCTAGAGCAGCAAAACTTATCAGAATCATGAATTATGACTGTATATCCCCAAAGTCTTAGAAATACTGTATAGATATATTTGAGCTATAAAATGCAGTAGTACTTGTCGCATTTGCTGGTGAGATTTGTGCATGCTCTTCATTCATATTTCCTAAATTTTGTTCGTGCATGTGGCGTGCTTCATTACCAGCTTGCGTGTTTTCTATCATGAAGAATGACTTCAAAAGATTTTGGTTCTTATTTGTTAGTTATTTCTATTTAATTTACAGAATAAAAATAACCAAAATTGTTTCTTGAATATATTTGAAATTATGATGATCATCTAGTTGTATTTAGTATAAACAAAATTAAAATTTCTTTTACTACTTAGGTGCTCTATAGTTAGATTGCCTTTATAAAAGTAACTTAAACACATATAAGATGAAGTTCATGCATTTGGTTTTCATTTCAAATTTTCAATGCTCTAAGGACAATTATGACACCAAAATATTCATACCAACCATGATTGTTACTAAAATGGTAATGCAATGTATATGACTTGACATACAAAAAACATCACAAAGTCCACCATTTGGAAGAGAATTCCAAAATTCCTACCATCAGTTTGCAACCAAACACAATTGTCACCCGGCTCAAGCTAGACCTTCTTGCTTCGAGTCCTGGCTACTGGACTTTTCGGTGAAGCACATTTCCCATGATCGTCTTTCTTCTTCTTTGAAGCTTTCTTGCCTTTCTTTCCCACTTCTTCAACCTTCAAATCTTTGCTTTCAACCAATCCCGGAGTCACACTTGTGCCATTAATGATTTTATTGTCAGAATCATTGACATCATCATTCATCATCGTATCAGTCTCTTCATGCAGCTTCTTAGCAGGTGCATTATCTATAACACCCGCAGCTTTCCTTTTCTTGTTAGCTTTAGGTGAAGGTTTTGCAATGGCTTCATTATCTTCACTTTCCTTGATATCTTCCTTAGCTTCAGAACACACATCCGTTACCTCGATCGGAGACTCGTTATCTTTGCTATCCTCTTTAACATCATTTTTCTCATCTTTATTCAAAGTTTCTTCTTCGGAAACTGAACTTTCCTCTGTTTCTTTAATCTGTCTTTGAAGCGATTCAATTACAGTCATGAGTTCTCTATTCACCTGTCAAGAAATTAAATAGTACTACTTATTTAGTTAATTAAATCTTCTAATACACAAACATATTAGATTAGCCCATTTACCTGTGGATTCTGCAAGTATTCGGAGATGTCATTAGTGCACGATGGACATTTCATAATGTTCTTTTGTGCCCTTAATGTACGTCTACCTTCACAATTTCTCTCCTTTATGAACGTTTGACCAGAAAAAGTATCTTGCAAACATGACTTGCAGAAATTATGTGCGCATGGAGTGGTAAGTGGGAGATTCATCACTTTGTGGCAGATAAGACAACAGAACTCTGCAACACAAATACTTTATTAGTAGGGCTGCAACAGAACACAAAAATATATAGAAATTACACATACATCTATGTGTTATTTTTATTTTTCTAATACTTTAAAGACCGAAAAGCATAATAAAAGTATTATATGTATATTTTTTGTTTATTTTCCATATTTTTATATGTTTTACTTAAACTTAAAATGTTAAAACTTCAACCCATCTCACATATTTTTTATTTTAATACATATTTTATATAAATTTAAAAAATTTGAGCCGGCTAGTTTACAATCGAGCTTTTTCCAAGCGAGTTGCGAGCTTTCTGAAAACACCTACTCAATTTACTAAACTAACCTTTGAGAAGTCGTTCACTCACTGACATTTGTGTCTTACGGCGAACCACCCTCGGTTTTGTGCCATCCGCAGCAACTCCTTGGTCTATTTGTTTTCTACTTTCGGGTGGAGGAATTTTCCATAGCCAACAAGCCTTTTCCTCCTGAATATGACAATTCAATATTAGAGTTCATAAAGTGAATTAAACAATTTCTAAAAGCAACTATCGTAACATAAATTGTACAAAAACACACAAGTTACATAATCTTACATCATAATCCCAAGATGGTGATCCCTTCCTCTCTGTCACATCACTTGCATCATTCAGCTCCTTAATGACAGGCAAAGGTCTCGGGCGATCTCCATTTTCATCGCTGCAAAATTATGATCCAACACGTATGATTAGAATCCGTTTTACAATTTTCACATGCTAAAACTACAACAATTATAAGAGCAATGCAGACCTTGTCCAAGGAGCAGGATCATTATCACAACGAACAAAAAGATACCGGCATACCTTAAATCCCTATTTATATTAAAAGTCAACAAGAGTTTTTTTAGAATAGGGAAACCAAACATCCATTTAATAGTGTAACTGACAGCCGATAGTGAGATGTCATACTTGAATTCCGGGCTTCCTCCAGCATTTCTCGATCCTGTATATCCCATCATATCTGACTCCTTGTTCAGGAGCATAGGCCGATCGCTTTTCCTTGTGAGACCTGTCCATTTGTTAGAAAAATTGTCGGACACATTCATTTGTATAGAATAAAAGAAAATAAACAATACTTTTAGTCTTTTCTTAAGATAATCTCATCTATTTCAAATATAAATGAATAAAAATTTTAAAACTGCAGGCAACCGAAGAATGTGATACTAGTTATCATTCAGTTTCTATAGTTTCTAAGCTGCAGATACACTCTGACCATTTAACTAAAACCAAATCTAATAACATACACAATCATGTGGTCATTTGTAAAATTGCATATCTAAAAAATGTAAAAAGACTAACATCAAAATTATCATGTAGAGTCATCATAACAACATACCTCACAACACGTACAGGGTAGCCCTTTTTACAGCTAACTCGTAAGGCTTCATTGGATTTATCAAACTTCTGATCAAAGGACTGTGTCTTGTTAGTCCTTTTATTTCCACTAAGGTCTCTTCCACCACTATTAACAAAAAAAATACAGAAAAATAAACCTATCAGATACGCTACTCATGTTTACTTTTCAATAAAAAAAACATGCATACAATACCTTCCGGTGTATAAAAACCACTCTCCATGATCCTCATCATCTTCATATCCTCCTGATAATGCGACAGATTGTGCACCGTAATCAGACTGCCCGCATATGCCCGCAACATGTGGAAGATGGGCCCCCCACTGCCTACATTCCAAACGGTCCTCCCAAGTTTCCCCAACTAAAACTCCCATACCTCTTTCGGGATCATTCTCTGCAAGAATAGGGCCAAAATGATCAGGTGGGACTGTTACAAATATTTTCCCACTGCATGCATTAGCCTTTCCGGTCTTCTTTGCCCTCTCGGTGGTGTATGCTTTGTCTGGCTTATTTTGGTTGAGAATAGAATAGTAGGGCTTTGGTGGCCCTGAAGCAGCGTTTGATCTAGTCATCTTTGCCATTCTAATTGCAATTACGAGTGATGAATTGATTCTGGGTTGACTAGCCATTTTAAGAGGAATTGCAGTGCGACATATGGCACAAGTACGCTTCCCCTGACCAACCCATTTCTCAAAGCACTTCAGGCAGAAGTTGTGACCGCATGGTGTCTGCAACATAAGCAAAGGATTCTTAGGTTTAGTTACTTGGATTTAACTTGTTGATATATTCAAGAGGATTTTAGTAATACAAGCAACATAAACAGTAGCCACATGGGTTCCCGTACATCTTTCATAAGGTTTCATAAAAAAATAAGTGACCTATTGCTTATAAAAAGGATTATGTTTATTGCTTCTGAAATTAACAATTTGAAATTCAAAACTTCAAGCTGTTTTTATAGAACTTCTTATAACAACTGTAAAGATTATGAATAAACAGTTCAAATATGCAATTCCATACACTCTTAAAACTGTTTTATGTGTGTATACATTTTGCAATAAGTAAAAGCATATGATCAGCTGTAACAAAACATAATGCAAGTGATAGTATGTTTCAGTGCTTATCTATTCTATTTATGTAAGAACATAAAAATAAACAAATCAGATTTGCAGTTAGAATAAGCAACTCCCATGTTGCAAAACAGATAATCCATAAACAGCTTTCTTCAATCCAAACACTCAAAATTGATTATCTACTGTATCAAAACAGCAGCAAGCATATAGCAGTTTTAATAAGCAATCACATACACCACATAAAGCTAGACCAAGATATCTAAACACATTTCAAACATTACTCATTGTTAAATGAAAACGAATTGTACACATTATAAGCTAAGTAGTTAATACGGTAAAATGTCAGATATTGGTTATCACGGTGAGATAACGGTAATTTTAATATCATGCTAAATTTAAATATATAACAACTTAAGACTAGCAGTTCATTATACTCTCCTACAATTAACAAATTAACCTTTTGCAACTTGCAAAACACTAACATTTAACAGTAACAACCAACAATTAAGACTTAAAACACTAAGAATGGTAGAAATAAGAAGAAGGTATTGATATCGGGAAATCGGGGATATATCAGTCAAATATTGGAGATATTATGAGTACAGATATTTTGCACCAATATCTCAGCTGGGGACGGCGATATATCAGGCTATTAACTACATAGATTATAAGCAAACCCTAATGTAACCAGATATCTGTCATAGGAATCATTTTGCATATTCTCACAAAACATAACTTGTAATAATTTATTTCTCATAGATTATAGAGAAAAATAATACCGTAACAGGCCGCTCAGGAAGCTGCATACAAAACGAGCAGTTAAAACTCCCACTAAGAAGCTTCAAAACATCATTACCACCACCACCACTCTCCTTCTTATCCTCAATCACCTTACTAGCATCACCATCACTGGCTCCACTCAACAACTGCTGCCGCCTCTTCGCCTTCTCTTGATCAGACAACGAACCGTCCGTCTCAATCGCGCGTATCGCCGCAACAAGCGCAGCAGACGGCTCAGATCCCGAAGCTACGACACACGGCACCGCGTCAGACGACACGAGACAAGAACAATCAGGACACTCCCACTGTGCCGCATCGGCTAGGGTTTGAGGACGAGCAGAGAGACAGTCGAGGTGCCATGGAGTGACGCACGTTTTGCAGTTGATTTTCTCTTCTTCTGGTGGATTGACTTTGCAAACCATGCAGCGGCCGTCGTTGTCGCAGGGGAGGTTGCTATCGTGCGCCATTGGTGGAGGTTTAGGGGGGGAGATGAGCGTGTGGTGTGAAGATGATGAAATTGAAGAGTGTTGTTATTATAGTGATGGAGAGGAGGGTTTTGGTGGATTTGAAAATTTTTGGAATTTGGGGGAAATGAAATTGTGAAAACTGAAAAGGGTTTTCATTTGAATTTCCCTCTTCTTATTCGGAACTATTTATTTTACCCCCTTTTTAATCTCGTATGTATGGAAATGGAAGACTATTTTCGTATTTTCAAACTCTACAAGTTTTACTTTGTTTCTTTTTATTTTGACTAAACTGCCATTTTAGTTACTAAAGGAAACTTTAGTCACTTTTGCCACTTTAGTCTAAAATTTAAACTTTTTGTATCTGTATCTTTGTGGTTTTAGTTTTATTGTCATTTTGTTCCAAAAATGAAATCATGTCATATTTGTCTTATAAAATCCTGTTATTTTGTCATTTTCCTCGGGGGCAAAATAGTCATTTTGATAAAATAGCAGGATGGTTAGGAAAAATGGTCATTTTTCTCAGGGGCAAAATGGTCAGGAAAATGACAACATAGAAGGATTTTATAAGTCAAATATGACATTATTTCACTTTTGGACCAAAATGGCAATAAAACTGAAACCACAGGGATCCAGATGCAAAAGGTTTGAGTTTTTTACTAAAATGGCAAAAGTGACCAAACCTTATGGACCAAAATGGTAGTTTACTCTTTTATTTTAGAGGCAGCAAAAATTGACAAATGATAGGGTATGGTATCAAATTCCGTATAAATTTTGTGCGCGCATGACCCTGCCCATAATTAAATCCCCAAAACACTCAACTAGTTCCAAGATCCCCACGTTGCTGACTTCTACGTATGTGCAACCATGACAGCTCACAAAGTACAACCAGTACAAGTGGCAGGGGTCTGCAGCCAATCAACACGCGCCAGGCTCTGTCCTATCTAATCCCCACATTGATCAATCGTGCAGGGGACAAACAGCATAAAAGGACATTGACATCTAACCAATCAGTGTGTGTCACTCACTGTTCAATGATCTTCATTAAGGGTTGATGGCATACTACATTTGGCAGGTGATTGTAACCAATCATGTTGCGCCATCATACTCACACCTCTGAAGACACTACATGTCGTATTAGAGGGGACCAAATCGATATTCCTTGAAAGTGAAGTCCGACCCATGAGCCCATCTCATTCTCTAACCATTTAGCTATAGATACTAACCTCTATCAAAGGTTTAGGGGGTATTTATTTTTTCAAAAAAACCTCTTATGACCTCTTATGTCTGCGTCGCGCAGACGTTTAGCTCTGTAGACTGTTTGTTTTTTAGAAGATATTTCATTAAAAAATGTCTTCAAACCTCTGCGCGTCCTCTTCCCCATGCAGACATTGTCCAATGTCTTCCCACCTCTTCCAACCCTCTCTCCACCCCTCTCCTCCTAATCTCAAAACACAAGCACCTCTTCTTCATTCTATTTTCCCCCAACCCTAGTTCCTTATCCACCCTCCTCCTCCTACGTCGTCGATCACCACCTCCTCCTCTTTCACACCCACCGGTAACACCTCCCCCACCTCCACAGCCAACGCCGACATTTCCCCCACCTCCACATAAAATGTTAGAAGACATGATCATTAATTTATTCTTCAATTAAATATAATTGTTGTTTAAATTCTAATTTTTGTTGTTTAAATTCTGATTTATGTTGTTTAAGTTCTGAATTTTGTTGTTTAAATTCTGAATTTTGTTGTTCATCTTGTTTGATCATAATTGTTGTTTAATGTATAGCTTGCAGAAGTTAAAAACAAACAGTCTTCTTCTTACAGACTGCAGAGGTTTGGTCTACCTTTTCTACTACATATGTCTACAGATGTGGTCCGCATACTTCAGACATTTTACCTCAGAAAAAACAAACAACACCTTAATGATTCCAATTTCTATTCTCTTACTTAAAACAAACACATGTTATTTCTCTCTCTCTCTCTCTAAGAAAAGTTACTTAGGTCGGAGGGCGTGGGGGCGCCACCCAGGCCACATCATCATCTATAGCGCCCCTAGGCGCTATACATCCACACCACGAGAGTTAAGAGGGGGCGCTATACAAGGGGCTCCATTATGTTAACGAGCTTTTGTGGCGAAAAACGAGGACGGATTGGTCAAGATAAGGGGCGCTATAGGCATTAGGGGGCTTTATCCCACACCTTTCAAGTTAAAGGATGGGACTTTAAAGCCCTTGTATGAGGTGGCGGTGATAAAGCCCCTGCCACACCCTCCAGCCTTATTCTCATGTTGGGGCCTAGTTAAGAGAATACCCCCCCCCCCCACACCTTAACGAGCTAACAATGTTAGTTTTGTAGATCGTTCACAACTCTATCAATAGAGGAAGAGAGTTAGAAGACAACCCCCGATCGAAATGTTTAGGCTCTATCCCTTGTGGATTAGAACCGGCTTCACCGGACAACCGAAATTATGTCAGTTTAAATCATGTTCAGACTGATACGTTTAGAAGCCTAGTCAAGGACTCCTGAAAATAAGGGCCCCAAATACGATATAGAAGTCAAAAAACAAATGAAACTTACTCAACAAAATGGATTAGGGTTTGTAGTTGGAAAACCCGGACCCACTTTCTAACAAGAAATCATACATTACTAAATTACTAATTTTAAGGACATATTTAGGTCATTTCAATTTCTATTTATCATTGCTCCTAGACATTACACATAATACAAATTAGGTAACTTGCTTGATATTATCACTGTTATTTTGTTACACTTATTTGTTTACACATAATACATTAGGCATGTTATTAGGCTTTTGCATTAAACTAATTCATCATTGCTATTTCTTGTTATTATTATTGACCCCAAGCCGAGGTAAAAAAGGATGATTTATAACTTTATATCATAAAGTTTTTTAAAGGCTTCTGACTTTTTAGTTCGCTTAGGGCCTCAAAAAACGTCAGGTCGACTCTATCTTAATTTACACCAAGTCAACCATTGAACGAACTTATATTTAAATATATGTTTAACAAAAATAACTAAGAGATTTCACATTAGCTACAATGTCATCAATAAATAACTCCTTTTTCAAATATATTATCATTTCTCGATTTCCAAATACGCAAATATAACACGATCACAAAACCATGAAAAGCAACTTGCTCCTTTTCTCCCATCCTAATAGCCTTATGAAGCTCCAACAGATCTCTTATCGGAAAGGGAAAAATATGAGAGATCTTACACCAACCATTGATCATTTGCCAAAGAATCACCACCACCATACAACCCATGAAGATGTGATAAGCGGACTCGAGAGTCGAATTACAAAGCACACACGAGGTTGAACTAACCAGGATATTCCGTATCTAAAGAGCCACACACGTAAGAAGGTGACTCTATCTCCACTCTCCAAGTGAAAATATACACTTTTTCGGCACCCATTTACACCAATAAAAAAACAAGCCACTGGCTAGCATTCAAACCTTATCATCTTCACCGACTCTACTGAAAACAGGGGCGGAACCAATGTAGAACTAGCCATAGCACGTGCTACGGCTCAACCGCGTATTCACAGTGTAATTTTTATTTTATCTTTTCGGGTTTATACATAGGATACCCTAATAGAAAATTATGAAACTTGATATTATTCATTAAGCCCAAAACTTGTTTAGTAACTAAGCCCAATAATTAGCAGTTGTAATAACTAATAAAGCCCAAATAATAAAATAATCCATTGAATCATTGATTTTGAGCCGCAATATCCTATTATGAAACCAAACGTCACACAACAGCAAAAAAATCACATTATGCTAGTCTCTCAAGACGGATTTACGCAATCGAATGGGCCTAGAATTTTTGAACAATGTCAAGGTTTGTGCAGTCGAAAATGATTTTTTTCATAAAATAAAAGACGATGATGTGATGGAACGATTTGAAGCTATCAAAAAAAGATGGCAAATCTAGTAGGTGTTTGTTTTACTTTTTTTAGTTATTGTCGTTTTTTTAATAGTGTATGATTGCACAGTATTTTTTTTTTTTTGGATACCACTGATTTAATGGACTAGCTCCGCCACTAACTGAAAAGAACTAGAGGTATCCCCAACCAAGTTCATCCGTCTTTGTCCCTTGACTAGGGCATGCGATCGACTTTAACATTTTGCAACACTTCTCAAATTTTGTGATCTCCAACTCTCCAAGGTAGTTATGTCACGACTCCAACATTAAAAAAACACATATTCTAATTTATATTCACAGCCCTCTATATGACCCTGCATTTTTTTTTGTCTTTGTCTATGCGAAACAGATTCAAGAACAACACTTGCAAAGGACGATATGTCACAGCCCGTGGCGGATTATCGGTCAAGGCGTGATAATTGTCCAAAGCTTATGACTCCATTAAATATTTCATAATTATTCAAGTCAATTTATTAAAATGTCACATCAAAACATAACAAGTTGCATATACATAACCCAAAATGAAAATAAATAGAAATTTCATTCATTTAGTTCTAAGAAATTTCCTATGTGACTGAAATTCTTGCATCCTCAAACTTCTCTGTACCACGCGTAAAATATTTTGGTCGACTATGAGAGCTGGTGAGTAAATCTAAGTTTAATAAAAATGATTGATTTAAAAAATAAACATGCAATTCGTGTGTTAACTGAATTTAACAAATAATGAACAATAATCAATAAATAAATAAACCAATGTGTGGTCTTTAATGGTGGTTTAATTGAGTTAAATTTTGATTTGAACTAGTCTAATTAAGAGTGAAATGAAGCGATTAGGTGGTATGGATTTGATTTCTACTGAAAACCGAGTTGAATGAGATTAAAATGGATTCAATCCGTCGTGTTTAGGGGTGCCGGGAGTTGGGTCGGGTTGGGTTTTTGGTGTGGGTCGCGGCTGGTTCGAAGAGAGGAGAGGGAAGTGAGTAGGAAAAGGTTAGGGCGAGTGGGTGTCGTGGGGGAAGGCGCGTCGAGCGCGTGAGATGGAGGGAAAAGGTTTGGTTATTTGTTGTTTTAGCCCTTTTAAGTTCTAACCCCTTTTAACATATAAACTAACTTTGTTTATTTGTTTTCTTTATAAAATCTAATGGAGTTAACTGAAATAAATTTATAAAATTAATATTTTATCTTGAATATACTTAAATTAACGTGTGTAATTATTAAAACAATAAATAATCAAAATTCTCATTTTTCTTTAATTCACTTAGGATCCAGTTTACAAAATGAATCGGGTTTTTAGGATCTGTTTTTGGCTGATGTAACACGATTACTCACCCAATAATCACACCAAAATCGGATCTCACTCTCGTCCCCCAGTATCCCTTTAATCAGGTGATTCAGTATAAGCCCCACCAAGTCAAGTTTAGAAACCAAACGAGCAATATTGTTCCACACCCCAATTGACTTATTACATGAAAGAAAAGACCAACCCATATTATAAGGATGAATGGCGTCGATAATTCTTTTCCACACGGTGTTTTTCTCTACCTTATACACCCACACCCACTTAGAAAGAAGATCATTATTACTCTCTTTTAACCTGTTAAGATCGAGACCCCCCCCCCCCCAATGTATGGGAGTAGCAACACGATTCCACACCACTCAATGCATTTTATTTACCTCATTAGACCCCTCCCCCTGATAAAGTTCTCAATTATGTCCTTTGATAACTTTTGTCGGAGCCTTATATGACAAGAAACAGTAATTATGAAGGTTTTCTAAAACCGACTTAACATGAGTATCTCTCCCACCAATCGAGAGAGTTGAAGCTTTCCAAAGCGATAACCGAGCTTCAAATGTGTTCATGTTGCATAAGGCCAAGGTACTTAAAAGGGATACTCCCATAATAACACTCCAACACATATGAAATCCAATCCACTCCCTCATTCTCAACCCCAATTCCATATAAATTTGATTTTGTAAATTAATTTTGTGACTTAGGCATAAAAAAAAAACACCCCAACATTCTAGCCGCATTTTTATTGTTCGAAGGGACCAATCACTCATGATTATAGCATATCGTATGCGTAAAGTATATGCGATAACGTCAACTTATTGTTTGAAAATCTAATCACGTCCAAAGCACCCACCTCACAAGCTTTCCTGAGAATACTCGAAAAGGCTTCCATCACCAAAAAGAAATAAGAAAGAAGATAAGGGATATCCTTGTAAAAAAGAAACACTGAATTCAAAAGTGGAGTTCCCATTCACAAGCATCGAAGATCTAACAAAAGTAAAAACACCCTTGATCCATATACACCATAGAGGAGGAAACCACATTTAACCCATAACAGAAAATCAAGAACTCCCAATTAACATTACCGTACATTTTGGCCGAGCAAATTGACTAAACATTCTCATTAATTTCTATTTTTTTATTAAAATAGGCTTCCCAACAGTAGGTGAATTGTTATCAAATACAAAGCATTGAAATGCAACTTTTAATTGAAAATAATCTAAACTTGTACTGATTCTTTTTTCACTAGTGAAGGAGTATGGTCCCAGATATCGCGTCAGCATCGACCGCGAGTGACCATTACCCTTGTCAAAACCCCCACTAGCTAACAACCTACCTGTGTCCATGCGGGGACGCAACGACACAGTTGTTGAATCCAATCTGCCAAATGATGGAGGAGGACTTACCTGGAATATGAGAACGGTATAATGATGCGGCATGGCACCGCATCTGGTGTATGAAAACGGAAGCGTCCACAGCGATGCGGCCTAGCATCGCATCCAGTGAACACTTCTATCAATACAAGGGAGCTGGATAACAGCAACAGTCACCACGGACGACGATGCGGCTTGGCACCGCATCTCGCGTATTTCTTGATCAAAGAGTGAGAAGCCGGAACGTCTACAGTTACCGCAAACAGCGATGCGGCCCGCACCGCATCCTGTACACTCAGCAAGTGGGACTGACACCACAGAGCAAGTAGCACCAATGGCAGCCGCCTGTCAGGTCTACGTAAGCGACAGACTGACGTGGCATCACCCCCACAACCGACATGCCTGACACACCTGCAAAGGTGCAGCATGCCGTCAGTCTATCCATCCACCTCCTCCTTCACTCCTCGGCTATAAATACCAACCCCAAACCAGGTTTGAGGTATCTCTACACAACTCTCTCACTACTACTATTATCATACTTTGCTTCCCAAGCAGACTACTGATTCTCACGCCGGAGAGTGGTAACAAGGAGCACCCCCCACCCCATCCTCCTTGTTACGAGTCACGGTTTGTTTCCTTTTGCAGGAGATCAACCCACCGGTGATCCAGCCAGCGATCCTCGAGAGGAAGGGATTAACTCTTCTTGACGAGACCAGTGAGTTAACCCTGCCCGGTTAACCATTGTTTCATCATTGGCGCCCACCGCTACTCTTAGCACTTTTTCAACCATCCTTCTCCCTCTCAAAAGATCATGACTGATCACCAAAACAACACTACCGGGGATAATCTACTCCCCACCAACCCAGGGAATGCGGGGACTGCTCCCCCAGACCTAAATCCGGGCCACATTGGCACATCAACGCAAAGGGGTCCATCCCTAACGTTCGGACACGACCTATCACCAAAAACCCAGCTTGCGCTGAAGCGCAAATACAAGCCGGGCCTACCCCGGCACCACACACACCTGCGGGTCGTATTTTACAATATGACAGCAGGGCACCCTCACGTCCAGCCTCCAGAAGCAGGCGTGAGGACCGCGGATCCTCTTACTGTGAGGTCCGCACAATAAATGAGGACGATTGCTCATATGGGTCCCGCACCAGAGGCCCAATACAAAGCCGCCTAGGCCCCCAAGGCGATAACAGGCGGCAATCCACAGTCCACCACAGTTCCGGCATCCAAAGCCGGCTGGGACCGCTGCCCCAGTATGAAGGTTATGGTCGTACTGACCCGGACGACCATACATATTGCGGGGATTCGCATGACACCAGCAGCAGACCGGGAGGACGCAACTATATTCCTCCCACTCATCCCCGCAACACATACCTCAGGGCTACAAAGCGCCCTGAGAACCAACCCTACAGGCCGAAAGCTGCGGCCGAAAACTCCAAATTCGCCCCGCGAATTGCCCATGCCCATGTCACCACAACAAAATTCCCATTTAATGTTGGGAAATACAATGGTTCGTCCGACCCGGACGACCACATGAACGTTTTCATGGGTGCGGGATGCAACGGCCAGTGGGATGAACCCACTTGGTGTAATTTTTTCCCCCAGACCCTCACAGGTCTGGCCAGGGCTTGGTTCGATTCTTTGCCAGTGGGATCACTGGCCTCATTCGAGGACTTGCATGCAAAGTTTCTCGCTCATTTCAGCCAGCAACGACGTCACGAACGTGATTCGATGGACGTCATGAATATCTGGCGCAGGGACGACGAATCTCTAGAAGCGTTCGTCGTCCGATACAATAAAGAGTGCCTGGAGATAGGCGACGTGGCAGACCAAATGGCACGGAACCACTTCATCAAGGCCGTCAGGGACAAGCAGATGGTTATGACCATCTCTGGCAAGGAGGGCTTGTGTAACAACTGCCACTAAAATCAATAATTAGGACAATAAGAAAACCTTAATTGAGACACCCAAGTAATTCTGCACTAGCCCTAAAATTTTCAGAATGATCGGAATTAGGATCAGGGCCCCTAAAACACGAGGGGGGCAAACCCTAGTCTAATATTTATCTAAAATAAACGTTGCCTAATTCTGATTAGTTGAAAAATTGAGTCACCCAAGCTATACCCGAGCCTAGGCAGCCTATGAATTAGACTGCTTAGCTTACGGACCGTAAAGGTTCGGGCTTACGGTCCGTAAGGGAGTCCCAAAACTTGCTATAAATAGCCGACCTTGGCACTCACCTGTAGAAGTTAAAACGACGTAAAGTTGCTGTCTGTAAGTCGAGTTAAGGCCATAATACCACAATAAACACACACACGATCACAAGGTGCTGCCACAATCAGGGTAATAACTCGATCGCTATTACGATTCAACGTCCGATCGATTATAACTATCCAACGATTGTCCAAGTGCTGCTCAAATTGAGCTTATACTTTGTTATTCATTGTGATTTCAACTTGAATGTTTGAGTGCTGTTCGAATTCGGACTATGCTCTGTCATTCGTTGTGAATCCATTGAATTGTTAAGTATCGCACTTGATAATAGTTGTGAGGGTTTAATCTCGAGAATTGACGTAACTGCTGAATTAGTTACTAATCCCGTTTGTGTGTGCATTGTTATTTAAATTAGGTTAGAAGGCTAATCAGTAAAGCTTATACTCTGCTCGTAAATCTGCAATGTGAGTCATTCCACTTTTATAAACTCTTTTCTCACAGTTTGTGAGTCAACTGTTTTACAAAACTCCAAGTTATTTTCAAAGTTATAATTACAGGGATTAAGTCTTTGTAATCACCAAGTTACAGCCGGTATGTGGGGTTTTGTATACATTACTTATTTCCCGTCACACTTGGACAAACGGGTGGCCAAGGGGTGATCTGACCACAGTCACAGACACCATTGGACAAATGGGCTAGCCAATGGATGGTTGAGTGACAAATACTGTGAGTAGTTGGTTTGATATCAGAAACATTGTAATTCCCCTTAATACTGTAGATTATAACAAATGCGTCGTTTTAAGTAAAATGAATGATTCACTCAGTATTTCCCCGCTGACAAAACCTTTTTCAAACATGTTTCAGGTGATATGGTATGAGCAAAGAAAAGTGCCGTGGAGCACTCCCAGTTTAGAAAAGTGGCTCAATGTAAATAAATAAATGAACATGTTTTGAAAATAAAGATTTCCTTGAGAAATCACATTATTGTAAATTTCGGGAATTTATCCCTAAGTTATGAAACGGGCAGTTTAAATTATTGAAAGATCCTGTTTTGAAAAGACTTCCGCTGTCGCCTAAATTAAAATACCACGGGATTCCTGTCCCGCGACTCCTGAAACGGGTCAAACCGGGTCGGGGGCCGTGACAGGAAAAGGTGGTATCAGAGCCACTGTTTTAAGCTTACTGATTAAGCTCACTATTTTAATTAGGAAAATTTTATTTGTCATTCTGTGAATATGTGTGCATTAATTGACTAATTGTTAAAATTACAGTATGGGTAAACAAAAGATTTCTACTATATACCGCAAATTAGATAGTACACCTAAAGAACAGGGAACCTCTTCCTCCAAATCTCCCACCAATTTAAAAGAGGGAATCTTTGTTCCTAAGGCAAATTATGAAAACCCACTTACACTGGAGAAAAGGAATTCAACCCTTAGGAAAGATCAAGAGAAAAAGAAACCCCAAACCAAGAGAGTGAGGTTTAACCCGGAAATTCAGGAAATTAACAGTAATCCACCAAGGGAAAATAACTTAGAAGAAAAATGGGCAAATCTGTATCTGCTCGCTACTGTAGCAGAAAATGCAAATCTTTAAACTTTAAATCTAGAAATATTTACTTCCTAGTAAATAAATAAATAAGATCTGAGTGTGTTCTGTTTGCTGTTATGTTGTACAAACTGGTGTGCAATAAAAATGTTTATTTGTTAAGCTTTGTTCCAAAGTTTTAACTTAACATTTTGTGTATTTTGCATATATTCCGTACAACATGAATGAGATGTCGGAAGCATTTCAGAACCTCAACCTCTATCCTGTGCCAATTGAAGTCTCCCACAACTTCACTGGTTACGTTGCTGACATAGAGGAACCGCTAGAATTCCAAGCTCCACCGCTGGAAAAAGCAAAACCTAAAAAGAAGAGAAGATATGTAGGGTGGCGAAAGGTGCGCCGAAGGAAACCTAGGAGAATCCCTAAAATAGAAAACCCGGTGAGTGTGAGCAAGGGAAAAGAAATAGAAACCGGAGAAAGTTCCAAGCCAGCAGAAATAGGGATAGACCTAAAGCAAAAGGGAATAGAGATCGGAGAAAGCTCTAAACAGTCTCAGGAAATCACATTCCAGGACGAAATAGACCGTCTACTGGCTAATTGTGATGTTTTAGAGCCTATCAACGATAATCTCTTCTCTTATCCTGCTACAGCCCAATTCCCAATAAACCTAGGACCAGCTATTCCAGACCCACTAGTTCACACCCGACCATTAGGCCAAATGGAGGAATGGTGGACCAATGACTGGCAATTCCAAAATATAGTTAATAGTCCTTATAGTTTTCTTCCACAGTTTGATCCAGAACCTATCCCTAATCCGCCAATGAGCTATGAAAATTTAGCTGAACTGCGTCAGTTTCGTGAAGAACTGATAGGCACCGGGAATAGGATCCGGGAAATGGGGGAGCAGATTTCTTGGAAGTACGACGAGAGGGAGCGTCGCTACTGAAACTGCCAGCAAACCAAAAGATAGGAGGGGTTTGGAGAAGTTTGTTTGTATTATAACTAAAATAGTAAAACTGATTCTGTAAAATGGGCAATAAAACACTGTAAGATAAAAAGTGTGTATTGAAGAAGGTATAATATATATATATATATATATATATAACAAAACAGAAGTCGAGACATCGACAATTTTGGCTATGCTTGCATGTTATACTGATCTATGTGTTTATCTGTGATTTTGTTATCAATAATTAGGCACTAATAATTTCTATTAATACTAAATTAGCAGATGGAAAACGCTAATAGTGAACTAGTTAATGAAGTAAATCAGTCTGAGCAAAATCAGGAAGATCAATATCTAACTAGACAAGATATTGAGAACTTTATTGCTCAAGGGATAGCCAATGCTATTCCAGAAATTGTGGCTGCTGTCCAAAAACCTGCCGAACCACAATTAATTCCTAGTAAACGTATTCCGGAAGATAACGGCAGTAACAACATAAATGGAGGCGGCAATCATGACGATCATGATCCGCAACAGGCCCCACTCCCTAAGAGAATGAAAGCTGCAACGCCTGGTTGCACTTACAAAGAATTTCTTGCCTGTAAACCCGCAGAATTTGCAGGTAATGAAGGGGCAACTGCAACACTGCGTTGGTTAGAGAAAACCGAGGCAGTAATTGCAATAAGTAAATGTGCTGAAGAAGATCAAGTGATGTATGCATCAAACTTGTTCAAAGAAGGGGCGCTAGAATGGTGGAACACGGTGCTACAAGCAAAAGGAAGAAGGGTGGCCTATGCAATGAATTGGGAAGAATTTAATAGTCTTGTCGAAAGAAAATTTTATCCCAAATACGAGAAGGAACAAATGGCAAATAAGTTCCTGAGTCATCGTATGTTAGGTGTAGACTGTCGAGGGTATACTTCAACATTCTTCGAATATGCGAGAGTGGTACCTTCCCTGGCTTCGCCAGAACCGGTACTTATTTCCCGTTATATTTGGGGATTAATTGGAGATATCCGTAACATCGTTAAAGCTGCGAGACCACGCACGATTGACGATGCTGTGGAATTAGCTAATACCTTAACTGATGAACTAGTCCGCACCAGAGACGAAGATCGCAAGAAGGAATTGGCTCAGAAGATTACCCAAGGATTTCGCATGGGTAATAGTAACAATAAGTTCAAAAAGAGGGGAACAGGGCAATCCTCATCACCTCCTTTCTGCAGAAATTGCAAAAAGAAACACTACGGACAGTGCAATATATTTTGCAACTTCTGCAAGGCGAAAGGACATCGGGAAGAAGACTGCAGAAGGAAAACAAGAGTCTGTTATAACTGCAGAGAAACCGGACATTTCCAGTCTGAATGTCCTAAGTTAGCTAAACCAGCAGACAGTAGAGCTAAAACGACTGAAGGAACTACTAAGAAAAATGCTCGCGCATTCCAGCTGACCACTCAAGAAGCTGAACTCATTCCAGAGGTGATAGCGGGTACGTTCTTAGTGCATAACGTCTATGCAAAAGTATTATTTGATTCTGGTGCAAACCAAAGTTTCATTAATATTGCATTCTGTCAAGCTCTTAACTTACCTCTAAATACCCTTAGGCAAATCTTTACTGTTGAAACGGCAGATGGAAATTCTGTCAACATAGACAAGGTTTTGCAAGAAGTAAAGATAGAATTGTTAGGTCATAAGTTTTCTGCAAACCTGTTACCTATGAATTTAGCCGGATTCGATGTGGTATTAGGAATGGATTGGTTAATAGCCAACCATGCTCGAATCCTGTGTGATAAGAATTCCGTAGAAATCCGTACTCCCATAGGAGAAGTAATTCTAATTACAGGAGATAGACCTCGAAAGCCACTGAAATTCATTTCAGTAATGAAATTGGCTAGTTATTCAAGGAAACAAGAAATGGTGTATATGATTTCTGTAATCATTAACACTAAAAGTAAGGAACTCCAGGACATCCCTATAGTTTCAGAATACCCAGATGTTTTTCCAGAAGAATCACCTGGTTTACCACCTGATAGGGAAGTAGAGTTTAGAATTCATTTAATTCCAGGTACTGCGCCAATAGTTAAGACACCTTATCGATTAGCACCTACTGAAATGCTAGAATTGAAAAAGCAATTAGATGAATTACTAAGCAAAGGATTCATACAACCTAGTTCATCCCCTTGGGGTGCACCAGTGTTGTTTGTGAAAAAGAAAGATGGATCAATGAGGATGTGTATCGATTATAGGGAATTGAATAAAGTTACAATTAAGAACCGATACCCATTACCTGGGATTGATGATATTTTTGATCAATTGCAAGGAGCTAGGTATTTCTCTAAGATAGATTTAAGATCAGGATATCACCAGTTGAAAGTACAAGAGGAGGACATACCTAAAACTGCTTTCAGAACTAGGTATGGTCATTATGAGTTTACAGTCATGCCCTTTGGATTAACAAATGCTCCAGCTGCATTTATGGACATGATGAATAGAATCTGTAAACCATACTTGGATAAATTTGTAATCGTATTCATTGACGATATACTCATTTATTCCAAAAGTCAGGAGGAACATTGTGAGCACTTGCATGCACTCTTAACCTTGTTAAGAAAGGAAAAGCTTTATGCCAAATTCTCGAAGTGTGAATTCTGGCTACAAGAAGTGCAATTTTTAGGTCATATGGTGAATTACGAAGGAATTCACGTAGATCCTGCTAAAATAGAAGCAATCACGAATTGGAAAACTCCACGAACGGCTATGGAAGTTAGAAGTTTTCTAGGATTAGCTGGATATTATAGACGATTTATTAAAGATTTCTCTAGGATAGCTGTACCTTTAACTAAGCTAACCTGTAAAGCCGTTAAGTTTGAATGGGGATCTAGACAAGAATAAGCTTTTAGGATTCTAAAGCACAAATTGACAAATGCTCCAATTTTAGCTTTACCCGAAGGAACCGATGATTTTGAAGTATACTGTGATGCTTCAAAATTAGGATATGGATGTGTTGTAACGCCCTGCGTTTTTATACCTTCTTTATTTGGAAACCTCTAATTAAAATCCTATTTGTGTAAACGTTGTGTTCTTGAAACTTGAAAATTTCGCGAAACGATTAATCGTTAAAGAAATCTTTTATCTTTAATTTAAATCGTTATAATATGGCCATTATACAAATTATATAAATTAATAAATTCTATTATTTAAAAGTGTATTTTTATGATAATCTAGTGAGTCTCGTTAACTTCTAAAATTAGCTAATATAAATAATCTAGTTAGTTTTTAGTTAAAGTTAAAGCTATTCAGCATAGTCAACCAAGTTAATCAAACCTTTCAAAGTAAAAGGGCTATATTGTTTCTTTTGTCCCTAAAATTGAAATGCAAACCCTATATCTCTCGTATAGTCGTATATGTGCAGACATCACACAAGCAACATTGAACTTTTCACCTCCCTATTTACTTCCATTTTCATCTTCTATGCATTCTTAGAAAAACCCTAATACTCTTCATTGTGAACCAGCCACATATCAGACCTTCTATCTGTTCCCTTCTCACACTCTCAACCCTAGGCAATCTACACACACAGGCAGACACCCCCTCCCCTCTCTCGTGCCTTGACCAGCGACCGGAGTAACTCCGGCGCCCACCTTCTCCGGCCAAGACGCACCCCGAAAACCCCTCTGGTTCTCCTCCCTTTGACTGACGAACGGCCACCACCACCATTGTCCGGTGGTGGCGTATGGCGGCGTCTGCATAAACGAGAGAGAGAGAGAGACGAAGAGCGTGAGAGAGAGAGAGAAAAGTCAGGAGATGAAAGGAGAAAGCTGGCGACCGGTGACGACGCACGACGGCGGGCGGCGACGGCGGCCAGCGACGACTCTCGGCGGCGGCAATGGAAGTGACGGCGGCGGTTCAAGGCCCTCGACAGTTCCGGTTCATCTCCGGCGGGTCTGGTTCAGGTTTGCGAATCGTGTTTTGGGCCAGCAGGTTCAAGTCGGTTGCATTCCGGTAAGGTTTTGAGCTCTATTTCGCTTAAACTTCGATTTCATTCCAAATCAGTTCCGTTATGAATCTCATTTTTGGTTTGGTTTCGGCTTAGCTCTCGGCTGCACATCTCGGGTCAACAGTGAGTTCGAGTCTTGGTTCTGTGCGGGTCAGATTTCGTTGATTTAGAGGACGGCTCGGGTCACGGTCTGGTTGGGATTCAGTCAACTGTCGAGTCAAACGGTCAAGCCCGGTCGACTAACGGGTCAATGGCTCATTCTAGATTCGGTACAATTTAAACAACGCTAATTTTTATTATTTATTTTTTTCATATATGTATATATTACTTCAACGTCGAACCGATACATTATTTATTTATCCACTTTCGGCACATCTTGCGTATATAGTATACATCGTTGATTAAAACGTTGAACTTTGAGCATATAAATCGACAACATGTCTTGTCGGGTCATCGGATTAAAAAAAAACGAAACACAAATAAAAGTGTCGAAATGCAAATCTTATTGTTTTGTATTAATTAATATTTTATTTACGGGACCGAACTTTGAATAGCTTGTATTTGTAAATTGTGCTTATTGTTGCGTTTTGACAAATATAAAGACAACTTGATTGTCGGGATCGTCCAAAAACAGAGGAAACTCTGCCCGTTTTTATAAAAATTCGTATGACAAAACGCGATTTAACTATAAAACGAGTGTCCTTTGTCTCTTTTTCTTTTTAAACTCTAAAATTTACTAGCTTTTTTTAAATTCGTTCCATTAATAAAATCTCTATATTAATAACATAAACGAATGATTCTTTTTTTATAACAATAAATTTTATAAAAATATAACATACGAATTCCGGGTTATGCAAAACATAAATATCAGAATTATTCTTTTTTTAAACTAATTAATAATAAACTAATTGGAACGTAGATCATCATTATCAAATTCACAAAATACTTGGATAATTAAACTAATAGTAATCACCTCTCGTGCGGTATTCATACTTAGGTCAATCGCTCTTGTTCGTTCTCTTGGAATTCCGTTTACTCATGCACCATCGTCTGCCCATATAGGGTGACCTCGGTGTTCGATCATCCTTACCTCACACTCGTCGACACTTGGATAATCGGAAGACTTAGCAATTATGTGAGTATACTCGATCCCTTTTTGTTTTAAACACTTTTGGGATGCAACATGTATTCTATATTCAAACACGTGACACTTGAAACTTATTTGAAACTTGCTCTATCCATTTAAACATGAAACATGAAACTTGTGATACTTGAGACTATTTTGTGCTATGTGAACGTTTAATCCCTGTGTGTAGTTCCGCCTTAACAATAGTAGCGCTATAGGGGTAATGCACCTCCCCCATTTGTAGTCGAGGGGTATTGTTAGGAGGAGACATATTAACCTCCCGTGAAACTTTGGGTTAGGTACTTTAACGCATTGGAAACTTGGGCTATCACTTGGACTGCGTAAACTAGCATGGCTGAAACTATTTTATTATGTTCATGTTGGATTTGAGCCTTTTTATTCTATTATGCTATGTAGTCAAACTTGTATACTCGACTTTGCTTTTGCATTGAAACTCTATTTTAATACATGTTGCAGGTTGTTAGACAAGACGATGAAGAAATCAAGTTAGGATGGACTTAGATACTCATTCAATAATAAACAATGTTGTTGCAATTTGTCTTATTTGAAACCATGTATTCAAATTTTAGTCATTTATGAAATTGGATTTAAGTTATATTGTCACATAGTGTTATGATGTCTCTTGCAATCTAGTTTTCGTCTCATCCCGATGTTTCCGCCATCGGTTGGGGTGTGACAGATTGGTATCAGAGTCATAACTATAGGGAATTAGGAAAAGTAGGAATGCTTTAACCTAGTCTATAGTTTTAGAGCTTTATTCGTATGTTTTTCTTGAAACTACTTGTATGCTACTTTAATTACTTCTTATTTATCCTCTTTTATCTTTTAAAGGTATATGCCATTTATGTGTTAATACTTGATATGCAATTCTTATGTGTTAATATTTGTTTCATTGTGTGTTAATGCTTGTTTATTACGTTCGATACTTGTTATATTATGTGTTGATACTTGTTTTATTGTTCTAATCCTTATGTGTTACTCTCGACATGCCTTCTTATGTGCTTATGCTTGTTCGTTTGTCCTTTTAACATACGCTCTCCCTAAGGCATTTTACTCGATTTTTCTTAAACTCGAAAACACTCATATTATACAAAAGAGACGAGTTTACCAAAATAGGCGTGAAACCCACAATTTGGTAAACAACTCTCATCCCGCTTGCTTTCATTTTGTTGCACGAAATTACACCATTAAGTTAGGAGTGAAATCCACATCTTAATGGAAATTTCAAATTTCAAATTTCAAATTCAACTTCTAGTGGACCCTCGTTAACGTGTCGAAATTAAATTTTGACCCAACGAGTACCAACCACACTTAGGGTACGAAGTCGTCAAGCTAGGGGTGAAACCCGCACCTCGTCGACTAGTCCCACTCCTTGATTTTCAAAAATCCCGCCAAGTCTCGAATTTTCGTTGGATTGGGAACATGTAGTAACTGGAAGGGTGAATACCGTTAACCGAGATATCGGCGAGAGTATTCCACCTATTAGGCCAAAGCATGCTTCTTAATTCCAAAAGATCTTTCGATCACTTTGGTTAGTCAATGTTCCGTTTGGAACCATCCAAGTTTTATTCGAACTTACGCTTTATTATTTTCGATCTTTTGTCACTTTTGAACAATTTTTCGAGAATTCATCTTTGCGCAACATCATACTCTTACTTTTCATACGATCATACATTATTAGCATGCATGATTTCACGTAATTTTACTTACCCTTTTGTAACAACGAGTGAAGAGATATCATCAAGATAGGAGTGATTTCCTCACCTTGACGATTAACTCCGCTTCCTTTCTCATCTTACAACGACCTCACCAACGGATTAGGGGTGATTCCCTTACCTAGGTGATCGTTACCAATGCTTTCTTTTAATAGATTATTTTATGTAAATACGATCATGTTTACATCCAAATCGTTTATCATTACAAACCTCTAATTATTTCAAAATGCATTACTTATATAAAGGAATTTCTTACCTTACCATCTATTTTCCTATAGCTCACATACACGAAATTCTTAAATTTTTCATAGACGCTTGTTCTTCAACATTCGAAATTTCACGAAATGCTACTCATCAACTTAGTCAGTCTAAAAAAAAAAATCCATGGCCCACGAAATTTCGCATCCAACATGATTATTAAAACACGCTCACCTCACAACATTAAACTAGGGATTTTTATTTTCAATCGGGAATCAACCAACTTTTTGCACACGTCTATAAGACATTAAAAACTTTATTCAAACATTTACTAGAACTTCTTTCAAAATCAATAAAACATTTTATTAAAAGACGCTTTCAATAATCACTAAGTTCATGCACCAAATTTCTTTCTAGGGATCAACTTTTTCTCAAGAACCTATAAACTTCAAAATTGTTTATATACAAAGTTATTTAAAACGATACAAACTTATTAAACCCTAGAACTTTTCAAATCTCACTCGATACGTCAATTAAATTCAAAACACGTGGGTAAGGAAACTTCGTAGGAACCAATAATTTCGACTATATAAATTCTTCTAAAACCATAGTAGCATTCCCATTCGTCTACAAAGTAAAATTTACATAGTCAATGGGTGATTTATACTCCCTTTTCTTTCATACTCAAAACTTTTAATCTCTTACGCGCATAAACTCGTGCATTTCGATTTATACTGTGAATAAAATCATTATTTCCTACATCTATACTTATACACACACTCACAATTATACATTTACGTTGTCTTTACATTCATGTTTATACTACATTGGTATTCATATTTATACGAGTTTTGTTTTCATTTGCGCTTTTACAACTTTGTTACACTTATACTCATACGCATATATTTTATTCATGCTTAAACATTTATGTTTTACACATAATTTTCACGTTTACATCCATACTCATGCATCTTGTGTTTATACTCATATTTATACTCGTATTTCACACTCGTACTCGTGTTTATACTCTTATTTATACGATTTATGTTATACTCATACTCGCATTTATACTCCCGTTTATACGATTTACGTTATATTCGTACTCGCGTTTCTACTCACGTTTATAAGACTTCTGTTATACTCGTACTTTTGTTTGTACTCTCATTTATACGAATTGTGTCTATGCTCACGTCATTCGTTTGTGCCCAAGTTGTGCTCACATTTATGTTCATTTTAATACACGTTATGCTTATACTTTTACTCATACTCCTGGCATGCGTGTTGTGTTTATGCTCACGTGCGCGTTCAAATTTAAACTTATACTATGCTCATGCTTTTTACTCAAAAATTTATACATTCGCACATGTACACGGGCGAAACCCGAAGGATTCGCTTACGTTGGACTTATACTATTTGGAACGTAAACATGCTTATATGCTACATTTCTATGCTCACGCATCCTTGTTTTCAAAATTTATGTATACCTTGAGTCATACGTAACTAGTACAAGCTATGCGGATCATGCGACGGTCAATATAATCGCGGGTGCACACGGGATTATAGTGATGGGCGTATGAGAAACCGTAGAGTGTACTACTGCGTATGGTAAGACACGGGATGTAACATGACACCGAATACGAAACGGACGTAACGTGGTCAAAACATGGTGGATACGCCGTTGGTACTTCCTATATATAAGTGTTTTCACTATGTTACCAAACTTTCGTAAAACGTGCCATGAGAAATTCAGTGTTTTGCAGACCCTTTGACCTAATACAACCTTTAAACAACTCACAAACGCATTATATCCGATTATCCACGACGAGACTTCATTCTTAGCACACTACTTTTGTCTATCCGATATTTATGCTATTCTTATACTCGCATTCGTTTATTAAAGACAATCGTTCACCTTTATACTCCCCGTAATCTCCGTTATTCTTTGTCTTTATACGAATCCCGTTTACAACCTAGTTTGCTTAAACGTTCAAATCCTAACTTGACGCCTTAACTTTAAAACCGTCTTCCTATTCTTAATTCTTGGGTAGACGTACTTAGTAGACCGTTATCACTTTATTCAAAGTACTAAACCTTGTCGTTCTTAAAAATCTCGTACTTTTCAAAACGTTTCAACGCTTCCAAGTCTCAGTTATAAATAAGCACCTTTTGTCGAAACTCTTTCAAAGTCTTCCTCTTGAATAAATTTCGGGACGAAATTTCCTAAAGGAGGGGAGACTGTAACGCCCTGCGTTTTTATACCTTCTTTATTTGGAAACCTCTAATTAAAATCCTATTTGTGTAAACGTTGTGTTCTTGAAACTTGAAAATTTCGCGAAACGATTAATCGTTAAAGAAATCTTTTATCTTTAATTTAAATCGTTATAATATGGCCATTATACAAATTATATAAATTAATAAATTCTATTATTTAAAAGTGTATTTTTATGATAATCTAGTGAGTCTCGTTAACTTCTAAAATTAGCTAATATAAATAATCTAGTTAGTTTTTAGTTAAAGTTAAAGCTATTCAGCATAGTCAACCAAGTTAATCAAACCTTTCAAAGTAAAAGGGCTATATTGTTTCTTTTGTCCCTAAAATTGAAATGCAAACCCTATATCTCTCGTATAGTCGTATATGTGCAGACATCACACAAGCAACATTGAACTTTTCACCTCCCTATTTACTTCCATTTTCATCTTCTATGCATTCTTAGAAAAACCCTAATACTCTTCATTGTGAACCAGCCACATATCAGACCTTCTATCTGTTCCCTTCTCACACTCTCAACCCTAGGCAATCTACACACACAGGCAGACACCCCCTCCCCTCTCTCGTGCCTTGACCAGCGACCGGAGTAACTCCGGCGCCCACCTTCTCCGGCCAAGACGCACCCCGAAAACCCCTCTGGTTCTCCTCCCTTTGACTGACGAACGGCCACCACCACCATTGTCCGGTGGTGGCGTATGGCGGCGTCTGCATAAACGAGAGAGAGAGAGAGAGACGAAGAGCGTGAGAGAGAGAGAGAAAAGTCAGGAGATGAAAGGAGAAAGCTGGCGACCGGTGACGACGCACGACGGCGGGCGGCGACGGCGGCCAGCGACGACTCTCGGCGGCGGCAATGGAAGTGACGGCGGCGGTTCAAGGCCCTCGACAGTTCCGGTTCATCTCCGGCGGGTCTGGTTCAGGTTTGCGAATCGTGTTTTGGGCCAGCAGGTTCAAGTCGGTTGCATTCCGGTAAGGTTTTGAGCTCTATTTCGCTTAAACTTCGATTTCATTCCAAATCAGTTCCGTTATGAATCTCATTTTTGGTTTGGTTTCGGCTTAGCTCTCGGCTGCACATCTCGGGTCAACAGTGAGTTCGAGTCTTGGTTCTGTGCGGGTCAGATTTCGTTGATTTAGAGGACGGCTCGGGTCACGGTCTGGTTGGGATTCAGTCAACTGTCGAGTCAAACGGTCAAGCCCGGTCGACTAACGGGTCAATGGCTCATTCTAGATTCGGTACAATTTAAACAACGCTAATTTTTATTATTTATTTTTTTCATATATGTATATATTACTTCAACGTCGAACCGATACATTATTTATTTATCCACTTTCGGCACATCTTGCGTATATAGTATACATCGTTGATTAAAACGTTGAACTTTGAGCATATAAATCGACAACATGTCTTGTCGGGTCATCGGATTAAAAAAAAACGAAACACAAATAAAAGTGTCGAAATGCAAATCTTATTGTTTTGTATTAATTAATATTTTATTTACGGGACCGAACTTTGAATAGCTTGTATTTATAAATTGTGCTTATTGTTGCGTTTTGACAAATATAAAGACAACTTGATTGTCGGGATCGTCCAAAAACAGAGGAAACTCTGCCCGTTTTTATAAAAATTCGTATGACAAAACGCGATTTAACTATAAAACGAGTGTCCTTTGTCTCTTTTTCTTTTTAAACTCTAAAATTTACTAGCTTTTTTTAAATTCGTTCCATTAATAAAATCTCTATATTAATAACATAAACGAATGATTCTTTTTTTTTATAACAATAAATTTTATAAAAATATAACATACGAATTCCGGGTTATGCAAAACATAAATATCAGAATTATTCTTTTTTTAAACTAATGAATAATAAACTAATTGGAACGTAGATCATCATTATCAAATTCACAAAATACTTGGATAATTAAACTAATAGTAATCACCTCTCGTGCGGTATTCATACTTAGGTCAATCGCTCTTGTTCGTTCTCTTGGAATTCCGTTTACTCATGCACCATCGTCTGCCCATATAGGGTGACCTCGGTGTTCGATCATCCTTACCTCACACTCGTCGACACTTGGATAATCGGAAGACTTAGCAATTATGTGAGTATACTCGATCCCTTTTTGTTTTAAACACTTTTGGGATGCAACATGTATTCTATATTCAAACACGTGACACTTGAAACTTATTTGAAACTTGCTCTATCCATTTAAACATGAAACATGAAACTTGTGATACTTGAGACTATTTTGTGCTATGTGAACGTTTAATCCCTGTGTGTAGTTCCGCCTTAACAATAGTAGCGCTATAGGGGTAATGCACCTCCCCCATTTGTAGTCGAGGGGTATTGTTAGGAGGAGACATATTAACCTCCCGTGAAACTTTGGGTTAGGTACTTTAACGCATTGGAAACTTGGGCTATCACTTGGACTGCGTAAACTAGCATGGCTGAAACTATTTTATTATGTTCATGTTGGATTTGAGCCTTTTTATTCTATTATGCTATGTAGTCAAACTTGTATACTCGCCTTTGCTTTTGCATTGAAACTCTATTTTAATACATGTTGCAGGTTGTTAGACAAGACGATGAAGAAATCAAGTTAGGATGGACTTAGATACTCATTCAATAATAAACAATGTTGTTGCAATTTGTCTTATTTGAAACCATGTATTCAAATTTTAGTCATTTATGAAATTGGATTTAAGTTATATTGTCACATAGTGTTATGATGTCTCTTGCAATCTAGTTTTCGTCTCATCCCGATGTTTCCGCCATCGGTTGGGGTGTGACATGTGTGTTGATGCAGCGCAAAAAGGTAATTGCGTATGCCTCTAGGCAATTGAAAAAGCACGAAGAAAATTATACGACTCATGACCTAGAATTAGGAGCTATAATTTTTGCTCTTAAAATTTGGAGACATTATCTGTATGGAAGTAAGTTTACTATCTATACGGACCATAAGAGTTTAAGGTATATATTTGGACAAAAAGAGTTAAATATGAGGCAAAGAAGGTGGATGGAAATCTTAAGTGATTACGACTGTGATATTCAATATCACGAAGGAAAGGCAAACGTAGTCGCAGATGCCTTAAGTCGTAAATATCATGAAAAGCAAAAGCGAGTCCGTGCTCTTAGGTTAAATCTACAATTAGATTTAATGGAACAAATAAAGGAAGTTCAGGGAACGGCAATCAAGGACGATGCCGAAGGAATAAAAGGTTACCTAAAGGAATTAGAACAAGGAAAAGATGGAATTTGGAGATTCCACAAGAAACGAATTTGGGTACCTAAGCAAAGAGAATTAAGAAATAAGATTTTAGAAGAATCTCATAAATCTAGGTATACTGTACATCCAGGAAATAATAAGATGTACCAGGATTTAAGAAATAATTTTTGGTGGATAGGAATGAAAAAGGATATAGCCGAATACGTATCTAAGTGTCTAACCTGTTCACAAGTTAAAGCCGAACATCAGAAACCTTCAGGACTACTACAACAGTTAGAAATGCCTGTATGGAAATGGGAACTCATAACAATGGATTTTGTTACTAAGTTACTCAAAACCAGATGAAGTAGTATCCTTACATGGAGTCCCACTCTCCATTGTATCGGATAGAGATAGTCGTTTTACTTCTCGTTTCTGGACAAGTTTCCAAGAAGCAATGGGAACTCGACTCAATTTAAGTAACGCATATCATCCTCAAACGGACGGACAAAGTGAAAGGACGATACAAACCCTGGAAGACATGCTCCGAGCATGTGTAATTGACTTTGATGGTAATTGGGATAACCATTTACCATTAATTGAATTCTCCTATAACAATAGTTATCATTCGAGCATTGAAGCTGCTCCATTCGAAGCACTGTATGGACGCAAGTGCAGAACTCCCGTTTGTTGGGCAGAGATAGGAGAAAGTCAGTTATCGGGTCCAGAGATTGTGCAAGAAACTACTGACAAGATATCGCAAATCAAGGAAAGACTGAAGACTGCTAGAGATCGTCAGAAGAGCTATGCAGACAATCGCCGCAAGCCATTAGAATTCCAAGTTGGAGACAAAGTACTATTAAAAGTTTCTCCTTGGAAAGGAGTAGTACGATTTTGTAAGAAAGGAAAACTGAGTCCCAGATATGTTGGACCATTCCCAGTGATCCAACGAATAGGGCCAGTAGCTTATCGTTTACAACTACCAGAAGAGTTAGCTGGAATACATGATGTGTTTCATGTATCCAATCTCAAGAAATGTTTATCAGATGAATCCCTGGTAGTACCTCTTCAAGATATAGAGGTAAATGAAAAGCTGAAATTCGTAGAGAAACCCCTACAAATAGAAGACCGGAAGATTAAGTTTCTCAAACACAAACGACTAGTGCTAGTAAAAGTCAAATGGGAATCCAAGAGAGGACCAGAATATACTTGGGAACTGGAATCAGAAATGAAGCGAAAGTATCCTCATCTATTTCAGTAAATCTCGAGGACGAGATTTTTCTCAAGGTAGGGAGGATGTAACAACTGCCACTAAAATCAATAATTAGGACAATAAGAAAACCCTAATTGAGACACCCAAGTAATTCTGCACTAGCCCTAAAATTTTCAGAATGATCGGAATTAGGATCAGGGCCCTTAAAACGCGAGGGGGGCAAACCCTAGTCTAATATTTATCTAAAATAAACGTTGCCTAATTCTGATTAGTTGAAAAGTTGAGTCACCCAAGCTATACCCGAGCCTAGGCAGCCTATGAATTAGACTGCTTAGCTTACGGACCGTAAAGGTTCGGGCTTACGGTCCGTAAGGGAGTCCCAAAACTTGCTATAAATAGCCGACCTTGGCACTCACCTGTAGAAGTTAAAACGACGTAAAGTTGCTGTCTGTACGTCGAGTTAAGGCCATAATACCACAATAAACACACACACGATCACAAGGTGCTGCCGCAATCAGGGTAATAACTCGATCGCTATTACGATTCAACGTCCGATCGATTATAACTATCCAACGATTGTCCGAGTGCTGCTCAAATTGAGCTTATACTTTGTTATTCATTGTGATTTCAACTTGAATGTTTGAGTGCTGTTCGAATTCGGACTATGCTCTGTCATTCGTTGTGAATCCATTGAATTGTTAAGTATCGCACTTGATAATAGTTGTGAGGGTTTAATCTCGAGAATTGACGTAACTGCTGAATTAGTTACTAATCCCGTTTGTGTGTGCATTGTTATTTAAATTAGGTTAGAAGGCTAATCAGTAAAGCTTATACTCTGCTCGTAAATCTGCAATGTGAGTCATTCCACTTTTATAAACTCTTTTCTCACAGTTTGTGAGTCAACTGTTTTACAAAACTCCAAGTTATTTTCAAATTTATAATTACAGGGATTAAGTCTTTGTAATCACCAAGTTACAGCCGGTATGTGGGGTTTTGTATACATTACTTATTTCCCGTCACACTTGGACAAACGGGTGGCCAAGGGGTGATCTGACCACAGTCACAGACACCATTGGACAAATGGGCTAGCCAATGGATGGTCGAGTGACAAATACTGTGGGTAGTTGGTTTGATATCAGAAACATTGTAATTCCCCTTAATACTGTAGATTATAACAAATGCGTCGTTTTAAGTAAAATGAATGATTCACTCAGTATTTCCCCGCTGACAAAACCTTTTTCAAACATGTTTCAGGTGATATGGTATGAGCAAAGAAAAGTGCCGTGGAGCACTCCCAGCTTAGAAAAGTGGCTCAATGTAAATAAATAAATGAACATGTTTTGAAAATAAAGATTTCCTTGAGAAATCACATTATTGTAAATTTCGGGAATTTATCCCTAAGTTATGAAACGGGCAGTTTAAATTATTGAAAGATCCTGTTTTGAAAAGACTTCCGCTGTCGCCTAAATTAAAATACCACGGGATTCCTGTCCCGCGGCTCCTGAAACGGGTCAAACCGGGTCGGGGGCCGTGACAGCTTGCCTAAAAAATGGGAAGATGTCATAGCCGCAGTAGAGACATACGCCCAGACGCAGCGGTCCCTTGAACCGCATATGGCAAAGGCACAGCCCCAAGCCGAAACCTCCCGCCAGGAGTCCAAGCGTAACAATAAACGCAACCGTAACGTTGGAAATCGCGACAACATTTCCAAACCATACTTCCCGCGGACCAACCCGTTTGATCCAAGGAACCATAACGCCCAACGGGACAACCGGGCGTCAAAGAAAGATTCTCGAGACCGCAACTGAACCGAGATCACTGAGTCGCCAAGCGAAGTCCTTCTTACGGACGCACAGCTCTTGCGACCGGCCCAACCAATGAAGTCCAAGAAAAATCAAGATCTCACTCTCTACTGTGACTATCACAAGGACTCGGGCCACACAACAAACAACTGCATCAGTCTCCGGCTGGAGATTGAGCGAGCCTTAAAAGAGGGCAAACTGCAACATCTTTTGCCAGGTGGGTAGAAACCCACCAAGCGCATCACCCCTCATGGCGAAGGCACCTCCTCAGGGAAGAGGACCATGTATGTGGCCTCGACCCACATGATTAACGGAGGCAAAAGAAGGCCGCACAAAGCGGCGAGAAGATCGGACAATGACTGGAAAGACGAGCAAGTCGTCTTTCCAAAAGTCCGAGGCGGACCGCGCGACAGGCGCACCGTCGTTATTATAGGCCAACTGGCTCATTACTGCACCGAGCGTCTATTCATCGACCCGGGCAGTACTTCTGATATAATCTATGAGCAATGCTCAACCAGTTCGATCAGAAGGACAAGGATCGGTTGCAAACAGTGGATTAATCTTTGGCCGGGTTCGCAGGGGAAACCGTCTTTCCCCTAAGCCAGATCACTTTTACTGTGCGTCTCACCAGCGGAAGGCACACAAGAATAGAAGAGGTAAACTTTATGGTTTTACCTCATACCTCCAGATATGACATGCTCCTTGGGAGAGAATACCAAGGTGATTTCAATATGATTACGTCCGTACCCCACTCTGCTGTCGGTTTCCCAACCGAAACAGGGGTCGCGATAATCTACGCACGCAGAGACGTCATGATGTCGGACGAAATACGTCCGACCAAGATAGCAAGGCCTACCCCCAACAACCAACCAGAAAAATGGGTTCTCAACGCGCGATACCTAGAACAAAAGGTTACGTTGGGCCATGCCTTGTCCCCTAACACCAAAGCGCACCTGAAGCAACTTCTCTTCAGGAACCAAGACATTTTCGCTTGGACACCCGCAGACATGACTGGGTTCCCGCGAGAAATCGCGCAACATTGCTTAAATACCATGCCAGGTATTAAGTCGGTGATCCAAGGCCAACGCCACCTTGGATCCACTAAAACCAAGCGATGCATGAGCAGGTGGAAGAACTGCTCTCCGCAGGCATCCTGAGGGAAGTTAAATACCAGACTTGGTTATCCAACCGAGTCATGGTAGAGAAATCATTCGGGGGCTGGCGCATGTGCGTCGATTACAAAGACCTCAATAAAGCCTGTCCCAAGGATTGTTACGCACTTCCAGAAATCGACGAAAAAGTCGATAACCTCGCACCTTTCAGATGGAAGTGTTTCCTCGATTGTTATAAAGGTTACCACCAAGTACAGATGGCAATCGAGGATGAAGACAAAAAGGTATTCCGCACTCCTACCGGGGATTACTGTTATACAAAAATGCTGTTTGGGTTGCGCAACGCGGGCGCAACCTATTAAAAACAGATGAACGACACTTTCCGCGGGCAAATAAGCAAAAGTGTCGAAATCTACATGGATGATCTAGTCGTCATGAGCATGGAGGAAGATACCATGCTCACTGATATTGAACGAACATTCCAAACTCTGCGAAGCGTTAACATAAAGCTCAATCCAGGGAAATGCTCGTTTGGAATGGAAGAAGGCAAATTCCTTGGATTCATCGTAACCAAAGATGGATTCAAGGTAAACCCGGAAAAGGTTCAGGCGATCGAGCGCATGCCATTGCCTTCAACGATGAAAGAAATGCAACGGCTGGCCGGCAGGCTAGCCGCACTAAATAGATTCTTAGCCAACCATGCAGCTAAGTCATATCCTTTCATCAAGACCCTGCGGATCTGTTTAAAGAAAGAACAATTCCAGTGGACCGCAGAGGCCAAAAATGCTTTCCGGGAAATGAAGGTGTGTTTGATACAACTCCCAACTCTAACCGCACCACGCAAGGATGAACCACTCATATTATACCTATCTGCCACAGACAACGCGGTAGGTGCGGTACTGATAGTGGAACGAGATGGGGTTCAAACACCCATCTATTACATCAGCAAGATGCTCAACGACCCAGACACAAGATATTCAATAATGGAGAAATTGGTATTAGCACTAGTACACGCTTCAAGACGGTTGCGACGCTACTTCGCAAACCATGTCATCACGGTGCTAACCAATTACAGGATCGGCCCGATCCTATCCAAACCTGACATTTCTGGGAGATTAGCGAAGTGGGCAATCGAGCTGGGCGCGCACACGCTGAACTATAAACCGCGCCCCGCGATTAAAGGCCAAGTCTTAGCTGATTTCGTCGCCGAGGTACCGGCCAATCGCATCCAAGAATGCGAAGAAGCACAAAATCCTACACCAGCACCATCTTCCTCGGAAACTTGGGCACTTTTTAATGATGGTGCCTTTAACGAGGAAGGTGCAGGCGCAGGTCTGCGACTCGTCAGCCCTGATGGCCAAGAACTTACATATGCAATCCGCCTCGATTTCAAAAGAACAAATAACGAGGCAGAATATGAGGCTCTATTGGCAGGACTACGTTTAGCAGTCAAACTCGGCGTGCAACATTTGGAAGCACACGTCGACTCTTTGTTAGTTGCAGGGCAGATACGCGGTGACTATGCCGCAAAGGGGGATATCATGATCCTCTACCTCGAGCAAGCCCTGCAACTAAAATCAAAATTCACTTCATTCAATATCCGACATATCAACAGAAGTGAAAACAAGTCCGCAAATGCACTATCAAAACTTGCATCCACCAGCTTCCAACACCTGGCAAAAGAGATACGCATCGAAATTCTGCAGAACCCTTCGGTACCCCTGCGCCAGGTCAGTGTCATCCAGTACGGTACAACATCCTGGATGACACCAATTATTGCATACTTACAATCAGGTGTGACTCCCGAAAGCAAGACAAAGGCACGCAAGTTACAATACAAAGCATGCCATTACCAAATGGGAGACGGTATCTTATACCGTAAATCATACCTAGGGCCACTCCTACGATGCGTCAACCCCCAAGACGCCACATACCTCATCAGAGAGATACACGAGGGAATGTGTGGCATACACGCAGGACCACGCATGGTAGTGGCCAAAATCATGAATGTTGGGTATTACTGGCCCGGCATGTACCTGGACGCCGTCAAAGAGTTGTGCAAATGTATTAACTGTCAACGACATGCTCCAAAAACTTTGCGCCTCAAGAACAACTTGGTCCCGGTCACCACCGCATGGCCCTTTCAGAAATGGGCAATCGACGTGGTCGGACCCTTCCCAGACGCACCAGGTGCGGTCAAATTTATCATAGTAGCGGTTGATTACTTCACAAAATGGGTAGAGGCGAAACCGCTCGCCTCAACCACTGCTATGATAACAAGGAAATTTATTTGGGAACAAATCATCTGCCGTTTCGGTCTACCAATGTGCATCGTTACCGATAACGGCACCAATTTTGCTGCCGACGAATTTCAAAAAATGGCTAGAAGAACTACACGTTGAACACATATTCTCATCTGTGGCACATCCGCAAGGGAATGGCCAGGTTGAGAGTATCAACAAAAGTCTAGTCGAAGGCATCAAAGCAAGGTTGGGAACAGCCAGGCGTGGCTGGGTCGATGAACTCCCAAGCATCTTATGGGCTCACCGCACAAGCCCAAAAACGAGCAATGGGGAGACACCTTTCAGCCTAGTCTATGGCTCAGAAGCGGTGATCCCCGCGGAAGTAGGCCTCCCTTCACCCAGAATGTTGGCTATTAAAAAATAGACAACAGTATGGAACGCAGGATTGACTTAGACCTCTTGGAAGAAAGGCGTGAAAACGCTGCCATCAATGAGGCCAAGTACAAATCCAAACTTTAAAAGTACTACAATTCACGCGTCCGCGTTTGTACTTTCAACCCGGGAGACTACTTCCTCCGCGACAACGAAGCATCTAACGCTGAACGCCCAGGAAAACTTGCCCCCAAGTGGGAAGGACCCTACCTCATCAATGAGGTCTTGGGCAAAGGCGCGTATAAGTTACAAACGTTAGAAGGCGAACCTATCGCACGTACATGGAATGCACAACAGCTTCGACGCTGTTACATGTAAGCCATGTTTTTACATTTTCATGTAACCTATCGGGCCGCAGGCCATTTGCAAATAAATAAACGAGCAATTCAATGCAACATTGTTTGTTACTACTATTACAAATGCGTGTTCCACTTTGCGGTATCCGCAAAAACAGATTGGCAAAATCTTCATTCGCGATACCCACACAAAGTGCTAACCACACACAAATATTGTAATAGGCCAGCAAAGGCAAGACATTAAGTGTCTATCCGGCCAAATGCACAAGTTTTTACAAAACTTATGCAATTCTTATCAACCTAACGAGGCACGCAATGGAATTGACACACTCATACGACAACGTATAGAGTACACTCAACCCCATTCACAATGGGTAGAGTCCCGCATACACACATTCAAACATGCAAGAAGTAAAGACACTTGTACAAATTGAACAACAAACTTTATATTCAAAAAATTCAGGCACCCACACGGTGCACAATGGATTTACATAAAGTTCCAACATATACGAGGAAAACAAAAAGGGGCACACAGGCCAACCTAAGTCCTATTTAGTACCACTGGTACCCGCGCCATCTTGGCCGCCACCAGCAGTATTTTCCTCTTCCGCGTCGGCATATAGCATCCGCAACCGGTCTACATAATCCGCGGCCTCCAAGCATTCATCAAGCTTGTAACAACCCGCACTTTCGTGCGTTGTTACTATTCGATACACTCGTTACGCCTAGCACCTGAGATTCGGATCATAATGTAACTATATCAGATACATCGCTGAATCGAAGTATAATCGAATAATTACGCATATTCTATCGCTATTACAAACCTATTTTCAATAAATTATAACACTCACGATGATGTTGAGTGAGGACTTAATCTACCCTCCTCGATAACCGTGAGGTGTCAAGACGTAAACAAGCAACGCTAACAAAGACTGTCGGGTGAGTACCATGTCTCCAGCCATCATGACGATGACGGCAACACGAGCAAGTAGTGCCCCGATAATCATTGTGGCACATCACATCGAAGAACGCACTCGAAGGCACGCGTAAATCGATCATCACACCGAATATTGGATATATATATATGCGTATATGCGACCCTTCTTGTGATTAATTATGATAAGTAATTAAATAATAATATAAATATACGAAAATATGGCCTAAACAGTCGAAAACGGGCCAAAAACAAGGATTAAAGGCTTCCGTACGGACGGGCCAGCCAAACGGCTGGGCCAGTCGATCGGACGGGCCAGCTGATCGGCTGGGCCGGCCGATCGAACGGGCCAGCCGATAGGCTGGGCCGGGCGATCGGATAGAACAGCCAACCGGCTGGGCCGCCCAATCGAACGGACCAGCCGATCGGCTGGGCCGTCCGATCGGACAGGCCAGCCGATCGGCTGGGCCGGCCGACCGAACGGGCCAACCGATCCGGCCCGCCTTTCCTCCTTTTCTCTCCTTCCTTGCCTATAAATACCCCCTCTTCACCCCCAACACTTGATGTTGCTGCTGCTACTCGACCAAGACATTCCAGCCCCTTAATCTTCCGATTTCTCGCGATTCTTGTAAGTTTTCCACTCGAATCTTGTACTTCCTTGATCAATATGCATTCTTTCACCTTTCTACCTTTCATATCCCAACTTTTAACCGTGAAATCAACGGATTTGGAGCGTTCTAAGGTGATGTCACCATGGAGTTCTTCAAAGGTGATGTCATCCCTTGAAGGACAACTCAGATCCGAATGGTTTCCAAACGATTTTACATAAATCTCGTCTAAAACCATGTTTTCTAACCAAGAATTTACGGATTTGTGATGTTTTAGAGTGATGTCATCATGAAGTTCTTATGAACTTCAAATGTTGGCCTCATTCCACCAAGAACAACTCAGATCTAGGAAATTCCATAAGAATAATCAAGGTTTTCATATCAGATCTATACACAAAAATGGTAGAAAACAGAGCTTAGACCGACCTTCTACTCATTCTTAGTATCGTGTTGGTCAGGGATCTGATTCCTACTGAAGAGACGACCAATTTCGGGTTAAACACGGAAAAACCGCCAAGAACGGCCAGTTCTGATGGAACGGGGTGATTCCCGGCCGATAGAACAGGTCGAAATTGATGGAATTTCAGTTGTTTAACGCGTCATAACAACGTCTCGACCAAAAACACCGAAGAACACTCGAAAATCATCGAAAACAGCTGGACAGGCTGGCCGATCGAGCGGCCCAATCAATCGAGCGGCCCAGTCGATCGAGCGGCCCAGCCGATCGAACGGCCCACTCGATCGAACGGCCCACTCGATCGAGCATCCCGGCCGATCGAGCGGTCCATCCGAATGGGCCAGCTCAATCCAACTTTTCGTCCAGTTTCACGTAATTCGATACCGTTTAACGCGTAACCCAATACTTATGCAATTAGTCTGAAATCAGGACATTCTCAGGCACCATCCCGTCAATCCAACCGAATACGCACTGTGAGTATACTTGACCCCTTTTATCGAATTTTGGGTGTAACATACGTTCCTTATGAATCGAACTTATCAAACGAATGATTCAAATTTTTGATCTATCACTTGCGAATAATTGTTTGCATAGATATACGTGATGCTAGTTGCATGTATGCTAGGACTTATACTCGTGACGTCCCACCCAGACTAGTATAGTACTATTGCGCCCGACGGGGTCTAGTTATACCATCGAAGAGTCGAGCATCGAGGACTTAGCTGGTAGTATCAGTTTTGTGAGTATATATGTCGTGTATTACGTTTATGCATATGGAAATTCGCAGCACTTTTAATCAATTATTCTATTACCTATCAAACCTGTATACTCGCCAATACTTTTGTATTGACAATATTTTAACGTATGTTGCAGGATTAGTCGAAGTCTACATCAAATCAAGCTAGGAAGTCTAGAAACTCACCTTAAATCTAGGTTGTCGGATTGAATTGTTCGAGAGGACAGGAAATCTTTGATAACTTATGTGGTTGTATTATTTGTTAGTATGGGATAACGAATGTAATAAATATTATCGCAATATAGTTATTATGGATTCTCTTGAGCAATCTGATTCGCCTAGTGCCGCGCCCCGATGATTCCGCCATCGGTTGGGGTGTGACAAAGCTTCTCCACACAAGAGAGAGACGTATCATAAAAGGATGCAACGGCCGCCTCAAGAAGAGCTTCGGTGTCCACGTCATGAAACCTGGACCGTTCTTCAGTATAACCGCCTTTAGACATGACGTTTATGTGACCGATACAGCGGCTATAACCAGCTTTAAAACCAGCATCGCATGCACGCTGCTTGACCAAGTCTAAACCAGTTGCGGTTTCAGGAGCATCCATGATAGACTGAACAATCTGCAACACAAGAATAATAAGGTCATCATGTGCCAAACATTTGATACAAAGGCACGGGATACTTACATGTGCAATACCGCGACTCTGCATCCACTCGCGGTCAGCCTCAAGCTGGTTAAACGAAGAGGTCAGAGCATCTCTGGCCTCGACAACCTCATAGCCCGCTTTTCAGCAACAGTCACACGGGCCGTGAGGTCTGCAACCTTGACCTCGCGAGTCTGAACCTCAGCCTTTCGAAAGCAAGAAACAGTTTACATGAAATTGGTAAACATTCTCAAAAGGCAGAAGGAAAGATAAAATAAGAAACACAAATCATACCTGGAGGCTTACAACAGTCTGGTTTAAGCGAGTGCAGTTCGTATTCGCTTCATCAAGGGCATTAGCAAAACGAGCCCCCGCTTTCTTGGCCTCTTCAAGAGCCTTAGCGATCCGGGCCTCATCCTCCTTAGCCCTGCCTACAGCTGCCTCAGCCACAACCTTCTCTTTGGCCAAAGCAGCGTTTGCCGCCCTGAGATTGGCCAACTCCTGTCGCGCACGAAACAGATTTTCATTCTGTTTAGCCCAAGATTCTTTCCATGTCTTGCGCTCATTGGAAAATTTTTCATTCCAACTCTTGCGTTCATCAGAAAGTAACTTAGCAAGAGTACGAACCTATTTAAGTTCAGCAGTTGCAGCCCACTCTGTGGTCTGTTTCTGCTTCTCAAAAGCAGCCCTATCCCTTTCAAGCTGCTCCGCACCCGCACGAGCAGCCTTTACCAACTATTCCGCTTCGGCCCGCAAGCGAGCAGCTTCCTCCTCCCTGCGGCCTAGCACCTTGTAATCTTCCAGAATGGCATTCGCCACTATGGAACTTCCCACTAACATGGTGGAAAGTTGGTTGATACGCAGTTCACGGGGTGCGGAACGGGCACGATCAGTTTCAAATTGGGTGCCCAGACCACCCAGAATCTCCTTGCATGCAAAAGGATCATTAGAAATATCATCCCCCTGCATAACAGTCCAGGGGGGTCGATGATAACTCGTGCTCCGATCCGGGGTGTAAGTGCGGTAATAATACTCCAATTCAGACTCCTCAGGCTGAATAGGAGGCCCATCATAACCCGTGCCACCGGAAGAAGAACCAGTAACCTTCTCACCAGCAGGAGATTTCTGCGGCTCAGCATCCGATTTCTGCTTCCCAGCATCAGAAAACCGTAGATCCAAATTATCACCATCATTTGGGGAGATCAGATTATTAGAGGAATCAACGGTATCGAAAATCTGGGTCGCGACCTTCTCCACGGTCCTCTCCGCCTGCACGGTTGGATCAGGAACCACCTTAACAAAAGGTGCCGTAGGTTCCTTTGGTACCCCCGCATCCGCAGCTGTGGTATGCGAGGGAGACAAGGGAGCATCAAAGAAAGAGAATCCTGCATCTTGTGGTTCTGCAATACAAAGAAAGCAATAACTATCAATAAACAAGTTGTGCATACAAAACACTTGCAAAGTTATACACTTACCAGCAGGGACCGCAGACTTCTTTTGTGTCGGAGCAGCCCTTTTAGACTGCAGCTTCCGACGTTTCAATTCACCACCAACAGCAGCTGCCTGCTCCGGTTTTCTTTTTTCACCGGCAACGGTGGAACCCGCAGCAGTCCCACCTACGGCCGCACCACCACCTGGAACACCCAAACCCTCAAGGGTGTCAGATACTACCACGTAATCGTTATATCTACGGTAACAAGAACGATAGGTACCTGCGGCTTGAGACACCAACGGAGGGGCGGTAGAACCCTCAGTTTTCTCCTTATCGCGACCCCGCGCGGGTTTCTTCACTTGCTTCCTCTCCACATGCTTTTTAGGGCCAGCTTTAACTTCAAACTTCCCTAAATCCCCAAGGGTGCCTGCATTTGAATAATCAGGCAAGCAAATTAATAAGGAGAACTCTTAAGCAAAGACAAGATCTCAGAAGATACCTTCGTTTCCCCGCACACGTGCATTCAATATCTCACGCGCGGAAATTACCAACAATCTCCAAATTGAAACCTTCCAGTTGCCCGCATGCAACCAAATCAACCCTCCCTTCAAAATCTGGCTCAAACATCCTCCACAGGCCAACCGCTTTCTCTGATAAAACACATGCAAATTAATAAAGAGTGTAAAGAAGCAAGGAAACGCACAAGAGTAAAGGGCTTACCACCACTCTTTTCTCGTAGAACGGGCCTTGCCCTCCTATCCGGCCTGGAAAGCATCATCCGCAACACCCACAGCTGGTTGTTGTCTAACTTCTTGACTTCAATAGGCCGCAGCCTAGAGAACCATTCCACAGTCTTCGCGGTGGCAACAGGAATATCCTCATTGGTAACACCCACATTTACGTTCCGAAAAGTCATGTGGGCGTAGACCGCACAGGCTTTGACGTAAAAAAACTTCGTCTTCCACTTTAAGACACCCTTGGGAGGCGTCATCAACTTCAAACTACCATGTCGTTGATTAAAGGAGAAAAATCCGGTGTTCACCGTTAACTGGTAAAACCGCCGGAAATTCTCAACGGTAATGTCCAAACCATGGGCACGAAAGGTGTACTCAAAGTTCCTAATCCGGAACATCCCAAATGGACTTAGTTGGGAAATATGGAGATGATAGTATTCTAACACCTCAGCAACGAACGCCGTCACCGGCAATCGAAGGTTGCCCTCGGTGAAAAAATCAGCCCACAGGGTGATATAGCCGGCCGGAGCATCGGCACCAGTATCACCCTCTTGTGGGTAAGTGGCTTTCCACTCGTCGGCCATCTGAATAGTGGTCATCAGGGTTTTAAAACCACCCTTCGACCACTTCAATACCGGTAGGCCACCACCGACGACACCACCATCATCATTTTCATCTTCTTCAGCCCATGCCAGTGGCTGCTCGGGGTTTTCACCCTCCACGTTGTGTACATTTGATGGTTCAGCCATCAGAAACATGGACAAAGGGAAGAACGTGAGTGGAAAAACTCAAAATAACCTCACCGGAAGTTCAGAAAATCTTTTCGGAGAAGACAAAGGAATTGTTTCTCTCACCGGAAAAATTTTGAAATTTCGAACAAGTGAGGGGAAACCACGAACGGTTTCCCCTTATATACTCATCCCAATAAATGCAGCATGGAAACTGAATCATCACGTTCAAAAAGAGCGAATTATGCGGCACCACGTGTCAAGCGACGTTTCCGCTGATGGTTACCACGCGCACGTGGCCGCCCACACGCCTGACAAAAGAGACGTTTACACTCCTGCTACAGTGCATTTAATGACCTCGGGCAGTGCAAATGTCCTTTCATTTCAGCACATGCCAGAAAATCTCACCAACTTCCACCAACTCACACGTGCGCTCAGCCACGTATACAACAAAAAGCGACAACATTTTCAAACACAAGCGGCATGCGGTTTCTCTGGTATACCACACCATAACCCATACCGCATGTCATTTTTTTTACATACCCCATAAAATAGCCAAAAAATTATATCTTTCCATGGTTAAGGGGGTATAAACATGTCCGCACATACCCACGAGCACACGTGGAATATGCGGAGATGACACACACGAGCCCGTACAGGTGTGTCAGATACTCAGAACCAGCGTTGTTCTTTGGACTGAACCGCATCTCAGAAACAGGTAAACCGCATTGCCTTCATTCTCTTCAAGCTTCAAATCCCTCCTGTCCGGTTCACAACCACAGAGGGTGCATAAACAACTTCTTCAACAAAAAAAGGAGGGGAATGTACGCGTACGCACATCAGCAACCTTGACTCCTGATCCTTCAAGAGCCACATCCGAGCAACACACCCGTTTCAAGCGAGTATGGGGTGACAAAACCGCAGACACTCATGAGTCGCTGCGGACACACCCATAGCTCCGCAAATGGTTGCTACGGAAGAGCCACACCTAAGTCATCACATAGATGAACGAAGCTACTTCAAGGAAAACTCCTCGGTATTGGAGCGTGAAGGAAAGTGGCTAAGGAAGAGATGCGGACGAGATCCCCAATGCTCATAAGAGATCTCGTCGAACAACAAGCGGCCGAACAACGGTAACAAGTCTGCTTATGACTTTGTTACCCTACTTGTAATACGGATAGAATAAACAATGGTGGGCATTACCATGCCTATGACCATGTTTATTTGACCATTATCCAGATTCACATTGTTCGACCAAACATGGCCAACAATGACGCAAGTATCAAACATTGTTCACCCAACCGCGGCCAATAATGTCAAGCAACGAGGTAACCGCAAAGGACGTACGGTTACTAGAGAGCTAATTGGAAGAACATGAACACCCCACAAAAGGGATCATCACTAGATGTCCAATTATTGCGGAAGACCACTCTCTTCTTCATTCACCACCTCAAAGGTTGGTTCGAAGTTTGTGCACATCTTCAACCACCGTCTCAGAGGTTGGTTCGAAGTTTGTGCACATCCCTAGCGAGATCTCAAGGTTGGTTCGACACACCAATAGGTGGCACCCAACCCGAGGCTGAGAATTTCGCATCAGACGAAACATTCTCACCGGTACGGAAGAGGCATCACATGACCCTTCCAGATCTCCAACTTGATTTACAAAGAGCAAAGACCATCTACATGGCCTAGGATCTTCTCCAGACTCCAAACTACCTTCTAGACACCATATTCCAGTACTCCTCCCACATGCAACTTGCATATGGCAGCAACAATAGACTGGGGGGACTTGAAGGGGTATGGTCCCAGATCTTGCGTCAGCATCGACTGCGAGTGACCATTACCCTTATCAAAACCCCCACTAGCTAACAACCTACCTGTGTCCATGCGGGGACGCACCGACACAGTGGTTGAATCCAATCTGCCCAATGATGGAGGAGGACTTACCTGGAATATGAGAACGGTATAGTGATGCGGCATGGCACCGCATCTGGTGTATGAAAACAGAAGCGTCCACAGCGATGCGGCCTAGCACCGCATCTAGTGAACACTTCTATCAATACAAGGGAGCTGGATAACAGCAACAGTCACCACGGACGACGATGCGGCTTGGCACCGCATCTCGCGTATTTCTTGATCAAAGAGTGAGAAGCCGGAACGTCTACAGTTACCGCAAACAGCGATGCGGCCCGCACCGCATCCTGTAAACTCAGCAAGTGGGACTGACACCACAGAGCAAGTAGCACCAATGGCAGCCGCCTGTCAGGTCTACGTAAGCGACAGACTGATGTGGCATCACCTCCACAACCGACATGCCTGACACACCTGCAAAGGTGCAGCATGCCGTCAGTCTATCCATCCACCTCCTCCTTCACTCCTCGGCTATAAATACCAACCCCAAACCAGGTTTGAGGTATCTCTACACAACTCTCTCACTACTACTACTATCATACTTTGCTTCTCAAGCAAACTACTGATTCTCACACCGGAGAGTGGTAACAAGGAGCACCCCCCACCCCATCCTCCTTGTTACGAGTCACGGTTTGTTTCCTTGTGCAGGAGATCAACCCACCGGTGATCCAGCCAGCGATCCTCGAGAGGAAGGGATTAACTCTTCTTGACGAGACCAGTGAGTTAACCCCGCCCGGTTAACCATTGTTTCATCAACTAGTTAACAGTGAGATGACAATAGATTAAAATGTAAACAACTTATTACTCAGTAAAGTTATTACGCGTCTATAGTAAATTAGAAACAATTATGCCAATACTACTATATGATGTTTTATAACTAGAGGCCCTTTAACGAGTATACTAACAACACAACCAAAATAAGATAGATAAGGGATCTAAACTAGAATTCACATAAAAGCAACATAGAATTCACATAAAAAAAACAACTGATGAATAACTCATATATTTCTTTTAACTAGGCTATCACCCGGGACGGGAAAATCCCAGGCTAGGAAAATTTAATTTACAATAAATAGAAATACATAAATAACACTTTGAACCTTTAAAGTATCTTCTTTCCCTTCTCCATCACGAACTTTTAGTTCGGTTTCATAAGTATCCCAACTTTGCCTCCATATGTATTTGAAATAGCATAAACAATACCAATGAGTTTTGTACTATAGAGGGGAGGGTTTAAATGAGAACGCTAAATATCGCGAGTACCGTGAGAACGAATGAAAAAAACGCAAAAACTTGGTCAAAAACATTTCAAATTCAAAATATCTTTTTACACTTATCATTATTATTCAAATACAATGCTAAAATTTAATTAACACGTTTAAATTTACATGTATTCGTAAATATTGAAAATTCAAAATTTTCATATATAATTAGTGTCAATATAATTTTAATAACCTAGGTAGTAATGCAGTAAAGACACCCCAAATCTGAAAGTAAAAAGTTTCCTGCAAAAAAACATCGCATACAATCAGTGATAACAAATCTTAAGGCAAGCATAATTTTAACGTAAAAAACAAACTAACAAACATTTTATCGAACCTAACTTCTTAATGGTCTCTAAACTGCAGTTCCTTTCACCTTTAGTTATATCTATATCGTAATCCACATAACCCAATTGAGAAGCTTGCATAATTAGAACTACCATTTCCGGTCTTAAGCTGCTATTATTATGAAATCTTGACAATAACAAACTTCTTATTTAAATAGATAATTAAACCATGATATTTTTTTCTCAAAATTAAATCAAACAATTCTAGCTATTTCAAATGCTTAGGGTGAACGGGGCGCCCTCGGGGTGGCGTGCGGTGAGTGAGTTCCCCGCTCGGGAACACCGCCGCCGACCTCTCGAGGAGGCTAAGCAGGGACAGGTCTGCGGCATTGATTCACCGCACAACTTTTCAAACTTTTTGATTTTTTGAACGTTTGGCAACGGCTATTCCTTAAAAAATAAAAAAAAATTCCAATTTTAACCTATAAATACCCCATTAAATCTAATTTTTTTACCACACAAATTTTCAATCTTATTCCTCTAAAAAAATCCAATTTTAACCTATAAATACCCCATTAAATCTAATTTTTGATTTTATGTAGTATTGCGATGTAATTTTTATTTTATTAAATGAAATGTAATTTTTTATTTTATGTAAATTATGTTTTACTTTTTATAAAAATATTCTCTTAATTAAAAAATTAAAAAACAAGTTCCCCAAGAGAGGAGTGCCGCCATCAAATTGAGGGTGTGGGAGGAGTTAAGTGGGGAGTTGACGTGACGCGTGCTGATTGGTTGTGGGTAAGAGAGATCACTCTCCACTTAGAGGAGTGCCCCTTACACCCTTATAGATTAAAACTTTAGCATCAAGTTATCTAGTGATTGAAAGTAGGGGTGTGCATGGGTCGGTTTGGGTCGGTTTTGGGTCATAACCATAACCATAACCGAGATGTCGGTTATTGAAAAATCATAACCATAACCGGTGGTTATGGCGGTTTCGGTTATGGCGGTTTTGGTGGTTATGGTGGTCGGTTATGGGTCGGTTAACCATGAACTTGGACGTAGCAAAATTTAGCTCAAAACAATATTATCTATAAATATTAATACCTTTAATCACCGAATAAAACGATATATAATAAATTCAACTAAAATGATATCCATAAATTCAAACGAATGTTCAACCAAAATGACATAATCCATAAACTCAAACAAATGTTCAACCAAAATGACATAATCCATAAACTCAAACAAAGTTCAACCAAAATGACATAATCCATAAACTCAAACAAAGTTTTACCCAAAAACACCAAATACTACATGGTGGAAGTTTAATCCCAATCTTCGTCTCCAATGAAAGAGTCTTCAATTGTTTTCTTTTCCGGTGACAAATCTAAAAAAAAACATATGTAATTATGCTTTAACTTTAAGTAAAAATAAATAATAAAGTAAAAATAAGTGCATTATTACCTTGTTCTATTTTCTCTAAGTTGTCAACCAAGTCTTGTAATTGTACTCCATGAACTTGAGTATTTTGTAAATCCTTTGGTAAACGTCGTATCCAATCTTGTGAGCAAATTAAAGTCTCGGCGGTTTTTGGCGTAAGAGAGCTTCTATAAGTATCTATGACACGCCCACCGGTACTAAAAGCGGACTCGGATGCCACGGTTGAGATTGGCATCCCTAAAACATGTCTAGCAAGTTGAGAAAGAACCGGAAATTTCTTTGAATTTAACTTCCACCAACTTAACACATCAAACGTATCATCTCCTTTTACCATTTTTTCAGTTCCATCACGCAAATATACATCAAGTTCACTAGTATTAGCCCCTCTTCCACATTTTTTCTCCAAATATTTCAAATAACCCTCCTCTAAATCAACAACCCTTTCACCATCAACCGAGCTAGAAGATGAAAATGTATTTTTTTTCTCATTTGATTTATCCATTTTTATCTTATAAGCATTAAACAACTCTTCCAATGCTTTTTCAACTTTATCCTTAATTTCCTTACCTTCCTTAGAGTCCTCACCATGTATGAGCTCTAAACAATAATTGAGATAATGCATTTTATTCCTAGGGTCTAAAACTAATGCCACATACAATAATAGATTCATATTGGCCAAATTTTCCCAATATTTTTCATATTTTGCTCTCATTGATTCGGCCATCTTTTTCTCAACCTCATTGCTACTTAATGACATCTTTGCTATTGTGGCATGCATTGTACATAGCTCACCAAACAATAAATTAGCCGTCACATACTTAGAACCCGAAATTTTTTTTGTCACATTAGAAAATATTCTCAAAAACTCCATAAATAACCTATCATGAAAAAAAAAACATATCACTATTGAACGTAACATAGAAATAAAATAATCACTATAATACCTTGCTTTCTCCCAATCCGATGAATTGGGTGCCCCTAAAACTTTTTCACTCTTCTTTCTCTTTCTCGTACTTCCTTCGTCATCTTCATCTTCATCTTCTGAGCGGAAGTAGGATCTATAACTGAAATCAACATCTTGAAAATATAAGCATGTTAGACTAGTGGTAATAGATGGAAAAAATAAAAAGAAAATACATATAATTATGAAAAGAATATAATACCTATCAAACGCTTTTTCATAAATAAGTGCCGTCTCCAACATTAAGAATGTCGAATTCCACCTCGTTTCAACATCTAAACATGGTCTCCTCTTGCATTTGATCTTTTCTTTCTCCACACTTTCTTGGAAATTTAGAAATCGTTGAGATGAAGATCTCAAAAACCTTACAGCTTTACGAATCCTATTTATGGAATCGATTTGTTCTTCTAGACCATCCTTGACGACAAGATTAATTATATGGGCATTACATCTCAAATGCAAATATTTGCAATCTAAAATAGCATGGGGCCCCTTAAGCATTTTTTTCAGATATCTAATTGCCCCATCATTTGATGACGCATTATCAACAGTGATAATAAGAATTCTATCAATACCCCATTCTTGTAAACATTTATAAACAAACTTTCCAATGGTCTCACCCTTGTGATTTGGAACTTGGCAAAAGTTTATTATTTTCTTCCTTAGAACCCAATCATCATCAACCCAATGTGCAGTAAGGCACATATAGTTAAAGTTTTGAACAGATGTCCATGTGTCTGTAGTGAGTGATACAGTTTGATCCTTTAAAGTATCCTTCAGTTTTTTCTTCTCCTCTCTAAATATTGACCAACAATCTCTAGCCACGGTCCATCTAGATGGAAACTTAAACATTGGGTTTAATCCCCATGAATATTCCCTAAATCCCTCATCATCTACTATACTAAAGGGCTGGTTATCTTTGATGCACATTCGAGCAAGTAGAATTCTACACTTTTCTTGGCTAAATTTATAAGAAGCCAAGCTACTACTTTCACCAGAATTTTTAGTCTTAAAACTCAAGACTGATTGTTTCTTATCTACTCTCTTGTAAATCGGAGACTTTGAGCAAACAAACTTTAAATGATGACCTAAAGAACTTGTGCCATTCTTTTTAGAACCGGACGCTAGTACGGAGTTACAATAAGAACATTTGGATTTACCTGAATCCTTATCTTCAACAAAATGGTTCCATACCCAAGATTTTTTAGCTCTACCTTCTTTCTTTTGATCTACGATTTCTTGACTTTCTTGAGTTTCTTCAACGTTAACAGCCGGCTCGTTGGGGGTTTCTTCGTCAAGAGTAACAACTGGTGTTTTGCTACTAGGTGTTTCCATCTACGTTTGTAAAGTCAAGATTAAATAGACTTCTAAATTGAATAATATACTAATCATTAGATTTAATTAAAAGTCATAACTAAATTTTTTCTAATTCCATTAGATTTTAAACTTGTTGCAAACCGATTAAAATATATTTTTTTCTAATTCCATTACATTTTTTCCAATTCCATTAGATTCAACAGTCTTATAATTTGATATTTGATAATATACTAATCAGTCGAACAAACATAATATTGTTATCCTTTCAAGCGATGTATCATATACATACAAGAATCAGTCGAACAAACATAATATTGAATATTATTCTAATCAGTAATCATACAACTTTAAATATTATATTCGATAGCAGACAAAAACAACTTTATTGAAAACATAGGAGAATAATAAACTAATCAGTCATACATAGGAGAATAATAAACTAATCAGTTTCAAGACCAACATTACTCTTTTTCTCAAAAAAAAAAAAAAAAAAAATCAAGAGCCAATTTCATAATATGATAATTGTTATATATAATTAAGTGTTGTTCCACTTCCACCACACAAATAAGAATATTCCAGTTTGCTTATAGTTGACTTTTGATTACCAGGTTTTATTTTAGAGTGTATACAAATTAATTTAATATCTAAATTAGCTGATAAAGATCATACCTTGCATCGCACCGCCGTTTCTTCAACAATATGCCTGTTGGACATCCAAACACCATAGTGGTCGCCGTTTTCTATCATTTTCACACACGTCTGCTGCTGCAGTAGCATGATATTAGTTCCCCTTTTCTCCTTTCTTGTTGCCAAAGTGAAACCACAATTAAACTGAGCATGTAGTTTACCATGCACCGTGGTCGTCATCTCCGATCAGTAGCTGAAAAGGAGGAAGTGTTTCTCTCTCCTCTCAATCTCTATGGGTTTTCAACCATATTTGATTAAACATATTTAATTTCAAAAGCTTGAATATATTTATTAGAACTACCTTTACTAAAACATACATAATGAGCCCGACCCGAATCCATACAATCACACATAATAATACATATATAAAGCTAGAAGTTCTTATGCACTCAGAAGTCGATTACTTACATGTTTACAACTCATATTTGTACTCAAATTCGATTAGATATTTAGGAATAAATCTTGATTAATTCGATTATATATTTTTAAGTATAAATATCGATATGTTTGTAGCCCTATTCTTAATAAACATAACCTTAGCAAAAGAAGTTGTTTCGAATCCATACGTGAGTCATATTAGTGGTAGGATTAATACCCAAATCAGCTAATCTACAGAGGGAATCTCACCAGGCTCCACATTACCACCAGATGGCAACCCCTTCAGCTGATCAAGAACCTCAATGGTGTTCCTTACTTTTACACCCTTCACTTTCTCCCTAAACCCACCAAAAGTTGTTAACATTTCTTCTAACTTAAATGGCTAATCTTCAATAGGATACAATTTGCTTCTCCAAAAGTACTTAATCTCCACCCCTTTAGTTTAAATGTTCAAACTTAGATCGGTTAAAACCAAAACCAAACTATAACCTATTCTCATAACCAATTAACCGAACCGACGTTCAGTTATGCTTATAGTTAAGGAAATTCCATAACCAAAGCTAGCGGTTACGGATATGATTGAAGGTCAAAACCGAACCGAAGAACACAATAAAAGCTATAATAATGGTGTACCTGAGATGGCCTTCGACAACTTTGGCCATGTTTCCATCATAAGTAGGTACAAAAATATCACTCTCGAGTGACACAAGATAATCCAATGCTGCCATTTGTGATGAGTGATTTTGGAAATATTGAAGGTCAACTGCTCCTAACAGAATCTCCTTTCTTACCTGTTAAAACATAAACAATTTCAGAAAGCGTGCTTTAAACATTTTAGAAGATAAAGATACATGTATATAAGTATTAACCAGTTTCGGGTAGGCAGCAGCAAGACTATCCATTCTCCTTCTTCCACCATATATTTCACCAGCAGCAATATAAATCTAGATATCACGGTCAATATCAAGTGCTATAAGTGTAAGAGCAGTTTCTTCAGGGGTCAAAGGGCATAAACAGTCTTTCCGTTTCAAATCAGAGTTTATTATCTTTTCCTTCCACCATGGGTAAGCATATCTGCAAAAAGAAAATGCCTCACACACGCAAAGGAGAAAAACGTTTTCCATTTCTCAAATTACTGATGTAAGAAGGTCAAACCTCGTTCTGGTCAAGTCTTCAACCTCTTCAGCGTTGCATCCTTGTGTACAGCCGGAAAATGCTAACATATCCATTTTATATCTGAGATGAAGCACCAAAAACGACCCGTTTTGTCTCAAAAGTTTAACAACACGTCTACCCAAATTCCTCTATTTGATTTGTGAATCTCAGAGCACGGAAATTTACTCGACACCTAAGTTTTTGAAGCTCAAGGGGTTGACCATTATTGGCAAGACGAGCATCTGTTATGTTCAAATGCACAACTTTGTATTTATGAATCAGGGGAAGAATCTGCATACGTATTAAAAAAAACTATAAATCACAGTGTACGCATACGTACAGACATACATTTTTTAGTTAAAGAAAGAATATAAATGGTACCTGGTTATGATAGTAAGAAATATCAGACCAGCTAACGGGAGGCATGGTATGAAACGATCAACATCAAAAATGTCCTCAAAGTCAGTGTAATTCATGAATCAGAATAATCAAAAGCCATAAACTTCAACATGTAATGGGATTTAAAAAGTTTAACATACCTTGGATCAGCCAGGAAAGAAGTTTTATCCAGCTCGGGAACTATTAGAGTAACATTTAAATATCTAGCAATCACGACCATATCACAAATTTGCATGGTGAAAAAACAGTTAAAACGTTTATTTACATAGTAATGAACTTATGAGTTTAAGTTAAAAGGGATAGCACTCACAGCCGAACGCATTTGATTCAGTCCTCCATTACAAGAAACCACTAAGTAACCATTGTTCTTGTGAACCCCTACATTATAATACAAGATTTGTCAGTAATTTAAATGTGAAGATCATATATAATTTCAAACAAATGCCTTAATTGATCGATCTAAATTTCAGATATATATCATATAACCATCACTGTAACTACAATTAATGACAAAAGGAAGAAGAAGAAGAAGAAGAAGAAGAAGCAATTCACTCTTGTGCGGATTAACTCTGTCATGAACAGGCAACAACTTAACATCCAACGCAGCAGCCGAATGAGAATCTTGAGTAAAGCAAGAAGGCCACCCTTTCAAAACCCTATGTCCCAAAGAACCTCCTAATGCAGTCAATTGAACCAAACAAATCCACAATAACACCGTCGTCATCGACCTTATTAACATCATCTTCATCTTACCCGACCTTACATTCACCATAGAATTCTTCAACTTCTCAACCCTAATTTCCCCCAATTTCCTTAATCCCATTGTTCCAATTGCAAACCTCCTCCTCTTCTTATCTATATCTATCCTCCACCCTACACATTTCTCTATCACACATCCACACCTCAAAACCCTAATTATCCCTAATTATCTAAACAATGATCTCGATTCACCATGAAAACTGCTGAATTGTCACCAAACCGCTGAACGTATACTACTTGAGGCTAATTATCTATCCACGACTCAAAACGCTAACTATCCCTAAATATCTAAATAATGATCATGATTCACCACGAACACCGTCGAATTGTCACCTAACCGGTGAATGTATATGAATAACACTTAGGGCACACAATTATATCAAATTCAACCAGAATTTAACCATAAACTAACCTAACAAAATATATAATTTTTTCGGTGAAATTGATTCTCAAAACAATGCACAGTCATCTCGATCATCAAAACAACATAATATCTCTAACATTTGAGCAACATTTAGGGTAGAATTTGAGAGAAAAGTTACCTGTTGTTATGCTGCAACCTATAAGCCAGTTAAATAAGAACTTGCTTTTCTATAAAGTCAGCACTGTATGACTCATTACAGGTTCAAGGAATCAAACTTGATATACATAAAAAAAAAAAATATATATATATATATATATATATACGAAAGCTTTTTATGCTATTTAATTACTTTTAAAATGTTTAAAAAATAATTATTGTATAAAAGTTGACTCATTTTATGCATGTGTATGTTTTTTTGACTTTTTTTAATTTATAGAAATGACTGTAACTGTGTCGATAATTGTCTAATAAGTTTATTTAGTTTAAATTTGAGTTCAAACTTAGATCAGTTAAAACCAAAACCGAACCATAACCGAATCTCATAACAGATTAACCGAACCGAAGTTCGATTACGCTTATAGTTAAGGAAATTCCATAACCAAAGCTACGGTTACGGATATGGTTAAAGGTCAAAACCGAGCCAAAAAAAACAAATTAAAAGCTATAATAATGGTGTACCTACGATGGCCTTCAACAACTTTGGCCATGTTTCCATCATAATTATGTCAATTTTAACCGACGAATATTTAATTCAAACTCAGTCCCTTTCAAGAATTAACTAAGCTCATGAACTTTGCAGCCTAAATGAATTAAATTGTAAGTATGTCAATTTTAACAGGCGAATATCAAATATCAACAAAGATATTTTTGATACCGAAATTTAGAGGAGCATACACTTTGGCAGATGAATTTATTTTGCCAGCTAGCTTTGAGTTGGGCAAAGACGCATGATACTTTTTCGCGCATTTCGTGTCCGCAACCCTCCTCCCGCTTAATGCTACTGAAAAAACTAAACTAATTATAAATTTACCATCTTATGCAATAGAGAATAAAAAGCGTAAACAACCAATAGATCAAACCAGACTGAGGTGTCCTAGCATTAGTAGTTGATTTAGGACGAAGAGATGGTGGGACACCGTAACAGCTCTGCACATTTAATAAAAATATTAGATTATCTTAACTTACAAATTATTTTAAATATTGTTGGACGCAGCAACAGTTTTACCTGAAAGAAAGGATGCTGAAGAGCTTCTGATGTTGTTGGCCTCTTACACGGATCCCAAGAGCAAAGCAACTACATAGCAAAACAATGGAAAAATTAACATCTTTAGTTTAAAATTTTGTGGCGGTTGCAAAGCATAGTAACCAATGCTTACCGAAATCAGATTGACTGCATCCTTGCTTGCAGATGGTACCAATGCAGAAAGATTTACACCACCAATCTGCTAAGACAAAGCAAATCAACATGCACCATTATTTTGTAATTATAAATACAGGAATTTTAATAAACCAAACCAAAATATAAAAGAAAACTAACCTCTGGAAACAGATAGTTGGTACCACTCGTAAGCTCAATTCCTTTAGCCCATGAGTTTTTTGTTGGGCTGCCTATCACACTGCAAATTTTATGTATTTCATCTGCTTCACTGCAAACACCAAAGAAAAAGCAAGCGTTCGGTTGAAAGAATATTCAAGAGAAATCTATTGAACACTGACGTTGCTGTTACGATGGAGATAAAACGACGCAGATTTCACACACCTTGAACCTGGAAAAAGTGGTCGAAGCGTAAACAATTCAGCCATGATTGCTCCCATTGCCCACATATCAATTGATTTGGAAGAAATATAACATTAAAACAAAATTAAATTCTGCATGATGGTATCTACATGACGGCTCACACCATTTACCCTAGATCAAAAGCCATAACCCAAATCAACTACATGGATAGAACTATTATCAACCCTAAATCAACAATTAAGAACACAAGCTCACACCATTTACCCTAGATCAATTATACACATGATAAAATTCAATTGGGATACAATCATACGCCCAAAACACAAATAAATTTGACGTAAATTTACTGTATGTTACCTCTCGTCTCCGTTTAGCATCGACTAAACCAACCTATGTTTTATGAATCTAATGATAAAAACAACATCAAAAATTTGATTCCTTGCTAAGAAAAAAAAATGAAAGCAATCAGTGATAAGAAAAACTGTACCTTGAAGATGTGAAATCGATGTTTGATGTTTGCAATCACCGTTGTCAATTAGTTGAAGAAGATGCAAATGGAGAATGAGAAAGCTGAACGCTAATTAGGGTTTCTCATAATCATCGGTCGATGGAGAATATCAAGGAAAATATATATGGCAGATCCTCAGGCATCAACAAAAAATCGATTTAGGGTTTGCAAATCGATAAAACAACAAAACTCTAAACAACTTTGGAAAAAAAAACCGTAAACGTTAAAAAAACATACCTAGAATCAGAAATTGGAAGCAAGAATCAATGATTAACACGGATTATGTTGATTCTTGATGATTGTTGATGCGATTGTTGGTGGTTATGAAGTCTTGAATCCTTGTGAAATGGAGTGAACGGCCAGAATAATGGAGATAAAAATTAGTTCATCGATTGTAGAATAACGCCGATGGAGGCTGGAAGATTAGGGCTCTGAATGTATGGTGTACTCAATTTGGGACGACGGTGTGAAAATGAGGATTAGAATGATTAGGGTTTTTTTGTTCATTATATACCCGGGTCAAAATATACGGGTATGGTTTTCTCCATTCGGATCCCGTGTAGAAATAACATGTCTCCCACATTTTCCCGCCAAAAATCTATTGAGGTTGCACCACAAATTGACACGTGTCCCAAACCTTATTCATATATTATATATATAGAAGATATAGATATAGATTTGCGACTGGACTACAAAATGTTCGATAGCGCCTAAATGAATTTCACAGATTAGATCGGGCCAAATCAATTGTGCAGCTGGGTCGGGCCGAACTTCGGTTAAGAAAGTTAAAAGTTTATTTGTGATAATAAATGGTTTGGAGTTAAATTACAAGTATTAAAGTTAGGTTAAGAAAGATAATGTGTGACACTAGATGATTTGGAGTTAAGTTATTTGTTCCAAACTTGGGGACGTATGATACAAACTATGAGTGGAGTTAAGTTATTTGTTTTAAACTTGGGGACGTATGATACAAACTATGAGTAAAATTACTAATTTATCTGTCATCATAGCTCGGACATATACATGTAATATTTATATTTGATCCGTTCAAAAAAAAAATATTTATATTTGAGATGACTCTTTTAATCTAATTTACTAGTAATGCTAACAAAATCTATACACTTTTCATCTCTTTAATTCTTAATTTTATTATGTTATCTGGCTCATAAAATGGTCTAACTGATCTCACCAGTGAACCCATTAAACGAATTCTTTGATAAATAATTGTTCGATAAAAGGTTGAAGTTACTGCAAAAATTATGGAAGTGCAACTATTTAAGCGGTGGACCTAAAATTAGTTAAAAAAATAAAAATAAAATAAAATAAAATAAAAGCCATCTATATCATTCTCACCGTTTATTGCAAACGAAAAAAGAAAAATAAATAAATCAGACGACTTCCTCTTTCGATCTCTCTTATTCGCATTTTTCCCCTTTCGCAGAAACCCTAAATCGGAGCCCTGAGATCGACGAAATGTTGCGAGTCGCCGGGAGGAGATGCTCTTCATGGTGGTCGTCTACTCCGGCTTCATCCGCCATCATCTCTCGCAATTCAATTACCGGATGCGGCGTCGTTTCAACGTCGGATGATTCCAGATCCGTTTCCGATTCAAATCCATCTTACCTCAATTCCATGTTTCTTCAACATATCAGAGGTCACTTGTTTCAACGCTTTCAATTATGTAGTAATTAGATATCGATTCATTTGAATTCATTTGCTGTTTACGGTTTTGTGTAGATGCGTTTAGCGAATTTGGATTTTGTTGACAGTTAATTGATATTTACACGGTTCTAGAACGTGTTATATGTTCACCTGGTAATTAGCTTTAGATAATTTAGCTGTAGATGTTGATGATTTAGATTCCTATACGGATGGATTATTGCGATTTTTTCAAGTATATTTTCTGTGCTGGGATTTTTTTGAATTTTTTTATTCTGTTATCGGATATTTTAGACACAGGCTTGCTTGTATACATATGTTTCAGATCACCGCCTGATGACTGATATATGTTTGTTTCTCTGTTTTTAGAGTTTTGAGTGGCCTATGAAGATGTAAAAAGGCTGAAAGAAGTTGATACGTGGCAAACATTTCTTTTGTTTTGCTATTTATATTTCTTTGTGACTTTTGTGTTTATATTAAGCTACACGTTAGCGTATTTAGGCTTGATTAAGAAGTTAAGTTTCCAGTTGTTTAAAGAAGCACCGATAACGTATATTCTATCTAAAGTATTAGCACACTTCCGTATAATTTTTCCAAACTTTGAGACTTAGTATTTTTGGCAAATTTTAATGCGGTCGTGCGGCATGGTATGCAGTTTCTTATAAATTGTTTGGTTGATTATTTTATTTACAAACACAGATTGCTGTCAACAATATACTGCGTAAATAACTATGCGTGGTTCAATATACTTCATGACATGGATGGTCATGGTTGCCTGATTCGTTTAACAAAGCAGACACTGTTAAGATGTATGTGTATCATAGTTGGTATACATTTTGACAAATTTTATGTCAGCTAAACAGTACGTGGTTGGCTGTTTCAGCACAAATATTGTGAGGAAATAATCAAACCATTTTTTATATGATTGGTGTTGTACGAGTGGTTAGTGCAGTCGTTTTTCTTCTCATTTTTTTTATCACATTCGTTAGCAATGTCCGCATTCCTTAGTTCCAACTGTGTGCTAATGTAAGAAACATAAGCAGTTAAGAGCCTCGTTGATGTTTTCAATTTATCATGTAATAATAATATAATATCATATGAAGCAACAAGTTTTTTTATTTTATGTCATAAGAACAAGGAGGCATGGTGTATGTTTTTTTGTAGTCTTAGCTGTATGTTAAAAAAAATCTTATGGTAACTATACAGCGGTTACAAAAATGGCCTGGCTGGACAGGTTGAGTAATAACAACTTGTTGATTTTACTAATGAAAAAAAAGTTGAGTGCTCTATGTTACATTGTTTCTTACTTTTTTATTTGGGTGTTGACTATTTGACTTTCATGTTATGGCTACAGGTCTTTCTACTGGTTCAGTTGCTCCAACAAACGACCTAGGTTTTCAAGTCCCTCCTACCGTTGCCGCCATTCAGAACCCAACATCCAAAATCACTTACGATGAGTACAACCACGAACGATATCCACCCGGTGACCCCAGCAAACGCGCATTTGCATACTTCGTGTTGACTGGTGGGCGTTTCGTTTACGCATCACTTATCCGTCTCTTGGTACTCAAGTTTGTTCTCAGCATGTCCGCAAGTAAAGACGTTCTTGCCCTCGCTTCCCTCGAAGTTGACCTCACAAGCATCGAGCCCGGGACCACGGTCACAGTCAAGTGGCGTGGGAAACCAGTTTTCATCAGGCGTAGAACCGAAGACGACATCAACTTAGCCAACAGTGTTGATGTGAACTCTCTTAGGGACCCACAGGAGGATGCGGTTAGGGTTAAAGACCCAGAGTGGCTCATAGTTGTTGGGGTATGTACCCATCTGGGTTGCATCCCGTTGCCGAATGCAGGTGACTTTGGTGGTTGGTTCTGCCCGTGCCATGGGTCCCACTATGACATATCTGGAAGAATCCGGAAGGGTCCGGCTCCTTACAATCTTGAGGTGCCTACTTATAGCTTCTTGGGTGACAATAAGTTGCTGATAGGGTGAGAATGCTATAAGCAAGGGTTAGTATAAAGAGTGCTGCAATAAAGCATGACTATTGGTTTAATTTTGTTATAAATTTTCTTTGAATTTGTATCAGAATTTTGTATGTGCTGCCCCTGAGTTTTGAATAAGGCAGCATAAGGTGTTTTATGTGTTGGGAATAACTGATGTTGTTGTGATTCCCAATTTCTCATTTTGATTCCAGGACTGGTTTCTTCCGCAAGCTAATATCCTCGTATAACATACAATTGACACGTATCATGTTAAAGAGTTTGACTCCAGGCTAGCCAACTTTGAAAACTTGCATATTGTTGAATTGTAAATTTGTATTTCGATAAGGTTACGAAAAATATACTATTAACAAATTTTAAGATGTAAATACCAACATTTTGTAAACCAACTTTGAAAATTAGAACTTTTCAAGCTCTTTCTCTTGATGTATGTACGGATCAAACTAAACTAAATTCAAGTAGAGAAGTATAAGTATTAGAGATATATTTGAGTCTATATGTATCGGTTATGAGTTAGTTGAGTTAGTTAGAGTTGTTGTGTTGGTTAGAGATAGTTGAGTTGGTTAGAGTTAGTTGTTTAGCCTCTATATATAGAGCAGCTTACTGTATGTAATTGTACCTTTCATTTCTGTATCAATGATAGCCTGAACCATCTCTTTCATGGTATCAGAGCTGTGATTCCTTTCTTCATTTCTCTCCTTTTCCGATCAAGTTTCCGGTCTGTTTCCGGCCAAATTCCCAATCTCTTTCTTCTTCGTTTTTCTTCTCTGCTTTCTATCCTCTTATCTGTTTTGTTATGTCGACTTCTCAATCTTCAACAATTGCTGCATCAAACTCTAATCCATTTCAGAATGTTATGAATCTCATGCCAATTAAGCTTGATGAAACGAATTACCTGAACTGGAAGCACCAAACAACACTGATTTTGAAGACGTTAGGGCTTCTTCAACATCTTAACATCAATTGTAATCCACCAGAGTCTGAAGAAGCGAGAACTGCTTGGGACAAATCAGATGCATATGTATCAGCTTTTATCTCTGCAAATCTGTCTTCATCAATGATTCATTTGGCTCGAGATACTTCTAGATCTGCAGAGTTGTGGCAGAAGCTTGAAGAACTGTTTACACAACAGGTATTCGCTAATCAGAATTATATTCGAACACAGTTTCATTGCTTAAAACAAGGAGATAAGTCAGTGATTCAGTTTTGTGATGAGACAAAGAATTTGTTTGATCAGTTGATTGCTCTGGGTGATCCAATTACAGAGCAAAGTCTGATATTACAAATCCTAAATGGTTTACACTCTGATTTTCGAATGTTTGTTACCAATATTGAAAATTCTGATTCAAAACCTACATTCTCTCAACTCAGAGCCAAGTTGTTAACCTTTGAATCTCGTCTAAAACAAGATCAAAGCTCACACTCTGTTCCAATCGCTGCTATGGCAGCCATGACTGTTCGACCTCCTCCACACACTGATGTTTCTTCTCAAACAACAGTTGTGTGTCAAATCTGTGACAAACCTGGACACCGTGCTAATAATTGTTACCATCGATTTAATTCGAACTCTGGTGGACGTGGTGGACGATGGAGGCCACGCGGTGGTCGAAGTGGTGGTAGATATGGCAATCATCGAGGAGGCTTCAATCAACAATCAACAAATCGGTGGTCGACTGAAGGGATTAGAGGCTACAGTGCGAATATTGCTGCTTGTTATGGTTCTGGGGACTCTAATTTTGGAGTTAGGGTTCCTAATTTTGGGGGAAATATTCCAGGTCAAATTGACTCACGCATATTTGGAGAATCTTTACCAGGTTATAATTTTGGGGGAAATATTTCGGGTTATCCAAACGGTAGTGGTATTCTTGGTCCGGGTCCGTGTGTTACTAGTGTTCCTGGCCCAAACAACAGTGATAGTAATATTGGATCAGGCTTTGGCCCAAATCATTTTGTAAACTGGACCCATTCTGCTACTGTGTCAGGAGCTAGACCTTCTAGTGTTTTGAATTCTGGACCAGCGAATTCAAATGTTTCTACAGGATCAACAAATTCTGGTGTTGCTGGTCATTTTGGGCTTGTAGCCGACTTGTCATCCGCATGCGATTTGGTTGACTCGTGGATTCCAGATTCAGGAGCTTCCGCACATATGACTGGTGAGCTATCACTTGTTTTTGATTCGGTTCCTTATACCGGTACTGAGCGGGTTGTTATTGGTGACGGTACATCTCTTGCTATATCTCACATTGGTTTTGCCCATTTGCGCTTATCTAGTAGTACCATCACACTTAGACATGTCTTAGTAGTTCCTGGCCTAGCCAAGAACTTACTATCTATTACTCAGCTTGTGATTGATCATCCACTTACTATTACTTTTTCTCATGTTGGTTTGATTATTCAGAGTCTCACAGGACAGCTCATCCACCACACGCGTGGTAGTCCCTATCAGCTGTATTCGTTGACTGCTGTTGCAGCTGTGTCTCGAGAGACGTGGCACTCTCGCTTAGGACATCCATCTGATGGAGTTATGGCTCGTTTTTCATTCTTACGTACTTTAGATAAATCCATGTGTTCTCATTGTGTTGCTTGTAGTACATCGAAATCTACACGTTTACCGTTTGATTCGATTGTATCTCACTCTATAGTACCATTACATGTGATTCATTGTGATATTTGGGGACCCTCTCCTGTTTTGTCTCGTGATGGTTATCGATATTTCATTACGTTTATTGATGATTTTAGTAGATTCACATGGATTTATCCACTTACACATCGTTCTCAGGCGGTTGATTCGTTTCGTCACTTCAAACCGCTTGTTGAGAACCTTTTCTCATGCACCATCAAACACCTTCAGTGTGATGGTGCTCCTGAGCTCATTCATGGACCCATGGCTCGATTTCTTTCCGAGTCTGGTATTGCTTATCGTATCTCGTGTCCCTACACACCCCCACAAAATGGGGTAGCCGAGCGTAAAAATCGTCACCTTTCTGAGGTTGCTCGTGCTTTGTTGTTTCATTCTCATCTACCAAAGAAATTTTGGTATGATGCTTATGCTACCGCAGCTTATCTCATTAACCGGTTGCCTTCACCGGTTATTCACTATTCTTCACCTTTTGAGACATTGTTCGGTTCTTCACCCGATTATTCTTTTCTTCGCACATTTGGGTGTTTGTGTTATCCATTTCTTGGTGATACTAGAATGGATAAGCTTTCACCTAAATCCATTCCTTGCATCTTTGTTGGATATGCTCCATCTCATCTTGGATATCTTTGTTATGATCCTCACACGTCTCGCACATATACGTCTCGACATGTTCGATTTTTTGAGACGATCTTTGAGATTCCTCGTACTTCTTCTGTTTCTTCCTCTTCTCCTTCTCATGTTTCTTCTGACTCACTTCCGTTTTTCATTCCTCCTCCTTCATCTTTTGCTTCTCCTTCTTCTATACCTTCTTCTTCTTCTCATTCGACTTCTTTTTCTGATTCATCATCATCTCCTCCTCCTCCACCTCCCCCCCCTCCTCCTCCTCCCTCTTCTTTTCCTTCTTCTTCTTCTTCTTCTTCTTCCCCTCCTATTATGCATCCTATGGTTACTCGTTCTCGTGACCATACTCGCCAGCCTAGACAGTTTCCTGATCATGTGGTGTTTCATGCCACCACTGCTCCCACCACAGAGCCTAGTTCTTTTCGTCAGGCTCAGCAGTGGTCTGTTTGGTGGGATGCGATGCGTGTTGAGATGGATGCTTTGTATGCCAACCAAACGTGGAGTTTGGTTCCGGCTCCCACTGGTGCCAACATTGTTGGTTGCAAGTGGGTCTACAGGATTAAAAGAAATCCTGATGGTTCTGTGAGTCGCTACAAGGCACGACTTGTAGCAAAGGGTTTTCACCAGACTGAGGGTATTGACTATACTGAGACATTTAGTCCAGTGGTCAAACCTACCACTATTCGGATTGTTCTTTCTATTGCTTTCTCTCGTGGGTGGTCTATTCGGCAGGTTGACGTCAACAATGCCTTTCTTCATGGTGACTTATCTGAGACAGTGTACATGTCACAGCCTCAGGGTTTTGTTGACGCTTCTAGACCACATCATGTCTGTCTTCTGCAGAAGGCACTTTATGGCCTGAAGCAGGCCCCCAGAGCTTGGTTCTCCAAGCTCTCTTCTGCTCTTATTGCTGATGGTTTCTCTCAGTGTGTTTCTGACACTTCTCTATTTGTCTATAGTAGAGATTCAGTGATGTGTTATGTATTGGTTTATGTCGATGATATCATCATTACTGGGAGTTCTTCAGATTTTGTTACTCATTTGATTGAGCGCTTACATTCTCGATTTGCGCTCAAAGATCTTGGGCAGCTTTCTTATTTCTTGGGAGTTCAGGCTACCTTCTCTGATGATGTTCTTCATCTTTCTCAGCAGCGTTATTTGCTTGATCTTCTTCAGCGCACTGGTCTTGCTCAGTGTCGTCCTTTATCTACTCCTGTTGCTTCTGGTAGACAGCTTTCTCGGCACACGGGTATATCTTTACCTGATGCCACTATGTATCGTAGTACTGTTGGTGCTCTTCAGTATTTGGTCTTGACTCGTCCTGAGATTGCATATGCTGTTAGTAAGGTGTCTCAGTTTCTTCAGACTCCTACTGACAGACATTGGGAGGCAGTCAAGAGGATTTTACGGTACCTTAAAGGTACCTTGACTTGTGGCTTGAGTATTAGACGATCTTCTAGTATGGATATTCATGCTTATTCTGATGCAGACTGGGCTGGATGCCCTGATGATCGACGGTCTACTACTGGTTATTGTGTGTTTCTTGGTTCCAACTTGATTAGTTGGAGTTCCAAGAAACAACATGTTGTTGCTCGGTCGAGTACTGAGGCTGAGTATCGTGCTCTTGCACATACAGCTGCTGAGTTGAGATGGGTTATGTCTATATTACGGGAGTTACATGTTGTTTTGAGTTGTTCACCAACAGTTTGGTGTGACAACATTGGGGCCACTTATCTTGCAGCAAATCCGGTATTTCATCAGCGGACCAAACATCTTGAGATTGATTTGCATTTTATTAGAGATATGGTTTTGTCTCAGATATTACGGATTTGTTATGTGCCTACTGTTTCACAGATTGCTGATATTTTGACCAAGGGTCTTTCAGCAGATCGGTTTAGTTTTCTTCGGTCCAAGCTTCACGTGGATTCTCCCCGTTTAGCTTGAGGGGGCATATTAGAGATATATTTGAGTCTATATGTATCGGTTATGAGTTAGTTGAGTTAGTTAGAGTTGTTGTGTTGGTTAGAGATAGTTGAGTTGGTTAGAGTTAGTTGTTTAGCCTCTATATATAGAGCAGCTTACTGTATGTAATTGTACCTTTCATTTCTGTATCAATGATAGCCTGAACCATCTCTTTCAATAAGAATCGTAATCATAAACTTTATGTATTGTTATTCAAATACACTGATCAAAGAATGAGACGCTTATGCGATTATATAATTATATATAGAAGTGTATGTCTTTTTTGAACCAACAATTTTTTACATCTAAATAGCATCACCTTGCACTTATAAGGTTTAAACTCGCACAACTTTTGGGACGCAAACACATGTCACTAGGTCATGGATATATTCAAGTGTATGTGATTCTTGCATTTATCTTATGTGCTTAATTTTTTTTGTATATTAAACAAGTCGAATGGCTCTTTATAGTGATGGGTTCAAAACGGAACCACCGCATATTTATGAGCTATTTGATTCCCTGGTGTAAACATGTACAATAAGACTTCATAGGATTAGAAACAAATTCAAAGTGAAAAATAAATAAGAAAGGGTAATAAAGATAATGTCAATTCCCCTCTCAATTCAAAACGTCTATAATTTTTTCATACGATATTTAAAAAAAAATCCATCGTAATAACGAGCGGTTTTTTATCTTTATTATGAGTATGATATTGCTATATAAAATAAAATAAATTTTACTGGGTTTTCTTTGCATTGTATTAAAGGTTCTGGTCATTGTGTCTTTCAACTGGGTTTTGGTCATTACGTTTTATCAAAACTTATAACACAATGTTAATTTGGGTTATGTCCATTGTGTTTTTATCAATACATATAACACAATAAAGATGGTGTTATATTTGGATTTTCTATACATTGTGTTATAAGTTCTGATCATTGTGTTTAGTCTGTTATTCATTGTAATGTGTTATAAGATGTTGTCCATTTTGTTTTTATATGTTGTCCATAAATTACAAAAAAAAAAAAAAAAAAAAAAAAGAAGAAGAAGAAGAAACCCCAACTTATAATCAACAGTATTTTGTATCTTTAAATTTGAGTGGTTGCGTTAAGAGATGCTTAAGATTATACTTAAGAACCCCAAAATATACTTTACAGAAGCACACATTGGTGGCTTAACGCATCTTAGAAACCCATGATTAGATAGATTTTTTTTTTTTGAACGGCAAAATCACTTTATATCTATATATAAAGAGCCAGCAAGCCGCTGGAGAGCTTACAAACGGAACAAGAAAAGAAATTACACAAGACTCGAAACATCAAAATCGACCCATTTCTCCCACGTCGTAACTGGAAGATTGGAGCGATGTTTTAACCACAAAAAGGAGTCTTCCTTTATCTGCTCGACAATCTCTTGGACCCGAAGCGATTTTCCTTCAAAAACCTTTTGATTTCTAGCATTCCAAATCCTCCAGAAGGTCGCCTTCATAATAGTATTCACTATCCGCTTCCAAACTTTCGAACCCGGGGCGTAATCCAGAGCTTCAATCAGCTGAGTGACAGAAGAAATATTACTCGGCATCAAAGAAGCAATCTTAAGTTAGGAACTTATTCTTTCAACACACGTATATAAAATCAACGGCATGAATTTATCAATATCCAAGATGTTTAAATAATAAATGCTGGTAGTCCACATGAATACATCATCATTTTTTGGCCCAAACTAATTATAGAGAAAAGAGATGAAATGACAAAATATGCGATGCATGATATAGTTTGAAAATTAGCATATCTCCTGATGAAAGGATTTATCCATGGCAAATGTGTATGTCAGATGAAACATTTTTGTAATAAACTTTAGAGATAAGGGTATAGAAACTTATACTGAAGGCTAAGAGCATCCACAATAAGGCACTATTTAGGTGTTTTTAGGGAGAGAGAAAGTGATGTGGAGGAGAGATGATGTGAAGATGTTTGTGAGGAAAAATAAGAAAAAATGAATGAGTGTGAGTTATGTGAGTGTAGTGAGGAGAGAGAAGAGAGGAGAGAGAGAAAAAATGTGTTTGTGAGAGGGGCAAGTGAGAGAAAGAATATGATTGGTTGGGCATGTGCCAACTAGGCATCCTAAAGAATGAGAAAAAATGTCCCTTATTGGAGATGCTCTAATATTGAATATGATAAGAAGAGGCGTGATGTAATTCAGTGTTTTAAGTGTTAAGTTATTCTACAAATACTCCTATAAGAAGTGTAAGAAGGATTTATAGAATGACAAATGTCCAATAACCTAAAACCTAAACCCACTACACCATCACCCAAAACCTAAACACCCACCCCCACCCCACCACCACCTGGACCCAGAATTTTTTTGTTGGGGGTGCGGATGAGGTGTTCAACCATTTTCTCAAGGGGCGCGGTCGGGTTTTTTTGCCTAAAATATACACTATTTTTTTTAAGGGGTGCGGCCGCCCACCCTGGCCAAAGGCTAGGTCCGCCCATGATGATAATCACGATTTTTTCTAGGTTCAAATATAGTTTTTGAGTTAAATGACTGGTTAGTCCCTGTGGTTTGTCATTTTTACAGACTTTGTCCCAAGGCTTCAATAATACAGAGTTGGTCCCAGTGGTTGTAATTTTTAAACTTGGGTGGTCCTTATCACCAGCGTTGTAAAAGTCGGATTACTCGGCCGAGTACTCGGCGAGTACTCGGTCCTCGGACCCCCTCCGAGGCGACTTCCTCCTAGGCGGTCTCAATTAGTCGGCCTCGGGATTACTTGGGAGTACTCGGTGCCTAGTCGGCCTAGTCGGACGTAGTCGGCCTAGTCGGTCTAGGCGGACAACGTGGTTTGTTGACTTTTAATCGGTCAAACTCGGTCAAAATCGGCCTACTCGGCCTTGTACTCGGACTACTCGGCCTTGTACTCAGACTAGTCGGACTTGTATTCAGAATATTTGAACTTTAAACATGTTTCATTTTAAATTATACTCAGTTGACATGAATTATGCTTATTTTAACACATAAATAATATATAACAATTAATTTTCTTTATATTTACAATGTCCGCGTACTCCCCGAGTACTCTCCGAGTACTCCCAACTCCCTAGTCGGCCGACTAGGGACCGCCTAGAGACTTTTACAACACTGCTTATCACTAACCTTTGTTAGATTTCAAAATTAAGTACATATGAAATTACTATATTACCCTTAAACAGTTAAAAAAATAAAAAATATAAAGAAGAGGGACCCACTACTCATCTTTTTCGTCACCCCCCTCTCTTTCTCCCTTTCAAAAACTCAGCCACCACGACCTCCTCCTTCACAACCTACAACCACCACCTCCTCCGCCATCTCAAATCTCCAATCAAAATAATTGCAACTATGTAACTTAACTTATTATAGTTAGAATATTACACCCAGACACCCATGGAACTACTCTCTCATTGCAAAAGTTTAGTTAGACATGTCATTGGATAAAGATGGTTTACTATTGAACAAATGCCAAATGACAAAAAAAAAAAAAGGTAAACATAGATCAAAATTTCCCACAAACGAATGTTGCAACTTTTCGAATAATACAAATTGAAAATAGAGTAAGCAGTTTATGGGATGGGGGGGGGGGGGGGTTGTCTTTTATATGATATTGTTTCTCTATGTTTCTTTACACCATTAGACATTAATTTTAATTATAGACACAAATGCCTAATCCACTTGCTTCTCCTACACTCGACACTAAGAACTAGAAGTTCATAATAGTTAAAGAAAATGATGATAGAAGCCACACTAAGAACTAGAAGTTCCTCTATGTTTCTACATCATCCATAACACATAATCTCAATTTCAAATTCAAATTCAATTTGTAGATCTTGGAAAAACAAGTGCTGAAAATAGCAAAAGCATAGAAGAAAAAATTAACGATGAAATCGCATCCCTAGAAAAGCTAGATCTGGACGATATTGAGGTGCTGAGAGAATGTAGGCTGCAACAGATGAAGAAAATGGAGGAGAAACGAAGGTGGTGGTGGTGAAGGTGGTTGCAGGTTGTGAACGAGGTGGCGGTGCTGACAGAGTTTTTGAAAGTGAGAGACAGGGGGGTGATGAAGAAGGTGGGTAGTGGGCCTATCTCTTTTATATTTTTTTAATTGTTTAAGGGTAATATAGTAATTTTACACATACTTAACTAAGAAATCTAACAAAGGTTAGTAATAAGGAACATCCGAGTTTAAAAATTACAAGTTTACAACCACTAGGACAACTATGTAATTATTAAAATATTGGGACCAAATCTATAAAAATGAGAGACCACAAACACCAACCAGGCATTTAACTCATAGTTTTTCACTGATTTTATCCCTTTAAATCCTTTCGCCAAGACCAGAGGCGTGAAGTTAATCAAACTTAACGTCCCCATCTAAACACTAAAAACTTAATTAACGTAATCCAAATCGCCAAACCCCATCTAACCTCCCCACCTTCGTTTTCATCGTAACATAACAGGGTTGGTGAAATAGCAAAACCAAAACCCCCATATATATACATCCATCTCGCCTTTCTTCAGATCTCACTCGTACACAAAACAAAACAAAACTCCACCAACTTCCATCAATGGCTTCCATCTCCAACTTTTCTTCACAAACACCTCTAAACTCTTCCCCTATTCTCCCACCACCACCCGCCACCACCACCATCCTCCGTTTTCCGTCAAAACTTCCACTTTTTTCCCACCGGTTCTCCCTTTGCTCCACTGCACCTCTAGCTGCTTCTTTGGTGTAAGTCTTTTTTATTAATCCCCCAAATTTTTGTTTATTATTTTTCATCATTGATTCTCTGTTTTATGCTTTTGATCACCTTTTGACATCTTTTTCTAATTTTGTCTTTGAATCTTGATCAAAGTTATTTATATGGGGTGGTTTAAATATTGATTATTTAACATTCATGGCCTAAAAGGTTCAATCTTTTTTGTGGGTTTTTTATTTCACATGTTCTTTTTAGGGGTTTTAGTTAGTCTTAGCAATTTAGCATTTTTTTTCTTCTGGGATGCATGTGATTGGTAGTCTGTTGACTTGGTTCGTTTGTTTGTTTTTATTTTGCTTATATATTTGAAAGATTTGCATACCTTTTGCTGACATGATTTATTCTTTTTGAAAGTGTGAAATGTAGCCAAAATGGTGGAAATGGAAGCTATGTTAAGAGAACAACACTTCATGATCTTTATGAGAAGCAAGGGCAGAGTCCATGGTATGATAACCTATGCCGCCCTGTTACCGATCTTCTTCCCCTGATTGAAAGTGGTGCGAGAGGTGTTACAAGCAACCCGGCGGTAATTATACTTATAGTTTGTGCAAATTTATGTTTTTGTGATGTAAAATTCTCAGTTTATGATGATTATAAATTTCTAATGAGATGTTCTATATGTGATTACAGATTTTTCAGAAAGCAATATCTACCTCAAATGCTTACAATGACCAATTCAGGTATTCTCGTGGTTTTTTAAATAATAATAATTTGATAGATATATTTTGGAGCAAGATCAAAACACTAGGCTCGTAAAGAAACCGAACGTTCAGTGAACCGTTTGGCTGGAAGTTTGTTAATAAACAAACATGAACAAATTGTTTGGTTGATAGAACTGAACGGGAAAACATAAACACATATCTGTTCATTTATTCTTGTTCTTGAACGTTCAGTTATATACGTGCAATTATGTTCGTTTGTTTATGTTCATTTACGTATTCATTTTAAATTTATTTATTAGTTATTAGTGATAGTGATCGGCCCGTCATTACACATGCTCTAGTTTATGTTAAATTTTGAAGCTTTTATATGACTTAATTTTTGAATCATCTCATGATATTTAGACTTTAGTTTGGGTATGGTTGCTTACTTTTAAATATTATTATTGCTGAATCATGTTATTATAAATCCAAAGTTTGAATACTATATTTACTATCCTGTAAAAAATCCAAAATTTAGCTCTGTGTTTTGCACTTATTTGACAATTGATGATGTAATCACAGGGAACTTGTACAGGGAGGGAAAGACATCGAAAGTGCATATTGGGAACTTGTAGTGAAAGATATCCAAGATGCTTGCAGACTGTTCGAGCCAATTTATGACGAAACAGATGGCGGAGACGGTTATGTTTCTGTTGAGGTTTCACCTCGGCTTGCTGATGATACCCAAGGGACCATTGATGCTGCAAAATGGTTGCATAAAGTGGTTGATCGCCCAAATGTTTACATTAAAATCCCCGCAACTGCAGCTTGTGTTCCTTCTGTTAAAGAAGTTATTTCTTTGGGAATAAGTGTTAATGTAACTGTAAGTTGATTCTATTCTATACATTCTTGGTTTGTTGAAAGATTATGTTTATGTTTATATGATTATTTAGGGGTCAAATAATTGGTCTATAGATGATTTAACTAAATGATTATAAAGATGCACATATTCTTTAGGTGGTGCTTGGATTCGCCTTTTGGAACTAAATACCTTTTATGACTTGAAGTCACAATAATCAATTTTTAAAGCTGGATAAACAAATTATGTTTCAACTGTTTTCTTGGTCCAATAAGTAGTTTCTTAGTAGCCAAAACAAAATTATCCAAGGGTAAAATTAATTACCAATTTTTCTATTTTTACACTTATCTTTAGAGTTTACTTCCATTTGCACACCACCTCATTTTTTCTCTCACTAACTTTACTTTTTGGTCATTTTAACTACTTAAATGATCAGAAATTTCCAAAAAATCAAGATGTCTTCAAACAACAGAACCCATATTTGGGGTGGATATAGGTAATGAAGGATTTGGACTAGGCCTTGGGTGAGGTTGTCAGTTCGATTCCCGAGCCCAACCGGGTTTTCGTCCCGCCGTGTGTTACGCCAGAGAGTTCTGCTCTTGTGGTGGCACGACTGTCAAGTGGCAGCCGGCGGTATGGTTTCCTGGGGGAACGCCCAAAAAAGCCAAACTTTGAAGCCAGCGTGGGCCCGGTTAAGACCACATAGTCTGGCCAGAGTGGGGCAATACGGGGCTCTCAGATTTGGAGAGTGTGGTAACCTTATACATGAAGTTCACCGTTCAAAAAAAAAAAAAAAGAAAAAAAAAAGAAAAGTAACCCATACAAAAAGTATCTTCTACAGTCCGTTATATTGTTATATTTCAACTAGTTCGTTGATTCTGATTATTTAGCATCACATAATCACTCTCAAAATGCGCATCCAAACACCCCTTTAGTAATGGCTAATCATTACCACCACCATTATATGCATAAGTTCTTATGCTGAAGACTTCTTAATCATATATTTTGACTCGATAACACATAGTTTTACATGCCACTTTAAACTTGTTTTACTTGCTAACTCTTTATTTACATGCTTCATCACAGCTCATATTTTCTCTATCTAGATACGAGGCAGTTATTGATGCTTATTTAGATGGGTTAGAGGCTTCAGGTCTTGATGACCTATCCAGGGTTACTAGTGTTGCTTCTTTCTTTGTTAGTCGAGTAGACACACTTGTCGACGGTATGCTTGAGAATATCGGAACACCAGAGGCACTTAACCTTCGAGGCAAGGTAAAAAAATATCAACTAGCAAAGTAAAGAAAGAAATTTTTTACTTTCGATTGTTTGTTTTTTTTACCGTATGGTTAAATTTTACAGGCTGCAAATGCTCAAGCAGCTCTAGCTTTCCAGCTTTACCAAAAGAAATTCTCGGGCCCAAGATGGGAGGCCCTGGTGAAAAAAGGAGCTAAGAAGCAACGGTTGCTATGGGCTTCAACCAGTGTCAAGAATCCAGCCTACCCTGACACCCTTTATGTAGCCCCACTTGTTGGGCCCGACACGGTTAGCACTTATGAACCACTTCTTGTAAGATGGTCGGTCACCAGGTGGTGGTACTGGTAGAGGTCACAATTTTAACCCATTTATACTGGTCATGTTTGTTTTACCTCTAATAGGTCAAACGGGTAAAATGAAAAATTAAAACAACTTAAAAGTGAAACTTGTTGAACGGGTCAAAAGTTGGTCAAAGTGTATTTATTAATGCAAGAAGCATCATAAAATCAGTTGATTCAGTTTTTTTTTGTTCTTACTAAAGCAATACAATTCTTATGGCCACAGTAGAAAAATTAATTATTTGTAGATAGTTCATAAATTTTGGGCAAAAAGTTTTGGGTCCACCTGATATTGATGGGTTTGTGTTAATCATCTTGGTTTTAGACGCGACACTTTTGACTAGGGGTGTAAACGAGCCGACTCGAGCCCAAGCCTGACTAGGCTCGAGCTCGGCTCGTCATGCTTCTAATCTTTTATGAAGCTCGAGCTCGGCTCGGTTCGTGCCTGCTATTTTGAGATCGAGCTCGGCTCAAAAGTAAAACCCAAGAGTTCGAGTTCAGCTCGGCTAGAGGTAATTTGAGAACAGTTTTAAATGAGTTAAAGGCTTGGCTCGAGCTCGCTTCGATAGCTTAAACGAGCCACTGCTCGGCTCACTAGTGTTTAATAGTTAGTATAATATGTATATAAAATAATTCAAAATTTGTAACGATTCGCGCTCGGGCTCGATAACTAAATGAGTCATATTTCAGGCTCGAGCTCGGTAAGGCTCGGCTCGTTCGAGCTTTTTATTGATCCGATCCCGAGTAGCTCTCGAGCCGCTCTGCCTTGTTTACACCCCTAATTTTGACCCATTTACTAAAAATGGGTTTCGGGTTTGGTTCATCTTGTGTCTAACCTGATCCATAATTAAAAATATATATAAGCCAGACCTGCTTTGGCCCATCACCTAACCTGTGCTACCGAATGTTAACGAGTTTGGGTTAATCTTGTTGTTTAGGTTTCAACCATGCCTGATCAAGCTCTGCAAGCATTTATTGACCATGGTACAGTTGGAAGGACGATCGATTCAAATGTACCAGAGGCCGAAGGAATCTACAGTGCTCTAGAGAAGTTAGGGATCGATTGGAGTTATGTCGGATCCCGACTGGAGGATGAAGGAGTAGTTTCTTTTAAGAAAAGCTTTGACAGCCTGCTTGATAGCTTGCAAGAGAAGGCTAATTCTATGAAACTAGTCAACCTGTAAACCTGAATATGTGTTTCTTTCTAGTATTTGTTATCCGCTAATAGACTGAATAAATAACAAAGAGGTTGTGCAAGTGAATGAAAGATTGTGTAATGAGAGTTCTGTTGTTAAGTGAGTGGTTTGGGGTTTTCTAATAGGTTCCCTTATGTTTACATGTTCTGATTGTGTGGTGCTTCTTGCTCACTATTTCTGTCCATTTGTTTTCCATGATGCTTAAAACCAAGACGAACATGAACAACCTTCTTCAACCGTTTGACCAGCGGAAGATGAATACTTGAGGCTTTGTATGGTAAAAAAATGACTCACGGGCTGAATTGAGTTGGAGACGAGCCGAGCCGAGTCAAGTCTGAAATGTCCATGTAAAATTACCGAAATACTCTTACTTTTAACTGAATTTTTAATTGAGTTAAAGGCAAGAAGCAAACTGGCAATAAAATGGAAACCTCTGGGAGGAAAGTGGAAACATTAAAATGATCAAATTACTCTAAAAAAATTGGCTTTTGAGGTTCTTTAAAGAGTAAACTGCCAAAATGGTCCCTAAGGTTTGGTTTTAGTCCAAAACTCAAATCTTTTGAATCTAGGTCTATGTGGTTTCAATTTTGTTGCCATTTTCATCCAAAAGCAAAATCTGGTCAGATTCTTTAGTTAACATCCAGTTTTTTTGTCTTTTTTCCTTTCTTTAATTGAACGGTAAAATGCTCAGATTTTTTTAATTTGTTATAATTAAACGTTAAAATAACCTCATACTAGCTTTGAATTACTTAATGTTTGGGAAACATTATTTGTTTACCAATTACCAACATATTGATTTGACTCTTTATTAAAAGAGTTGAAGTTTTGTTTTAATCGCCCTAAATATAAGTATATTTGCAGTATTGATGATGTAAATAATGATGTTTGTAATTATAAGAACGATAACAATTGTATCTTTGTAAATGTTAAGACCATGCGTAGTCGTTTGTCGAATAATGCCCTTACCCTGGGGCGTTTTCTACCATGTGGCAGTCCAGTCAGCATGGGGGCATTATTGGGCGTTTTTGCAAAAGTGGCGTAGTGGGAATAATGCCCAATAACGCCCCTTCCATTAATTACACAATTATTTTTTTTTTAAATTAAATAATGCCACATTGGTCAGTCAACCGTTGCCACAAGCCCCTTCAGCGTGTTTTAAAAAACGCCTTGGGCCTTTTTTTGTCGAATATCGCCCCAAAACGCCCAAGGGGGCGGAAGCCGGGCGTTTTCCGGCGTGTTTGGTGAATTTCTTTTACAAAAAACGCCCTATTACGGGCGGTCTGAGCATTTATATGTTTTGTTACTGTTACCTCAATTTTCTTATTGTTTCGTTATTGACGGGTCGTACATCTTCTTAATTGCAGCTTTATGGTCACGGTTTACCGGCCCATTTTTCTGGTAGTTTGGTCTTGGGTTGCAATGTGGTAGCGATATTTCTCTTTGAGAAAGTACATATGAGAATGTTAGTGTTATTCCAAAAGAATTTATATTTTATGTACAAGTATATTCTAAGATACTTTGATGAGAAAATAACTATGTGTATGCGAAAAAGAAATTAAAAGAAGGAAAACTGGCAGCAACACACCATCAAGGAATCCCACCTCCAACTGGAGTAGGTAAACAAATTAATTTCTCTAGGAATATGCATTCAGCAAGTAATATTAACGAATAATTTCCCCCTAAGTTCTTAGGCTTCGTTTGTCTTTCCACTGGATAGTGTTAGACAAAATTTATCCGTTTCTTTTAAGCTAAATATTTTGATTTTAACCGTTTGTCCCACTTTAGATGAAACATGACAAAAACTAACCCATTTCCAATAGATGTTGCTAATGGTTAATCTAAACAACTGCGTTCAATATTTTTTTCCTTATATTGGAAGTCGTAGGTTTGGTGCAGAGCTCGATTTTGAAGATCCAAACCTAACCAAACTGGTTTCAATGTTAAACCACAAGACGCTTGCAATTCTACCGTAGTGCTTAAATTTAGTTCCCAATATAGGTACATAAAACATCAACAAACACTAGTAAAAAACGGCCCCGCAACACGCGCCCAGGAAAAACTTAGTTAAAGAATAAATACCATTTTATTCATTTTTTAAATAAATGAATATCAATTTTTGAAATACATTTGAACATTCATTTTTTATTTATATTGATATTCACGTATTTTATTATAAATATTAGTAAACTAATAAATGATATTTGACATATATATAATATCCCGAAAACTAATTTATTTATAACTTGGCATGTCCAAGTACGTACACTTTATCTAGGCCGAGCACTCTCAACTCCTCAGTCAATTGACTAGGAAGTGTCCAACGACTTTTACAACCGTAATGTAATGTCGATGAAGAGTAATAAAAATAAAAATAAAAAAGCACAACTTATAAACAACATCACCATGGCACCATTTACCTTTATCTTTGAGCTTGAGAGATCCTGAAAACAATATCCACAAAAGGCCGAATTGGTTGGTCAACACACCCTGGAAACCCATAACTAGAATCATGATATAATCCAAATGAATAAAGACAATGAATAGAGACACAAAATAAACAAGAAAATTGAAGTTAGGGCCAACAAAGGTATAAACCGACTCTCATGAATTTGTCGATATCCATGATGTTTAATGACTACCGGTAATTCGCATGAACACACTACCATTTTCGCCCAAAAAATTGGTTAAGAGATGCTTGCCGAACTAGAGAGAGAAAAGACAAATACATAATGTGAATGTGTTCTAATCAATTACATATGTGCATACAACATGAACCATTTTCGTCATAGAATTTTTAGGGATGATTTCAAAGATTTCTTAGAAACCACCAAGTAATAAATAATATGCATAAGTTATTGATACAAGATATAACTACTTGTAATGAAACTATAATATGCTTTTTAAAAGCAAACCCAAGCTTGAATATGATAAGAGTAACAAGATATTTCAATTTTTAATATTATTAATTTTATCAATATCAATATGGAAATTGGAAATAAAGGTATTATTTTTGTTTCTGAAAAAGATTTATATGAAGGTACACTACAAAAAAACGTGGCAAGAGTGGCGACAAAATAAAGAACAAATTCAACCTAAAACAAACAATACTAACCGATTTGGAGTAGAACTTGGTGAAATCGAAGATAAGGAGCCGATTCGGGGGTTGAACCGTGAGGGAGATGAAATGTTTTGGGTTGAAAAAGGGTTAACAAGGGAAAAATCCCACTTTTAGCTAGCTGTTCTGTGAAACACTTTTAGGGGCGACGGGTCGTCGCTGCTAATACCCTATGTGTTGACGCTATTGCCTAGGTTAAACCCCAACCTTTGGATCAAGATAAGAAATGGGTGGCTGAGATTTAGTGTGTGACACCGTGTTCCGGATCGACCAATAGCGGCGACACATCGCGTGTCGCCGCTATTGATACCAATTTCTTGTAGTGGTATTAGACCATATGGGATCTACACTCGCTTCTTTGTTATTTATTATGTGACATTTTTTAGTTTTGCTTCCAGTAGACAGGCCCAAGTATTTTTTTCATGGGGGTGCGGAATATTTTTAAAATTTTTAGGCGCCTAGATATATAAATAAAAAATTCGGATCGGGTTGGGTCGGTTCGGTTCGGGTCATGTAACACAAAAGAAAATCAAACTAAAATCTATATAATCATCAAAAACACGTCAAACGTTGTTACAAACATATTTAAAATGTCGGGTCATGTAACACAAAAGAAAATCAAACTAAAATTTATATAATCATCAAAAACACGTCAAATGTTGTTACAAACATATTTAAAATGTCGCCCTACGGGTTTTCATTTTTTGAAATCTATCCAAAACATCATCTAGAAGTAGGGATGAGATTGGTACGATACCGGTACCGTACCGGTACCGATACCTCGTAAATACCGTTACTGAAATTGAGGAAATGTGGATACCGACTATCGTACCATATTTATAGATTCGGTACTGGTACGGTGCCGGTATTTCGGTACTTTACCACATTGGTACTGTTTTGGTGTGATCCATTGTTTTACCTAAAAAAAATATCATGTGCAACCCATCCATTATTAATTAAACTAGAGTAATATATAGAGGAATGTAAACAAAAGGTAAACATATTAAACATCCATGGGTTCGACTATTACCCAATTCCGAGTCACCATCAAGTTCGACAAAAGGGGTTTTTTCAACAATAGTATCGTCTCCCTACATAACCAAATACAAAGATATTAAAAAATTAAAAATAAGAAAAGATAAATTTGATAATTTATAACCAAACCATTGAAAAATTAACTTACTTCAATGGATTTCATGCTTTTTACCGATGATTATTAAATTCGGTATTAATACCGGTATTTACCGAAAAATACCGGTACTGATACCGTTTTTTACCGATACCGAATTTCGAAAAATCTATTACCGATACCGGTACCGTTTATGATCGGTACGGTACAGGTATTTCGGTAAAAAATCTGATCCCTATCTAGAATTAGTTTGTTAAGCAAGTCTTTCTCTGTAAACCTTTTAAACCCATCCTATTATCTCTTGAGTCTTGAACAAAATCACATAAACATCAAAATAACCAAAAACAAAACATGTACCTGTCTAATATTTGCGATTACAAGCTGTTGGTGACCGGAATTTTGCGATCGTCGAATGGGACTGGGTGTCGAAGTCGCTGGCAGTGAGGCAGAGGGAGGGCGGGAGTCGCACAGTGGCAATCGAATTAGGTTTGTTTGTAGTCTTATGAACTGATTTTGTTTAATTAAAGTAGTATTTGGGTTGGGCTTGAATTGATATTAACTTATTGGGCTTGATGTTTGGTTACAAGAATGAATACAAGTTTAATTAAAGGGATTAGTGGACTAACTTGTTTACATAATTTGGTCAGGTTTCGATCCGTGTTTACAATTTTTTTGTATAAATTCCTAACATTTTTTTCTAAGGGTTGAGGACGAAAATTTCCAAGGGGTGCGGTTGGAATTTTCCAAGGGGTGCGGTTGGGATTTTTCACGGAAAATAGCACTAATTTTTTTTCAAGGGGTGCGGCCACCCACCCACACCATTAGGTGGGTCCGCCTCTGGCTACATCAACACATTCTTTCATCTTTCACGTCATTTTACAACCGAGAAAATATCTATCATTCACCTCCATTCAACCTTCTTTATTTATCTTTTATTTTTTTAAAACAAATAATATTACATGACTAGAACCTAAAAAAATATCCGAATTTGCGAGTTATAGTTACCTCTCATTGTTAGGGGATTGGGGGCGGTGCCCTTTTGTCCGTGATAGAACCTTCTTCCACGCGTGGTGGGAACAAACAACCCACCGTCACTCAATTCTTCAGCGAGTGATGGAAAATGTCCGTGAAGTTTTCACGCGTTATGGAATGGATTGCGAGTGATGGAACATGATGACGGGGGTAGCCCAAGACCAAAAATAAATGACTTCAATACATGAATGCCCGAAAGGCAAAATGGTTCAAAGGTTAAAAACCTGGGGAATTGAGATAAAGTAACATGGAATAGTAAAAAGTCATGTCTCTGGATTACTTCACCAACTCACCAGCCGCAAAAGCAATGCAGGTCCACAGAGCACACTCTTTTATCCGTGGGTCAAAATGCTTCAATCCTAGAAAGGGTAAGTCCCCCACTGCAAGCATGGTCACTAGTCAAATGCATTCCTCTTTGAGTGATGTCTTCTCCTATATATTAGACACTTCATTTACTAAGTAACACATTTCTGGCCAGCCCTGATTCCTGAGATCTCTGGTCATTCACTTTGAGTACTTGCTTCATGCAAGTTACTTTGTTTCACAATCAACACACACATTCCTTTTGCTCATTCATCCGAATCTGAACACACTTCAGAGGAGGATCTTTAGCAAACAACAAAAATAAACTAGTGAACCTCTCTCCACGTCTTGCAAATGTGGGGGGACCCAACGACTTGCGTTAGTCAAAGTTGAACCCTTCAACCCTTTCGCCTAAGCAGCCCAGCTACTATCCTTGGTCTATTAATTAACGATTGACTTAACGACTAATCACTAATGGTCGAGTGATTAGCCGAATCAAAGGTAGTTATATGCTGGTAATTATGTGGGCATTAAACCCTTAAAAGGGCACCCTCTGATTCCCACTCTAACTAGTCCAAATGTCGGGCATTAAACCCGCCACGGCTTTATGCTATGTGGCTTGTCTATTAACCTTAAACCCGGCACGACCCGGGCGACTGAACGCATAGTGAACATGTAATTCTTTTACAAGATTAAATTTGATTAATTATCCAAAGTTATAAAAGTTTGTGCCTCGTGCATTCAAATCAATTTTATTAAACTTTTTTAAAAAAGTGTCGGTTGAATGTATTTACCAGTGTAAACTGACGTATTTTCCTCAAAAAGATTAAATGCAGGTTCTACACGAAATAGGCTGGCCACTCCTTAGCATCGTTAGAGTCTCGCAAGCTTGGGATGCCATTATCTGTTGAACATTATTTCCTATTTTATTTTGATCCCCTGTGGATTATTTCGACTACTTGTGATACTTGGATATTACATTTGATGGTTGAAATATATCTATCTTTATGCTTCCGCTGTGCATTTAAATATTGTGTGGTTTGACTATATTGTTGCCAACTACGTCACGGTAATCCCCCACCGGGCCCACCGGTGAAACGTGTGGAAATCGGGGTGTGACATTAAAACTATCACCAACTTTAACCCCCCAGTTAGGCACATAAACATCCTGACCCTCTGAACCTTCGAAGCTCTCAACGCTTTTGACTGACGGACCTTGAATAACATGAGTGTTACCTTTCTTGATTAACTTCTTCTTCTTGCTTGAAACAATTAACTCATTCTCCTTACCTTTGCTGACATCCATAGCTTGATCTGCTGATGCTTCAATATCATCACTAACATCAATAGGCTCCGAACCAGAGGGCTGATCAACACCTTTCAGATGACGTTGTGAACGACTAGTGGAACCCTTGGAAGCAGTAGCCTTGGTAAAATCTCTGACGTTAGGAACATTCACATAACCAGAACCCTCGAACCTATAATCAGAACCCCTAACAACCGCATCCTCACCAGGAGTAGCAGCAACATCATCAAAGGCAACGTCGGAGGTATCATCACTTTTGATAAAGTCAAGTGCAGACATAACTGCAAAACAAACATAACAACATATAAGCAAACAAAGAAACATGAATAAAAGAACACGAGAAGAATAAATGCATACCTTCCCATCTCTAATGAGCACCGGATCCCGATTGGCCTTTTCCCACACTTTACTAAGACCCAATAACACCAACAAATGCTCAGGGAAGGGACGAAGCCTTGAAGGGCACTCCCTAAGAGTTTCTAAAAAACGAGTATTTATGTTGGAAGCAGAAGGCTCAGGTTCGTTCAAAACGGCATCCGGGTGTCTTTAAACAAGTTTAAAAGGAACAATCTCCTCTGACACCCAGAAAAACCGGTCCTTCCAGACCCCAAGTGTAGAAACCATGGACGAAACCAAACAGGTATCAACTTGAGTGGTCTCGAAGGTAAACCAATCACCATTCTTAGCAAGCTGGAAAAAACGGCGGAATGACAACAGAGATGGGTCGTACCCAGAAGCCCGACACAAAATTTCAAAATGTAAAACCCTAGCCATGCCAAGGGGGTGAATCTGACCAAAAGACACTCGATAATATTCCAGAACATTCAAAACAAAGTTTGAAAACGGGTGACGAAGATTGGAAAACTCAAAATGCCGACAATACAAAGCAATTGAACCAGGAGGACATTGATTGATAGATTTATCACAAGCCGGTACAACCGGTTTAAACTTCGTCCCTATTCCCCACTCCATACAAAACAAACCGACTTCCACTTGAGTCATTCGAGAAAACGATTTTGCCAAATCCTTACGAGCACCCATGATATGAGAAATTAAACAGAAAGTAAGCAAAGGGAAACTAACCTGTTTTGAAAAAGGGGGAAAACTTGAGAAAAAAAAAGGGAGCAAATGATGTTCTTCTGTTAAAATATATGAATTAATAAGATAGAAAGGAATATAATTAGGCGATGGAATTAAAAACCGCCGCCTGACAAACTGCCACAAGTCATGTCAACTATCTTGTCAAAATTCAAAAACCTCAACCGTTTCCAACCCTTCAAGCTTTGAACCCTTCAAGCCTTTAGGCAGTAAAATACATATATAAAAGTCAGAAGTCTTTGAGCTCATCCCCAAAAACCTCTGACTTGGGGGGCTGATAACGAGGGTAGCCCAAGACCAAAAATAAATGACTTCAATACATGAATGCCCGAAAGGCAAAATGGTTCAAAGGTTAAAAACCTAGGGAATTGAGATAAAGTAACACGGAAGAGTAAAAACTCATGTCTCTGGATTACTTCACCAACTCACCAGCCGCAAAAGCAATGCAGGTCCACAGAGCACACTCTTTTATCCGCGGGTCAAAAGGCTTCAACCCCCGAAAGGGTAAGTCCCCCACTGCAAGCATGCTCACTAGTCAAATGCATTCCTCTTTGAGTGATGTCTTCTCCTATATATTAGACACTTCATTTACTAAGCAACACATTCCTGGCCAGCCCTGATTCCTGAGATCTCTGGTCATTCACTTCGAGTACTTGCTTCATGCAAGTTACTTTCTTTCACAATCAACACACACATTCCTTTTGCTCATTCATCCGAATCTGAACACACTTCAGAGGAGGATCTTTAGCAAACAACAAAAATAAACTAATGAACCTCTCTCCACGTCTTGCAAACGTGGGGGGACCCCACGACCTGCGTTAGGCAAAGTTAAACCCTTCAACCCTTTTGCCTGAGTAGCCCAGCTACTATCCTTGGTCTATTATTTGTTGCATAAACAGAACATGTGAGGGGGTGTGAGGGTTTATTGTGGGTGTTGTGAGTGATGACCATAAGACCATTGCCACTAAAAAGGTTGTGAGTGATGGAAAAATGGTTAATAACATGACGGAACTTGATTGGGTGTTGTGAGTGATGAGTGATAACCATCCCCACCCCCTTATAAGAAAATGTTGTATACGCGTGCAAGAATCTGAAAACGAAATAGCCTCATTAATGAATGCATGTTTATGTGAGTCACCAAGAACAGAGGCTGAGGTTAAAGTGTTAACTACACTTATTGAGATGATGTTAACCATAGATAAAAAGTTGATTATTATTTTAATAATAAAAATGAACAAAATCTCATTTGAGCTTGGTTTTCATCGTAAGGTGACGGGCTTGGTGAAATATATACATGTCACATGTACAAAAAAATATACACAAAACTCCATCAATGGCTTCCATCTCCTATCTTTCTTCTCGTGCCACACCTCTAAACTCTTCCCCTTTTCTTCCACCACCACCACCACCACCACCCACCACCGCTGTCCTTCTGCGTTTTCCGTCAAAAACCGCACCTCTAGCCGCCTCCTTGCTGTAAGTCTTCTTCCCCATTTTGCTAATCTATGTGTCTTGTTTTGTTATTTTCATAAATATTGATCATATACACTTTTATTAGCATGGTAAGAAAACTGATCTTTAATTACATAATCTACCCTCAACTAAATGGCGCACTTTTTGCTGACTTGTAATTCCTTTTTAAAAGTGTGAAATGTAGCCAAAATGGAAGTCATGTTAAGAGAACAACTCTTCATGATCTTTATGAGAAGCAAGGGCAGAGTCCATGGTATGATAACCTATGCCGCCCTGTTACCGATCTTCTTCCCCTGATTGAAAGTGGTGTTAGAGGTGTTACAAGCAACCCGACGGTAAATAAGCTTTTATTTTGTGCTACTGTTTTTATGATGCAAAGTTCCCTATTTATGATAATTCTAATGACATGTTCTATATATATATTTGATTGCAGATATTTCAGAAAGCTATATCTACCTCAACTGCTTACAATGACCAGTTCATGTATTCTCTTGGTTCCTTAAACAATCATAAGAGTTAAATGCCATTTTAGTCCCTGTGGTTTGGGCTATTTTGTCAGTTCAGTCCAAAGGTTTCATTTTTCGCCTGTGGGTCGAAAAAGGTTTCACCGTTGCCATTTTAGTCCACTGGGTTAACTTCATCAATTTTTTTTGTTAACGAGAAGGACAATTCTCATTTTATACGGCCGAATTGCCCTTCTAGTTAACAGAATTACATATAAAATGAATATTATATTAACCATCCTGAAAAAAGTTCCACAATTTAGCTCGGCGTCTTAGCTCTTATTCGACAATTGATGATGTAATCACAGGGAACTTGTACAGGGAGGGAAAGACATTGAAAGCGCATACTGGGAACTTGTAGTGAAAGATATTCAAGATGCTTGCAGAATGTTCGAGCCAATTTATGACGAAACGGACGGTGGTGACGGTTATGTTTCTGTTGAGGTTTCACCCTGGCTTGGTGATGATACCCAAGGGACCATTGATGCTGCAAAATGGTTGCATAAAGTGGTTGATCGCCCAAATGTTCATATCAAAATTCCTGCTACTACAGCCTGTGTTCCTTCGATTAAAGAAGTTATTTCTTTCGGAATAAGTGTTAATGTAACTGTAAGTTGATATGTTTTTGTTTATATATTTTGTTTCGATTAATAGATGCACATATATTGACATGCCACTTTAAGCCTTATCATATATTTGGACTCGCAATGTATCGTTTTGCATCCTTTTTTAAACTTTATTTTTACTAATTCTTTTATTTATTTTTCATGGTCTATCACAGCTCATATTTTCTCTATCTAGATATGAGGCAGTTATTGATGCTTATTTAGACGGGTTAGAGGCTTCGGGTCTTGATGACCTATCTAGGATTGCAAGTGTTGCTTCTTTTTATGTTAGTCGAGTAGACACGCTTGTCGACAGTACGCTTGAGAAAATTGGCACACCAGAGGCACTTGAACTTCGAGGCAAGGTAAAAAACTATCAACTGTAAAAGTAAAGAAACACAATTTTTACCTTTAAAATAAAACTTCTGTTTTTTCACCACACGGTTAATTTTACAGGCTGCAAATGCTCAAGCGGCTCTAGCGTTCCAGCTTTACCAAAAGAAATTCTCGGGCCCAAGATGGGAGGCACTTGTGAAAAAAGGAGCTAAGAAGCAGCGGTTGCTATGGGCTTCAACCAACGTCAAGAACCCATCCTACCCTGACACCCTTTACGTAGCCCCACTTGTTGGGCCCGACACGGTGAGTCATATGAACCACTTGGTGTAACATGCTCACCTAGCAGTACCCGTAGAGGTGGCAATTTTGACTTATTTATTCTGGTCATGTTTTACCTCAACTAGGTCAAACAGGCAAAACGGGTAAAAAATAGCTTAAAAGGAAACACGCTACACGGGTAAAAAGTATACCAATGTATTTTTCAATGCATGAAACATCACAAAACCATCTAATCCAGAAAAAAAAAGTGATTCTTGAAATAATACAATTTTTGTAGCCATAGTAGAGAAATTAATTATTTATAGATAGATCATATTCATAACCTTGTTTTGACACGTTACCTAGCGGCCACCATATGCTAATGGGTTGTGTTACTCTTCTTGTTTTTATATGTGACAATTTTGACCCTGATATGTATAAAAATACTTGTTTGAGCCGGGGCCCATTACCTAACCAGCCCGACTTCAATTCCCATCTTGCCACCTGTACCTAGCGGTGACACCAAACGTTAACGGGTTGGCATTAATCTTGTTGTTTAGGTGTCAACCATGCCTGATGAAGCACTGCAAGCATTTATCGACCATGGTACAGTTGGAAGGACGATCGATTCAAATGTATCAGAGGCTGAAGGAATTTACAGTGCATTAGAGAAACTGGGGATCGACTGGAGTTATGTTGGGTCCCGGCTGGAGGTTGAAGGACTAGTTTCTTTCAAGACAAGCTTTAACAGCCTGCTTGATAACTTGCAAGAGAAGGCTAATTCTATGATATTAGTCAGCATGTAAACCTCAATAGTTGTTTCCAGTATTTGATCTGCATCAACAGACTTGTGTGTAATGGAAGTTATTTGGTGAAATGATGAGTGGTTTTCCCTTATCTTTACATGTTATGTTTGTGTGTGGTGGTTCTTGATCTCTCTTTTTTTTTTTTTTTTTTTTTTTATGAAATGATGAGTGGTTCTTACCTTTCTTACATGTTACAGATTAAAATTGTTCCGATCCAACTTGATGAGTCGGAAATTACGTCCAATAGTAAACAAGGTAGAGCTACTTGGATCGTATCGGTAAAAATCTTGAATGATCTGAGTCATAACGAGCCCGAACCCCAGCTCGAGCTTTGCATACAAAGCTTGTTTAGGCTCCGAGCCTAAACGAGCCCAAACAAATTTTATATTATTTTTCTTATATATAATATACATACTATTTAGCATTGGCGAGCCGAGCTCTAGCCAAGCTTTGGCTTGTTTAAACTATCGAAGCTAGATCGAGCCGAACTTTTAGCTCATCTAAAGTTGTTCTCAAATTACCTCGAGCCAAACTCAAGCTCTTGAGTTACTTTCGAGCTGAGCTCGAGCCTAGTTGGGTTCAGCTCAGCTCGTTTACACCCCTAATCAAAACCGAATGCCATAATGTATATGTTTTAGTCGGTACCGATATGGTACAATACCATTAAAAGTCGTAAAACCGATACTATACCGCATAGACCGATCCTGAAATTTAGTTAAAACCAATTACGAATACTAAATATGCGTTCAGTACCGGTGTTTGGTACGAAATTTTTATCCCTAAACCAAACATATACGAATTTTGGTTATATATTTTTTAAACAAAATTCACTTTGGTTATATATATTTTTGAGTTAAATGCCATTTTGGCAGTTTAGTCTAAATGTTTCATTTTTCGCTTGGGGGCCCAAAAAGTTTTCGTTGTTGCCATTTTAGTCCACTGAGTTAACTTCATCCATTTTTCTTGTTAATGAAAAGGACAACTGGGTCATTTTATATGGCCGAATTACCCTTCTAGTTAACAGAATTACATATAAAATGACCGAATTGCCCTTTTCGTTAACAGAAAAAATGGATAAAGTTAATACAGTGGAACTAGAATGCCAATGATGAAACCTTTTTGGACCAGACAAAAAATGAAACATTTGAATTAAACTGGCAAAATGGTTCAAACCAGATCACCTAACTAAAATGGCATTTAACTCTATATTTTTTTAAACAAAATTCACTTAATCGTTCGAACTCGTTGTTGGAGTGTGGTCAAGCTTTTATGACCCTTTTAAGAAAATGAATGGTGGGAGAGAAGGGATAGGATGGTAAATTGGTTAAAGCCGTTATCTTTCTCGAACACCCTTCAATTCAATCTACTCCTTCCTTGTCTGTCTATGAACTGTACCGGGAAATTGTCGTTGCAGAAGCTGCAAGTAGTTCGTTAATAAATGGTGTTGGGTCTTCCAATTCCCTCCTTCTTCACCCCTTCTTTTTCATCGGTAATCTTACATTCACTACTTCAATATTTTTGCATATTGTAAACCTAAAGTGGGTGCATCATCTGATTCTACAGCAATGGATACACAAGCAAACTAAATCATCTAGAATTCTACAATCTACCCATGTATCGTCTTCTTCATCTGGTTGGTAACTTGGATTCAGTATTTTAAATTATGGGTTTATGTATTGCAGTTTTGATAATTGCTTGACGCAGATGGAAGGGATTTGTTAGAAGATGATAAATCGGTTAAAATCGATAGAAGAAAATGGTTGGTGACATCTATGGGGTTATTAGCAGTGACATTGGGGAATAATAATATTGGAGATGGAGTTGCTATGGCATCTGATTTTGCTGAAAGTAATCTTCTTTTTCCTTTTATTAAGTGAAAAGTTTGGTGTCTGCATTGTGGTTTTATAAATTTTGGATGTGAATTTGTGTTAAGATTGTTTCTGTATTGTGTTTGAAGCAATGCGTAAGGTTGTGGTCTCTTCGGTTAACATGATATCAAATTGTATGGTTAAGAGAATGGACATAAATGGCATTTTCCCTTATTTTAGTACTTCTTAATTGTTGTTGTTCGGGTCCTTTGTGTTATTATGAAGCAAAGGTGTTTTAAGAAATCTGTAAAAATGTAGGTGATAAAGATCCGGAATCCTCATTTAGAGTGATCAGATTCTCGTGTTTGGGTTTAATGAAACTGGTTATGATTATCCAATTCCCACCAATAGCAAAGCAAAGGTAGGGTCTGAGGAGGGTAAGATGTAGACATCCTTAACTCTACCCGTAGGAATAGAGAGGCTGCTTCCAGTGAGACCCCCGGCTCAATAGTAGTTTTGCATCAAGCCTTGGACATAAGGCACATAACACTCAGCAATCGGGACAAAGACTGATTAGTGCATGTACCCTTTTGTCTTTCAGCTATCAACGCCACCACATGATGCATGATTAACCGTCCACATGATTATCCGATTCTTCAATGCTCATTTAATGTGCAAATCATTTATCTGGTTCTGATTTATTCAGTATCACATGATCACTTTCACGTCACAATCTAAATTGGTTATGCACTGTCAATATAAAATACGTTTGAATGAGCGTAATGATTATAGCTATTACATAGGGAGAGAGTTTTATGATTTATTATTTTTGTAGAAAATGAGTATACGTTTCTATTTGCAGTGCCAGCCTTAAAGGGAAAGGATTATGGTAAATCAAAGATGAAATATCCTGATTATGCTGAGACAAGCTCAGGACTCCAATATAAGGTTGTTTCCAGGGACAATATTCATAATTTTTTTTATTTGGCACATTTTTTTTCTAGGTATTTCTTTAATCTCAAAAATTGAAAATATGCAGGACTTGCGAGCGGGAAATGGTATAATGCCAAAGAAGGGAGACACTGTAGTGGTATGCCAATCTTTCTATACGTCCCTACTTATATAAACCATTTTAAAATATATATTGGAATAAAATAAAAGTAAAATATGTGAAGAAAGTTTTGATGAAGTGAATGCATTAGGTTGATTGGGATGGCTACACAATTGGATATTATGGGCGAATATTTGAAGCTAGAAACAAGACCAAGGGTGGTTCTTTTGAGGTATATCATACTTTTCAGGAAAAATTACAAGTTTTGTCCTTTATCTTTATACCACTTTTCAGGCGGTGTCCTTTTTAACGAATGTTGACAGGCGGTGTCCTTTACTAGGTATTTTGTTGCAAGTTTAGTCCTTTACACCCAACCCAGTTAAAAAACCCTGTTAATTGTTGACAGGCGGTGTCCTTTACTAGGTATTTTGTTGCAAGTTTAGTCCTTTACCTAGGTATTTTGTTGCAAGTTTAGTCCTTTACACCCAACAATTAACAGGGTTTTTTAACAGGGTTTTTTAACTGGGTTCGGTGTAAGGGACTAAACTTGCAACAAAATACCTGGTAAAGGACACCGCCTGTCAACATTTGTTAAAAAGGACACTGCCTGAAAAGTGGTATAAAGATAAAGGACAAAACTTGTAATTTTTCCTACTTTTCATTATAAAGATTCAATATTGATTGTAAACTTGCCCTTATACTACTTTGCAGGGAGATGACAAGTCCTTTTACAGATTCCGATTAGGTTCCCATGAGGTATTTTCGATTTTTTTTCCTTAGCTTTTAGTAAAGGAGCAATTAAGGGAAGTTTGGATGTGCATTGTAAGAGTGATCGTTCGATGCTAAATAATAAGATTCAGATAATAAGTTGTAAAGACTGCAGAAGATACTGTTTAGACATGCTTATGCTGTAATAATTGGATGTTTTAGTGTTTGACGAGTTACGTTTCGTTATAGAATAATTAGATAAAAGGGTTAACTGAACTAAAATGTATTGAACTTGTCACTTATTTGACTTGTGTGTGTAGAGAACTTTAAAAGTTCCTTTTTATTTTATCAGAGAGTAAATTGCATTTTACGTCCTTTAAGTTTGAGCCAAATTGCAGGCGTTGTCCTTTAACTAACGAAATTACACTAGATGCCCTTTATGTTAGTGTTTCTCATCCGTCGGTGTCCTTTTGCCCTAACCCAGTTAATTTTTCTAGTTAACTCTTAACATGTTCCACTCACATGAGGGCATAATGGTCACTTTCACTTAATAACGAAAATAACATATATTAGCGACAAAATAAGTGAAAATGGCCATTATGCCCTCATGTGAGTGGCACGTGCTAAGAGTTAACAGAAAAAATTAACTGGGTTAGCGCAAAAGGACACTGACGGATGAGGGCATAATTGGCTCAAACAAGGACATTCAGTGTAATTTTGTTAGTTAAAAGATAAACATTCAGTGTAATTTTGTTAGTTAAAAGATAAGCCTGCAATTTGGCTCAAACTTAAAGGACATAAAATGCAATTTAACTTCAAAACCTACACTTATGATTTGTGTGTCCAAAAGTTAAATATAAAATGATCATTTGCAGGTAATACCAGCTTTTGAGGAAGCTGTTGCAGGCATGTCTTTGGGTGGCATTAGAAGGTAAAAAATATCTACACAAGGTTTTGTTTCTAGTCTTAGGAAACTTTATGATGACAATTTGCTTCTTACATTTTAACCAATTTGTTTAGGATCATCGTGCCCCCGGATCTTGGATACCCAGATAATGATTACAACAAGAGCGGTCCAAAACCTACAACATTTTCGGTAACGCCATAACTTTCTTTATTCCTGCTTCATGTAATAACTTGACAAACATATGTAATATTAAAAAGTTAACCTCTTCCACAGGGTCAAAGGGCACTGAGTTTTGTTCTGAAGAACCAAGGACTCATCGACAAAACACTTTTGTTTGACATCGAGCTTTTAAACATTATACCTAACAACTGAAGAACCTTGGTTTCTTTCATACAATTGATGTATTATTATTACATTATAAGGATCACAACTTTTACCTCTGTTTTTGTTTACATATTCAGTTATTCATAGAGTTGTTTTGCAAAACATAACCAATTCATTAAACAGTCCCATAAAGAAACGTACCAAAACTTCGAATTCTAAACGATACAAAAAATCAATTGAAGAAGATTAACATCAACAGTTCAACACCCTTAGCACACCACAAGCAGGGGAAAGAAAGCAAGAAATCGAGCACTAAACCTATGAACATTGTAACACTTTTCGCTTATAACGAACCATAACTTTCCCTTTGACACCAACCACCATAGCGTTCCAATCCGTCTCGGGAAATGGAGAAACCAATTCCAGCTCGAAGTTTCTCAACAAATGGCTCCAGATTGCTTTAATTTGGAGATACGCAAACGGTTCTCCTAAACAACCATGTCTTCCACCGCCAAAGGAAATGTACGAAAACGCCCCTGCTGCTTTATCTTCTTCTCTGCCAGGACCGTATCTATCTGGGTCATATGTGTCTGGATCTTTGAACACGTGTGGCAGTCGGTTGGCGAATGCAGGTGACGTTGCAACAATGTGTCCTTTAGGAATGTCGTAATCCTTCCCTTCTTTTGTAGTCACGGTGAAATCACTGTGCGAGCTGCGCAACAACATGATTAGTGGAGGGTGAAGTCTCAGCGCTTCTTTTATACATCTGTATAAAACATTCATTTCCGACAAAATATCATGATCGACGTTATCGCCATGTTTGTTCACAAGGTCTTTTTGCTCATTGATCACAGCAGCCATGTGTTTCGGGTTGCAGAGTAGGTACGCTCCAGTCCACGTGGAGGTTATAGAACTTGTGTGCTGTCCGGCAAACAGGGCGGCAATGAGAAGTCCGGTGACCTCAGATTCAGTGGTGGGACGGCCGTTTTTGTATTTGGAATCGATAAAGCATTGCAGCATGTCGTTTTCGCATTTGCCGCTTTGTTTACGAGAGTTTATGATGGTGGCAAAGATGTCGGCTAGCTTCTTGCGAGCCTGATCGCGGCGGCGGTGGGCGGGGATCGGGAGGTATGGGAATATGACACTGATGGGTTGCATGCCGTTATCAAGATCATGGAAAAGAGCTGACACGTCATCAAACAGCTTGTTGCGGACTTCGTCGCCCAGTAGACATCCACTGGCTGTAAGAATGATTAACCTTTCTAGTTCTTGTTTTAGATCCACTTCACCACTTTCACCCCATTTGGAGAAATATTCCTGCATGTCCCAAATCATAATATGATGAAACTAATGATCATAAAGATACTGCTACTTAACGATAGTGATTATGTGATGCATAATAAGGGTCCTGCTATACAAACACCACCTATAATGGTGTTATAGTGTACACCGGCTTGCATGTCACATCCTTGGTTTTAAAATGCGCGCATAATGCGTGATGCGCCTGATGCACTAATGAGAGCGCATCGCAACAGCTGATGCGAGAATATTGCGCGCATTTCGCATAATGCGCTCTGATGCACGCGACATTGTTTCTTATGCTTTTTTTCCAGATTTTATGAACTGTGTTCGGTTTTTTCCATAATTAACATCTTAGTATGCTTGATTTGAACCAAAAAACACAACTCTTATCTTCTAATTACGTCAATTGTTTTACTTTAAGTATGTTTTTATAAGTTTTTATGTATAAATAATTTTTAACTATTTTTTTATAAAGAACGCATCACATACGTGATGCGCTCGCATCACGCATCAGATTTTTGGACTAAACGCATCGGAGCGCATCACGCAATTTAAAACCAAGGTCACATCATACTTACTGTATGAGGTCAAATCAAACCTGTACACCATAATTGTTACATCATACAGGCCAGGCCATATCACAGGGCGAAAAAATTATATGGGCAGTATGACTTTGTTAGTGATCACATGTCACTTCCTTGTCAGTCAAACACACCATGCAGGCCGTACGACCCATCTGACCATTTTAGTCCCATCACAAGGCCGTTGGACCACTTTTCGCCCTATCATATGGCCAGTATGATATGTCATTGGTGTCTGAATTGATTATTGAATAGCCATTGGTGTTTATATAGTGATGACCTATAATAATCAGAATATACACACAACTAGGTCTGCGAAGGAACACGAATAAGACCTTGTTCGTGTTCGTTCGTTAAGGAAATAAATGTGTTCACAAACTGTTCATGAACACTTACTGAACAAGATCTTATGTTCTTAAATTTTAGATAACAAACACAAACGACCGTTCATGAACACAAACAATATTCTAGAACAAAAACGAACATATATTAAATCTTAATAAAATCGGCATCTTTAATCACAATCATTACTTAGATCCACTCAAATTATTAAAATGTGTGTAATATACAATACACTAATACTCATTAAAAACTTTATTAGTGAGAATTTTGATGTCTTTGAATAACATATATAAACTTTAAAACATCAATGAACTATCGAACATAACCGAACACGTAGACAAACATAAATGAACAAATACAGTCTTTGTTCATGTTCGTTCATTTAACTAAACGAACATAATTTCTTGGCTTTATCCGTTCATTCATTAGACGAACGAACACAAACACAAACGAACTTCTTGATTGTTCGCTAAAAGTTCAGTTCATTTACAGCCCTACACACAATTGCAATAACCACAAAGCAGAATCTAGTCATCCAAACACACAGATTATAAACAGTAAAAAAAATTTAAAAAAAAAAAAACAAGAAAAGTACCTGTGCTTCAAACACCATCTGATCCACATACCCTTTAAGCTTATTAACCCTAAGAGCCTCAGTAAAAAACCTAAACTGCTCCTGCCTAACCGAATAATCCACATCAAAGACAACCCCAGGTCCAAAAGTAGGCACATTAAACTGATACACCTCCTGCTGACTCAGATCCGATTCAGAAGCCTTAAAGAAATGGGCTGAAACCTCCGGCCCAATCAAGAACGTAATGTTCTTGTTCAACAGATTGAGTGTAAACACACTCCCTAATTTAGGGTACTCTTGTCTCAGCATAACAATTGGGCCTTTCAAGAAGCGGAAAAGCCCACCGAAAACCGGCCATGCGTTGACCACCGGCGGCAGACGTTTACGGGATCTGGGGATTAAGAAAGTGGCGATGATTTTAGCGGCGATGAGTGTGGCGATTAGGAGGGTGATGACGTTGAGGAGTTTCGGATCTAAATCCATATTTGGGACCTGCAATTGCAATTAGAGAGAGGGAGAGAGAGTGAAACCTGAGGGGAGAGAGTGAGTGAGGTTCGTGAGTTTAAAAAGGGAGGTTTGAGGAGGTTTCTATGGGCTTGAAAACAGTTGATCCAGATTCACTAATCACATGTAATTTGTATCCACGACATTCCAGGTTGTTTTCTTTTGGACTTTTGCTCCTATAAACATGATGAGTGTGAGTGAGTAGGGATGAAAATATGAAATCTGTACCGATATCGGATCGAACCTGATGAAACAATGGTTAACCGGGCAGGGTTAACACACTGGTCTCGTCAAGAAGGGTTAATCCCTTCCTCTCGAGGATCGCTGGCTGGATCACCGGTGGTTGATCTCCTGCACAAGGAAACAAGCCGTGACTCGTAACAAGGAGGATGGGGTGGGGGGTGCTCCTTGTTACCACTCTCCGGCGTGAAAATCACTAGTTTGCTTTGAGAAGCAAAGTAAGATAGTAGTAGTAGTGAGAGAGTTGTGAAGAGATACCTCAAACCTGGTTTGGGGTTGGTATTTATAGCCGAGGAGTGAAGGAGGATGATGATAGATGGACTGACGACGTGCTGCACCTTTGCAGGTGTGTCAGGCTTGTCGGTTGTGGAGGTTACGCCACGTCAGTCCATTGCTTACGTAGCTCTGACAGGTAACTGCCATTGGTGCCACTTGCACTGTGGTGTCAGTCCCACTTGTTGAATGCATAGGATGCGGTGCAAGCCGCATCGCTACGTGCGGTAACATCTGAAGTTACCGCGTCTCCTACTTGTGATCAAGGAATACGCGAGATGCGGTGCTAGCCGCATCGTCGTCCGCGGAGACTATTTGCCTGCATCCCTTGTCGTGACGAAAATGCCCATATGGTGCGGTGTCAGCCGCACCGTTACGTTCATCTTCTTCTATGCCTAAGGTAAGGCTTTCTTGTAGTGATAGAAGTGTTCACTGGATGCGGTGCGATGCCGCATCGCTGTGAATACTTCCGTTTTCATACACCAGATGTGATGCTATGTCGCATCACTCTACCGTTCTCATGTTCCATGTAAGTCCTCCTTCGTTACTAGATAGATTGGATTCAACCCTTGTGCCGACGCGTTCTCGCATGGGCACAAGTAGGTTGTTAGCTAGTGGGGGTTTTGATAAGGGTAATGGTCACTCGCGGTCGATGCTGACGCGAGATCTGGGACCATACCCCTTCAAGTCCCCCCAGTCTAGTGTTGCTGCCACATACAAGTTGTATGTGGGAGGAGTACTGGACTATGGTGTTTGGAAGGTAGTTTGCAGTCTGGAGAAGATCCTAGACCATGTGTGGTCTTTTCTGTATGTAAATCAAGCTGGAGGTCTGGAAGGGTCATCTGACGCCTCTTCCGTATCGGTGAAGGAATCTCGCCTGATGCGAAATTCTCAGCCGATTTATGTCACCAGGTGGCTTGCCACCTGTTGTTGTGCCGAAGGTCTCTTGGAGACTTTGTTAGTAATGCTGCACAAACTTCGAACCAACCTCTGAGATGGTGGTTTGAAGGTATGCAGAGGTTTCCCACCTCTGAAAGGTGGTCTTTTCTTCAAACCAATTGTTGAATTGGTGCATGAAGAAGAAAAGAAATTTTTTGATCAATCTCTGAGATATGGATCAAAAGTAGTTGATGCTTGTAAGTGCTTTGCTCAAGCTCTATGTTCAGCATCTAGTCGTGAGATGACGATCCCTTTTTTGTTGGGTTTTCGTGTTTGTCGTCATAGCTCTCTAGTAACCGCACGTCCTTTGCGGTTACCTCGTTGCGTCATTGTTGGCAATGTTTGGTCGAACAATGTAGATTTGTACTATGGGTAAATAAACATGGTCATAGGCAAGGGTATGCCCACCATTGTTTATTCTATGCGGCCCATAGGCGGGCAAACAAAGTCATAAGCAGACTTGTTACCGCTGTTCGTACGCTTGCTGTTCGACAAGGGCTCGTTTAGATCGCTTATCTGCGTTCGTTTTGGAGCCGCTTACCTTCCCGCTCCAATACCGAGTTTGCCTTGAAGTAGCTTCGCTCGGTGATGTGGAGTTACGTTGGCTCTTCCGTAGCAACCAGTCTGCGGAAGTTATGGTTATGCCCGCAGCTACTCATGAGTGTCTGCGGTGTTGCATTCCCATATTCGCTCGAAGCGGGTGTGTTGCTTGGATGTAGCTCTTGAAGGTTCAGGAGACAGGGTTGCTGATGTGCGTTCGCGTACATTCCCTTCCTTCCTTTTGTTAAAGAAGGTGTTCGTGTACCCTCTGCGGTTGTGAACCGGACAGGAGGGATTTGAAGCTTGAAGAGAATGAAGGCAATGCGGTTTACCTGTGTCTGAGATGCGGTTCATTCCACCGGACAACGCTGGTTCTGAGCATCTGACACACCTGAACGAGCTCGTGTGTGTCATGTCCGCATATTCCACGTGTGCTCGTGGGTAGTGCGGATAGGTATTATACCCCCTTATAGTGTAGAGATATATATTTTTACCTATTTTTAGGGGTATGTTAAAAAACGACATGCGGTATGGGTTATGGTGCGGTATATGTAACACCCCGTGTTTTCCCAAAAGTCAAAGTCAAAGTCAAGTGTTGACTGTTATTGGAATTAAAGATAAATAAAGATTAATTTCATTTTAGTTGCATTTTGATTTTCATATTATTTGGAGTAAGTTTTGTATAATCAAACTAATCGGCCGATAATCGAGCTGTGAATCAACGACCGACTGTGAATGATAGGAAGTAACAACGCAATAAAGCTAATCAATCAATAACCAAGGTGAATCGAGTCAATCATCAAACTCGAGAGTGGGGATTTTAGTACTTTTTATACGTGTGTGTGTGCCTTATGTGTTACTTGTGCATGTTTTCTTTTATGTTAAAGTGTGTGGTGAATCAACCAAATCAATCAAGACTCAAAGGTGAATCAAACTCAATGGAAATCGAACCCGAAATGGTTGTAAAGATGCTCGTATGTTAGATATAGTAGTTGAGACTAAAAGTAAATTGATTAGGAATTCTATCATTCTCAAATCATCGATCATCGAACTCGAAATATCAAAAATCGTCGCGAAACACTCAAAACCAGGCAAGCCGATCGAACAGGGCAACCTGATCGAACAGGCTAGCCGATCGAACAGGACTGTTCGATCGGACAGCCGCTCGATCAGGGATGCTGTTCGATCAGCTGACCCTTTCCTCTTTTGGAAGCCTATAAATAGGGCTGTCCTTGTCAAACTTTCCACTTTTGGAAAAGCTCTGACCGACCAGCCTCTTCTTCTCACTAAATCTCAGATTTCTCTCAAACCGGTAAGTATTTCGCTCTAATCCTTGTACGTTTTTGTTCATTAATCGATTCTCCATCTTTCTATCTTTCAAAATCTGAATTTCATCCATGAAATCACCAAGATCTAGGTGTTCTTGGGTGATGTCATCATGTGTTCTTCAAGAACACTAAGTTTTGGCATCATTCCACCATGAATAACTTAGATCTAACCGATTTCCACATAAATAACCTAAAATCTTCCAAAGATCTTAACATTTCACGGTGGAAAAGGATTGGGAGATGGGTTTTCATCTATCTTTCAACTCTTTTACACTCAAACCGGTGAAAACGAAGCTTGAACCGATTTATAAACCATTCTAAACAAACACATGGTTCAAGATTCGGGTTCTACCGAGAGATATACCGATTTCGGGTTAAACGTTAAACTTAGGTTCCAAACCGTCTCTGACCGAGTTTGGGTGATTCCTGCTCGAGTCAGTAGACTAAGTAGGGACTTCAGCTTTGTGGTTCAACTCGTAGTCAAAACATCTCTAAAACATCAACAATTAACGGGAATAACCAAGTGTTAAGTGATAGGTTAACCGAATCGAGAAGCTGGCCGAACGGCTAGGCTGTTCGATCGAACAGCCCAACCGAACGACTACGCCAGCCGATCGGCTAGGCTAACCGATCGACTAGCACTTAGGCCCTCAAACTCAAAGCGTATTATTGACGAAGTGATGTTCGATCGATCAAGCCACTCGATTGTAAGCATTACTACTCGAATCATGAGATACTACACTTCAAAACACTTAGACTTTTCGAAACATTGGAATGTCACCCGATCGAGCATGCCAACCGATCGAGTGACATATTTGAAAACAATGAAGTGCTAGCCGATCGGTTGGGCTAACCGATCGAACAGCTGTTCGATCGGCCAACTTGAAAGGTAGTACAAACCACCATACACAAACACATCCTTCACATCAAAGGAAGAAACCATCCACTTGAAGGAACCAGCCGATCGAGCCAGCCGGCCGATCGAATGGATGTTCGAACGGACTTTCAAACCAATCGAACAGCCCACTCGATCGAACTGCTGTCCGATCGAATGGCCTACTCGATCCAAGTACATTGTTCACTTTTTCCGCATTACTTATCGTTGTGTTATCGAACTATTCAGGCTAACCTATTCTCAGTGCTCCTCTCAATCCACGATCAACCACTGTGAGTATACTCGATCCCTTTTTGCTTTCAGCACTTTTGGGTGTTACATACGTAATCTATCAAATTCACAAACAACACAAACTATTTGAACGCTAACCTACTTGCATGTATTACTAGTCTAAATGATTGCTGTTTATTATGTTTACACGTGGAGTGCTATCTGCCTGCTTTAGCAACGTAGTACTATAGTTTGGACTCAGCACCCGTTCACACGGGGGTTGCTAAGGACAATTTCTTGCATGGATTACGGTGGTAATCATGTATCGCGAACTGTCTCGGACAGTCAACCCGAAGTCATTGGTATCGATGGTCCCATGTTGATAATTTACATGCATCGTTTGCCCTTGTGTACGTGCTTGGTTATGCGTAAACTTTTCGAACTTTATATGCTATTATCAAACTTGTGTACTCACCTTTACATTATATGTATTGACTTTTATTTTAACGTATGTGACAGGTGTTTAAGCTACTAGCGTGCTAGGGAAGCGAGGCAATAATAAGCTTCTAGGAGCCTGTGACCTTAGGACAGTGTCCACATACCTGCTCCAGGGCCATAATTATCTGTAGATCTTGTACTGGCACCTGTAGTCAGTAAGATTTACGGATAGCCGTCTAGAAGTCTTAAAACAATATTTAAATTCGGTCTGTAATAATTAAGAATCTGAGTTGTCGGAACAGTTCCCATATTGTTTAGTTGATTTCTATGATAACTTGTTATTATTTGGGACACGGTATGGGACGTGTTATATAACTGAATTGTATGATAGTTGTTGTGGAAACTTCTGAACAATCTGTTTCGCTCAGTGCCGCGCCCCGATGATTCCGCCATCGGTTGGGGTGTGACAGATTGGTATCAGAGCCATAACTATAGGGAATTAGGTTAGACACGATCTAGTCCGGATCGCTGTCTTAGAGACCTAGACTATAGTTAGGAACCAAGAGACCAAGTTTATGTGCTTATTTTATGTTGTTTCCTTCTATTCTATCATTACATCCAAACTCCGAGCCAAATTTTGTAATTTGGACGGGATTAGGAGTGAAACCCGCAAATTCCTGCCTAAATTACAAATTTTTGCCAATTACTTTGTGCAAATCTCTATCGACAAACAGGGGAGAATTATACCAAATTAGGGCTGAAACCCGTAATTTGATGAAAACTTTCCTCTAAATTTTCTTAAAACAAGGAAGAAATCGCTAAGCTAGGGGTGAAACCCTAACCTTGGCAGTTATTCCGACTTTATTTCATCTCGCCAAGGCAATTGACGGACTCCAATGACCTGAACTCACGAGTATGGCCTAGAATGCGCATGCATAATGCCCAAGAATCGAGGCAGAAACATGTCCCCCTAGAGTCGAAAGTGACGACAAGTCAACTGTGAATAGTTAAATTGCCATGGTTAGTCAAAGTCTAGTAGCCGCAGACAATCCATTTTCCGATTTTGAGTGTTGCTTTGTTGATTTTATATGATTGACCTGTTTACGTGTTTTAAAGATTTGTTGATTACTCCATTTGTTATCAATCTGCGTGACTTTTGTTGCTATCCTATCTCGATTCAAATCCCTGTTGATGTAATCTAAACGAAACCAGTATGCTATGCTACGCTATACGACTAAGTTAGACGATACAATGTGATGCTATCCGATGTGCAAAACGAACGACACTCGACTTGTGGTTATAGGTTTCTGTTTTCTGACCGCCTCTGTGATAAAATTTCGTACGTATTTAGGAAATTAAGTGCTCTATTTGCTTAATTGCTTATGTGCTCTAATTGCTTCTGTGCTTATGTGCCTCTATGATTATGTGCTTATGTGTTTATATGTGTTACGTGACGTGAGATGCGACGTGATTCTAAGCTTTAGCAAACTAAGACGTGCGAGATTCGAATTCGTTGTGTTGAGCCCTATGGCGATGTCTATTGCAGACCATGTCGTCATCATCAAGAATTCGCCAAAACCTTACCCGTCAGGAGAAGAGAGACCGACGTCTCGCCAAGCTCATCTCAAGGTCTGTAGCGAAAGCTGTCAGTGAGGTGTACGAAAACACCAGCAAGTCGTCGGAAGAATCCCGAACCCTCACTGAACCCAGCAAAGCTTCGTTCAGTTTCAAGCAATTTAAGGCATGTGGACCGAAGGAGTTCACCGGTGAAGAGGGCCCTACAGGCTTATTTCACTGGTTTGACTCTGTGGAAGTTACCCTTCGTCAAAGCGGATGCCCGGATCATCTTCGAACTCTCAATGCTACCGGTGTCTTCCAGTCGCGGGCATTGGACTGGTGGACAGCCGAAAGGAATAAGCGCGGGAACGACGCTGCCTACGAGCTGACGTGGGAGGAACTGAAGGCTATCATGCTGGACGAGTTCTGTCCTCCCCACGAACGCCAAAAGTTGGAGGATGAGTTCTGGACCATCAAGCAGAAGGAGGGCGACAACGCTGGTCTCACCGCCCGTTTCAAACAACTGAGCATTATCTGTCCAGACCAGGTCAAGACTCCCGAGATGACCATCAAGAAATACATCCGTGCCCTTCCGGATTGTGTTGCAGATTATGTGTTCGCCGCCAAACCCGCATCAATCGAGGAAACCTACCTACTCGCTGCCGAGATTAACGACAAGCGAGTTAAGGCTGGTGTCTGGGATAAGCCATCCAAGTCATTGCATCAAGTTACTGTCGCATCAACCGACAACCCTACTGCTCAAGCCTCCAAGTCCTCGAGAAGAAGAAAGAAGAACAAGAATTGCGCCGCCGCAACCAATGCTGCTCCTCTTCAGTCAGTACCACCACAACAGCAACAACCACAGCGCACTGCGCCAGTGATTAATGCGCCGCCGGCTAAGCGTGCGTACACCGGCCCCCACCCACTCTGTGCTACATGTTCTTATCATCACCCGGTGGGTGTGGCTTGCCGTTACTGTACCCACTGCAACGTTTACGGGCATTTCACTGCGAATTGCCGCTATGGTCCTCGTCAAACGCAAGCTCAAGCCGCTGTTAACCAAGCCCTGCTACCTGCTCCTCAAGCTCCTCAAGCTCATCAAGCTGCACAGGCCCCGGCAAACAATGTTCGGACCTGCTTTGCATGTGGTGACCCTAACCACTTCGCAAACCGGTGCCCGAACAGAGTGGTGAAACAAGAAGCTCAACAACCCCAGCAGCAACAACAGCAGCCTCAACAACAAGCCGCTCACGCCAGAACTTTCAACATCAACGCACGCCAGGCTCAAGCTGACAACAACGTGGTCAATGGTACGTTCCTCGTGAATGGTATATATGCATCATGTTTGTTTGATACTGGAGCCGATAACTGCTTTGTGTCATTTGAATTTGAGAAGCTTCTTAGACGTAAGCGCTCTTATCTTTCGTCACCCTTCGAAGTAGAAGTCGCTACCGGAAGAACCATTGCTGTCAATTCTGTGCTCCGTGATTGTACTCTCGAGCTCAACAATCATATATTCCCGATTAATCTCATTCCAATGCAGCTCGGAAGTTTCGATGTCATAGTAGGCATGGACTTTCTTCGTGAAAATCGTGCTGAAGTTGTGTGTTCCGATAAGATGATTCGTTTTGTGCTAGCTAGTGGTGATATTCTATGTGTTTATGGTGAAACTACTGCAAAAGATCTCAAGCTCATGTCCTGTCTTCAAGCTCGCAAATATCTCCGCAAGGAATATCGAGCCTTCTTGGCCAACATTGTTGTAGCAGAGACGGACAAGAAAAGGAAAGTTGAAGTCAAGGATGTTCCTGTCGTCCGAGAATTTCCTCAGGAGTTCCCTGATGATCTTCCTGGATTACCTCCAAGTCGGGATATCGACTTTCGAATCGACCTTATTCCAGGAGCCAACCCAGTGGCCAAAGCTCCGTATCGACTCGCTCCATCTGAGATGCGAGAACTCTCAAACCAGCTCCAAGAGTTACTTGAAAAAGGCTTCATTCGCCCGAGCACTTCTCCATGGGGCGCACCAGTCCTTTTCGTCAAAAAGAAGGACGGGTCGTTCCGAATGTGCATCGATTACCGGGAATTGAACAAGCTGACCATCAAGAACCGATACCCCTTACCAAGAATCGATGATCTGTTTGACCAATTGCAAGGTGCTCAGTGTTTCTCCAAGATTGATCTACGTTCAGGCTACCATCAGTTGCGGATTCAAGAGGAAGACATACCCAAAACCGCTTTTCGAACCCGATACGGCCACTACGAATTTGTTGTCATGCCTTTTGGTTTGACCAACGCACCCGCGGTCTTTATGGATCTGATGAATCGCGTGTGTAAACCGTTCTTAGACCGTTTCGTCATTGTATTCATCGACGATGTCCTGATCTATTCCGGATCGAGGGCCGAGCATGCGCAGCATTTGCGATTGGTTCTCGAGTTGCTTCAGGGAAACCAACTCTACGCCAAATTCTCCAAGTGTGAGTTCTGGTTGGAGGAGGTTCAATTTCTGGGTCATATTGTGAATAGTCGGGGTATACACGTTGATCCTGCAAAGATTGAGGCAGTCAAGGGGTGGGTTACGCCAAAGAATCCGTCAGAAGTTCGTTCTTTTCTCGGATTAGCCGGTTACTATCGGCGATTCATCGAAGGATTCTCAAAGATTGCTGTACCACTTACCTCCCTTACTCATAAAGACAAGCCTTTTGTGTGGGGAACCGCGCAGGAGACTGCTTTCCAAACCCTCAAACACATGCTGTGCCATGCACCAGTTCTTACACTGCCGGACGGAAGCGATGACTTCGTTGTCTATTGTGATGCTTCAAACCTTGGACTTGGCTGTGTTCTCATGCAACGAGACAAGGTTATAGCTTACGCATCTCGACAGCTCAAAATCCACGAGAAGAACTATACAACCCATGACCTCGAGCTAGGCGCAGTTGTCTTTGCCTTAAAGATTTGGCGACACTACCTGTATGGTACAAGGTGTACGATCTTCACCGATCACAAGAGCCTACAACATATCTTTAACCAGAGAGAACTCAATATGCGTCAACGCCGATGGGTAGAACTTCTCAACGATTACGACTGTGAGATCCGTTATCACCCAGGCAAGGCGAATGTAGTTGCAGACGCCCTCAGCAGAAAGAATTACGTGATAGGTGTTCGAAACATCCAGGCTCAGTATAACCTCGAAGCTCTCATCCGCGAAGCACAACACGCTTGCTTTAACGAGCGTACGTTGAAGAAAGAACGAATCTATCACGATGGAACTCAGCTCGTGAGCAAAGCCAACGGGATATTCTATTATCTGGACCGAATCTGGGTTCCGAGGAGGACAGATTTGCGAAAGATCATCATGAACGAAGCCCACAAATCACGATATTCCATTCACCCCGGTGCGGACAAAATGTACCAGGACCTTCGCTACAAGTACTGGTGGCCTGGGATGAAAAGGGATATTGCTCTATATGTTGGTAGCTGTTTAACTTGTGCAAGAGTCAAGGCTGAACACCAAAGACCTTCAGGCTTACTCGAACAACCGCCGATACCCGTATGGAAGTGGGAAAGCATAGCTATGGATTTCATAACTAAGCTTCCGACCACGCCATCAGGTCACGACAGTATTTGGGTTATAGTCGACCGTCTAACCAAATCAGCCCACTTTCTGCCAATACGAGAAGACTATAAGGTGGCCAAGCTAGCCCAAATCTACACCGACGAGATCATTAAGAATCATGGTACGCCTCGAGACATCATTTCTGATCGCGATGCTCGGTTTACATCGAGATTGTGGGAAACTTTTCAAGCAGCTCTTGGTACGACGCTGAATTTGAGTACCGCATTCCACCCGCAAACCGACGGGCAGACTGAAAGAACGATTCGTACTATTGAAGACATGCTCCGTGCGTGTGTTATCGATTTTGGTGGTAGTTGGAGCAAACACCTACCATTAGTCGAATTTTCGTACAATAATAGCTATCACTCCAGCATCGAAATGGCACCTTTCGAAGCCTTGTATGGTAGGAGATGTCGCTCGCCTATTGTATGGCACGAGGTCGGTCATTCACAATTGACTGGGCCCGAGATTCTGCAAGAAACGACTGACAAGATCCACCAGATAAGGGAAAATTTGGTGAAGGCCCGGGACAGACAAAAGATGTACGCCGATAAACGACGCAAGCCCCGCGAATTTGCAGTTGGCGACTACGTGCTCCTAAAGGTATCACCTTGGAAGGGAGTAGTCCGATTCGGCAAAAGAGGGAAACTTGCGCCTCGATTTGTTGGACCTTTTAAGATTCTGGAAAGGATCGGTAAAGTTGCCTACAAACTCGAATTACCGGAGGAACTCAGCAATGTCCACCCGACTTTCCATATTTCAAACCTTCGAAAATGCGTAGCCGACCACGACGCAATAATACCACTCGACGATCTTCAGGTCAATGAGACGCTACACTTCGTGGAAAAGCCTGTCGAAATCATGGACCGACAGACCAAGCAACTCAGACGCTCTCGCATTCCTATTGTAAAAGTACGATGGGAAGGCAAACGAGGCGCGGAGTTCACTTGGGAACTCGAAAGTGACATGAAGGCCAAGTACCCGCAGTTGTTCAGATAGATCTGAAGCATCAAATTGGTAAAATCACACGGCGATGTACGGTTCTCGGCCTAATTTCGGGACGAAATTCCCTAAAGGAGGGGAGACTGTAACACCCCGTGTTTTCCCAAAAGTCAAAGTCAAAGTCAAGTGTTGACTGTTATTGGAATTAAAGATAAATAAAGATTAATTTCATTTTAGTTGCATTTTGATTTTCATATTATTTGGAGTAAGTTTTGTATAATCAAACTAATCGGCCGATAATCGAGCTGTGAATCAACGACCGACTGTGAATGATAGGAAGTAACAACGCAATAAAGCTAATCAATCAATAACCAAGGTGAATCGAGTCAATCATCAAACTCGAGAGTGGGGATTTTAGTACTTTTTATACGTGTGTGTGTGCCTTATGTGTTACTTGTGCATGTTTTCTTTTATGTTAAAGTGTGTGGTGAATCAACCAAATCAATCAAGACTCAAAGGTGAATCAAACTCAATGGAAATCGAACCCGAAATGGTTGTAAAGATGCTCGTATGTTAGATATAGTAGTTGAGACTAAAAGTAAATTGATTAGGAATTCTATCATTCTCAAATCATCGATCATCGAACTCGAAATATCAAAAATCGTCGCGAAACACTCAAAACCAGGCAAGCCGATCGAACAGGGCAACCTGATCGAACAGGCTAGCCGATCGAACAGGACTGTTCGATCGGACAGCCGCTCGATCAGGGATGCTGTTCGATCAGCTGACCCTTTCCTCTTTTGGAAGCCTATAAATAGGGCTGTCCTTGTCAAACTTTCCACTTTTGGAAAAGCTCTGACCGACCAGCCTCTTCTTCTCACTAAATCTCAGATTTCTCTCAAACCGGTAAGTATTTCGCTCTAATCCTTGTACGTTTTTGTTCATTAATCGATTCTCCATCTTTCTATCTTTCAAAATCTGAATTTCATCCATGAAATCACCAAGATCTAGGTGTTCTTGGGTGATGTCATCATGTGTTCTTCAAGAACACTAAGTTTTGGCATCATTCCACCATGAATAACTTAGATCTAACCGATTTCCACATAAATAACCTAAAATCTTCCAAAGATCTTAACATTTCACGGTGGAAAAGGATTGGGAGATGGGTTTTCATCTATCTTTCAACTCTTTTACACTCAAACCGGTGAAAACGAAGCTTGAACCGATTTATAAACCATTCTAAACAAACACATGGTTCAAGATTCGGGTTCTACCGAGAGATATACCGATTTCGGGTTAAACGTTAAACTTAGGTTCCAAACCGTCTCTGACCGAGTTTGGGTGATTCCTGCTCGAGTCAGTAGACTAAGTAGGGACTTCAGCTTTGTGGTTCAACTCGTAGTCAAAACATCTCTAAAACATCAACAATTAACGGGAATAACCAAGTGTTAAGTGATAGGTTAACCGAATCGAGAAGCTGGCCAAACGGCTAGGCTGTTCGATCGAACAGCCCAACCGAACGACTACGCCAGCCGATCGGCTAGGCTAACCGATCGACTAGCACTTAGGCCCTCAAACTCAAAGCGTATTATTGACGAAGTGATGTTCGATCGATCAAGCCACTCGATTGTAAGCATTACTACTCGAATCATGAGATACTACACTTCAAAACACTTAGACTTTTCGAAACATTGGAATGTCACCCGATCGAGCATGCCAACCGATCGAGTGACATATTTGAAAACAATGAAGTGCTAGCCGATCGGTTGGGCTAACCGATCGAACAGCTGTTCGATCGGCCAACTTGAAAGGTAGTACAAACCACCATACACAAACACATCCTTCACATCAAAGGAAGAAACCATCCACTTGAAGGAACCAGCCGATCGAGCCAGCCGGCCGATCGAATGGATGTTCGAACGGACTTTCAAACCAATCGAACAGCCCACTCGATCGAACTGCTGTCCGATCGAATGGCCTACTCGATCCAAGTACATTGTTCACTTTTTCCGCATTACTTATCGTTGTGTTATCGAACTATTCAGGCTAACCTATTCTCAGTGCTCCTCTCAATCCACGATCAACCACTGTGAGTATACTCGATCCCTTTTTGCTTTCAGCACTTTTGGGTGTTACATACGTAATCTATCAAATTCACAAACAACACAAACTATTTGAACGCTAACCTACTTGCATGTATTACTAGTCTAAATGATTGCTGTTTATTATGTTTACACGTGGAGTGCTATCTGCCTGCTTTAGCAACGTAGTACTATAGTTTGGACTCAGCACCCGTTCACACGGGGGTTGCTAAGGACAATTTCTTGCATGGATTACGGTGGTAATCATGTATCGCGAACTGTCTCGGACAGTCAACCCGAAGTCATTGGTATCGATGGTCCCATGTTGATAATTTACATGCATCGTTTGCCCTTGTGTACGTGCTTGGTTATGCGTAAACTTTTCGAACTTTATATGCTATTATCAAACTTGTGTACTCACCTTTACATTATATGTATTGACTTTTATTTTAACGTATGTGACAGGTGTTTAAGCTACTAGCGTGCTAGGGAAGCGAGGCAATAATAAGCTTCTAGGAGCCTGTGACCTTAGGACAGTGTCCACATACCTGCTCCAGGGCCATAATTATCTGTAGATCTTGTACTGGCACCTGTAGTCAGTAAGATTTACGGATAGCCGTCTAGAAGTCTTAAAACAATATTTAAATTCGGTCTGTAATAATTAAGAATCTGAGTTGTCGGAACAGTTCCCATATTGTTTAGTTGATTTCTATGATAACTTGTTATTATTTGGGACACGGTATGGGACGTGTTATATAACTGAATTGTATGATAGTTGTTGTGGAAACTTCTGAACAATCTGTTTCGCTCAGTGCCGCGCCCCGATGATTCCGCCATCGGTTGGGGTGTGACAGTATACCAGAGAAACCGCATGCCGCTTATAATTGGATAATGTAGTCGCTTTTTGTTGCATACGTGGCTGATCTCACGTGTGAGTTGGTGGAAGTTGGTGAGATCTTCCTGGCATGTGCTGAAATGAAAGGACGTTTGCACTGCCCAAGGCATTAAATGCACTGTAGCAAAGAGTGTAAACGTCTCTTTTGTCAGGCGCGTGGGCGGCCACGCGCGCGTGATAACCGTCAGCGAAAACGACGCTTGACACGTGGTGTCATACGATTCGCTCTTTTTGAACGTGACGATTTGTTTTCTCCCTCCGCATTAATTGCGATGGGTATATAAGGGGAAACCGTTCGTGGTTTCCCCTCACTTGTTCGAAATTTCAAAAATTTGCCGGTGAGAGAAACCTTGTTCTTTGTCTTCTCCGACGATATTTCTTGAAGTTCCGGTGAGGTTTTTAGTTTTTCTACTCACGTTCTTTCATATCTTTGATATTTTCTGATGGCTGAACCATCAAATCCACACAATGTGGAGGGTGAAAACCTAGAGTCATCTTCGCCGGTGGCGGCGGAGGAGGAGGAAGAGGGAGCCGCCGGTGGTGGGTTACCGGCGTTAAAGTGGACCAGGAAAAGCTTTGATCGTCTAATGCTTGACGTTCAAATGCCCTCTGAATATGGGGCAGTCTACCCATCTGAAGGTGACACCGGTGCCGACGCTCCGGTCGGTTACGTGACCATGTGGTCGGACTTTTTTGGTGAATGCAATCTCCGGTTACCTCTGACCGTTTTTGTTGTCGAGGTTTTGGAGTGGTACAAGGTCCATATCTCTCAAATGAGTCCGTTTGGTATGATTCGGATTCGAAATTTCGAGTTCACCTTTCGTGCTCTTGGCATAGAGCCCACCGTTGGAGATTTCCGACGGTTTCATCAAATGACGGTGTCCTTGGGGTTCTTTTCTTTCCGTCAGCGAGAGGGTACTCCCAAGCTGATGACTCCTCCCAAGGGGATGACGATGTGGAAGAAGAAGTTCTTTTACATCAAGGCTGCTGCCATTGTTGCAAGGATGACGTTTCGGAATGTGACCGAGACGATCATCGCAGAGACCATTGCGGTCCCAAGTGTGAAGACGGTGGAGTGGTTTCCGCGGTTGCAGACCATTGAGTCTGTGAAGTTGACCAACACCCAGTTGTGGGTGTTGCGCATGATGTTGATGCGGAGGAACAAGAAATCGAAGCCCGTGGTGCGGGAGAAAAGTGGTGGTACGTACTTTTCATTTCTTTAACTTTCTTATCCTTGTATGCGTTACTGATTTGTGCGATTGTTATCAGAGGAGGCTCCTGTTTGGAGGATGTTTGCCCCGGACTTCAAGGGTCAGGTGGAAAAAGTTGTTTGTGCGGATGGCGAGGAGGAGTTTAATGTTATCATTCGCGATAACTTCCGGGTGCCTACTGAAGCCGCATTAGCAGTTGAGTTGCCGCGGGGCAAAGGTATGTTTAAGAATCTTTTATTCTTGTGATAACAATAAGGGTTGCACTGACTCACCTCTTGCATGGTTTTCATGCAGGTGATCTTGGGGCCTTAGGGGACCCTGATGCGAAGGGTGTGCCTAAGAGGCAGACGGTGAAAGGCGTGCGCTTTCGCCAAAAGAAAATATCAGAGGTCCCTGTTGTGCCTCATTTGGTACCGCAGGCGGCAGGTATCTCTCACTCTTCTTTTCATAGAAACTTGGATTATGTGATAGTATCTGATACCCTTGAGGGTTTGGGTACAGCTGCGGGGAAAAGGCAAGTAGAAGAGACGGCTGCTGGTGCCGGTGGACCGAAACGTCGGAGGCTGCAGTCTAAGAGGACTGTTCCGACATTGAAAAAACCTGCAGTTACTGTTGGTAAGTGTTGCATAGCTTGTCTGAAATGTTATGTATAACTTGTTTTGACCGCTATTTGACTTTGTTTTTTGCAGAGCCTCAAGATGAAGGTTTTTCTATCTTTGATGCTCCGGAGTCACCCCCGCGTGCCACGGGTGCGGGTGCAACGGAGGTGCCGTCGACACCTCCTGTGAAGGTGGTGCCTGAATCCACCGTGCGGAAGGAGGGTACCGCAGAGAATGTTGCAACCCAGATTTTTGATATCGTTGACTCGTCCAATAATCTGATCTCTCCCAATGAGAGAGATAATTTGAGTGTGCGGTTTGCTGATACTGGGAAGCAACATTCTGATGTCGGACCACAAAAAACTGGTGTTGAAGCGCGGCAGCATGATGCTGAGCCGCAGAAGTCTCCTGCTGGTGATAAGGGTACCGGCTCGTCTGCCGGTGGTGCGGGGTATGATGGGCCTCCAATTCAGCCTGGGGAGTCTGAGTTGGAGTATTACTACCGCACTTACACCCAGGGTCGCAGTACTGTGTATCACCGACCCCCTGGACTGTTATGCAGGGGGATGATATTTCTAATGACCCTTCTGCATGCAAGGAGATTTTGGGTGGTCTGGGCACCCCTTTTGAAGTGGAACGTGCCCGTGCTACACCCCGGGAGCTGCGCATAAACCAGCTCTCAACAATGTTGATAGGATCTTCCATTGTGGCGAATGCCATTTTGGAAGATTACAAGGTGTTGGGCCGCCGCGAGGAAGAGGCTGCTCGCATGCGGGCTGAAGCGGAGAAGTTGGTCAAGGCTGCCCGTGCGGGTGCGGAGCAGCTTGAGAAGGATAGAGCTGCTTTTGAGAAGCAGAAACAGACCGCGGAGTGGGCTGCCGCTGCTCAGCTGAAACAGGTGCGTACTCTTGCCAAACTCCTTTCTGATGAACGCAAGAGTTGGAACGAAAAGTTGTCCAATGAGCGTAAGAAGTGAAACGAATCTTGGGCTAAGCAGAATGATACTCTGTTTCGTGCTCGGCAGGAGCTAACGAATGCCAAGGCAGCGAACGTTGCCTTGGGCCAGGAAAAAGCTGCAGCTGAGGCCATTGCGGTTAAAGCGCAGCAGGCGAGGGCCGAGGCCCTAAAGGCGCTTGAGGAGGCCAAGGAAGCCGGGGCGCGTGCTGCAAAGGCCCTTGAAGAGGCCGCAGAGAAGGAGAGCCGTTCTTCTAAGGCTCTTGAAGAGGCGAATGCGGAGCGCGTTCGTTTGGATAAGGTTGTTGCCAGCCTTCAGGTATGTGTCGTTACCTCTGTTGTATATTTCCTTCATTGTTTTGAAAATGCTTATCGAGTGAACTGTTTGCTGTTTTTTGACAGGCTGAGGTTCAGACCCGGGAGGTCGCGGTTACCGACCTTACTGCCCGCGTGTCTGTTGCGGAGGAGCGGGCTGATGCCGCTGTTGAGGCCAAGGATGCCTTGGTGTCCTCTTTTGACCAGTTGGAGGCTGACCGTGAGTGGTTGCGGACTCACGGTATCGCGCGTGTAAGTATCCGCTGCCTTTATATTTGCTTGAATTAACATCCGAGACTTATGCTCTTTTTATTGCAGATTGTTGAGGCTATCATGGATGCCCCCGAGACCGCAGCTGGCTTGGACTTGGTCAAGCAGCGTGCTCGTGACGCTGGTTTTAAAGCTGGTTATAACCGTTGTATTTCCCATATGAACGCCATGTCTATAGGCGGTGAGATCGAAGAGCGGTCCGGCTTCCGGGATGTGGATACCGAGTCGCTTCTTAACGCGGCCGAAGTCTCCTTTTATGATACGTCCCTTGCCTGTGTAGAGGAACTGGACAACTGTTTGGAGACTGCGGACTACGTTGATAGACTGCGGATGCTGTATCCAGATGCGGAAGAGGAAGCTCCCGCTGGTTGTGCCGGAGGAGATGCGGGAACCAGCGGCACAAAATAGGATTTAGGTTGGCTAGCGTGCCTCCTTTTTGTTTTCCTCTTGTATAGAATAGGAACTTTATATAAATCTATTAAGCATCCCGTGGGTGCTTGAATTTTTTGAATATAAAGTTTTTTGTTCAGTTTGTACAAGTGTGTTTAATTCTTGCATGTCTGAACGTATGTATGCGTAACTTTACCCATTTATGAACGGGGTCAAGTATACTCCATACTTTTGTTGTATGAGTACGCGTCAATTCCATTGTTTGCCTTTTTGGGCTCAGGAATTGTGTTAAGTGTTATCAAAAAACTTGTTTATCCGGCCGGATAAATATGCAAGTCTTTTTACCTTCTGCTGGCCTATTACAATATTTGTGTGTGGATACCACTTTGTATGGGTATCGCGAATGAAGATTTTGCCAATCTGTTTTTGGGATACCGCAAAGTGGAACACGCATTTGTAATAGTAGTAACAAACAATAATGTACAAAATTGCTTATTTATTTATTTGCAAATGGCCTGCGGCCCGATAGGTTACATAAAGGAATGTAAGAACATGACTTACATATAACAGCGTCGAAGCTGTTGTGCATTCCATGTACGTGCGATAGGTTCGCCTTCTAGTGTTAGCAATTTGTACGCGCCTTTCCCTAAGACCTCTTTGATGAGGTAGGGTCCTTCCCACTTGGGGGCAAGTTTGCCTGGGCGCTCGGCATTAGATGCCTCATTGTCACGTAGGACGTAATCTCCTGGGTTGAAAGTACAAACGCGGACGCGCGTATTGTAGTACTTTTCAAGTTTGGATTTATATTTGGCCTCGTTGATGGCAGCGTTTTCGCGCCTTTCTTCCAAGAGGTCCAAATCGATCCTGCGTTCCGTGTTGTTGTCTAGTTTTTCAATAGCCAACATTCTAGGAGATGGGAGACCTACTTCCGCGGGGATCACCGCTTCTGAACCGTAGACTAGGCTGAAGGGTGTTTCCCCGTTGCTTGTTTTTGGGCTTGTTCGGTGAGCCCATAAGATACTTGGGAGTTCATCGACCCAGCCACGCCTGGCCGTTCCCAACCGCGCCTTGATCCCTTCGACTAGGCTTTTATTGACACTCTCAACTTGGCCGTTCCCTTGCGGGTGTGCGACTGATGAGAATATGTGCTCAATATGTAGTTCTTTTAGCCATTTTTGAAATTCGTCGGCAGCGAAGTTGGTGCCGTTATCGGTGACAATGCACATTGGTAATCCGAAACGGCAGATGATGTGTTCCCAAATGAACTTTCTTGTTATCATAGCAGTGGTTGAGGCGAGCGGTTTTGCTTCTACCCATTTTGTGAAGTAATCGACCGCTACTATGATAAATTTGACCGCACCCGGAGCGTCAGGGAATGGTCCCACAACGTCAATCGCCCATTTCTGAAAGGGCCATGCGGTTCTGACGGGGACTAAGTTGTTCTTTAGCCGCAAGGTTTTTGGGGCATGACGTTGACAGTCAATGCACTTGCGCAACTCTTTGACGGCGTCCAGGTGCATGCCGGGCCAGTAATACCCGGCATTCATGATTTTGGCCACTACCATGCGTGGTCCAGCATGTATGCCGCATATGCCCTCGTGTATCTCTCGGATGAGGTATGTGGCATCCTGGGGGTTGACGCATCGTAGTAGTGGCCCGAGGTATGATTTGCGGTACAAGATACCGTCTCCCATTTGATAATGGCACGCTTTGTATTGTAGCTTGCGTGCTTCTGATTTGCTTTCGGGAGTCACACCTGATTGTAGATATGCGATAATAGGTGTCATCCATGATGTTGAACCGTATTGAATGACGTTGACTTGGCGCAGGGGTACCGAAGGATTTTGCAGGATTTCGATGCGTATCTCCTTTGCCAAGTGTTGGAAGCTGGTAGATGCAAGTTTTGATAGTGCATCTGCGGACTTGTTTTCGCTTCGGTTAATATGGCGAATATTGAACGAAGCGAATTTGGATATTAGTTGCAGGGCTTGCTCGAGGTAGAGGATCATGATATCTCCTTTTGCGGCATAGTCGCCGCGTATTTGTCCTGCAACTAACAAGGAATCGACGTGTGCTTCCAGATGTTGCACGCCGATTTTGACTGCTAAACGTAGTCCCGCTAACAGGGCTTCATATTCTGCCTCGTTGTTTGTGCTTTTGAATTCGAGGCGGATTGCATATGTAAGCTCTTGGCCGTCAGGGCTGACGAGTCGCAGACCTGCACCCGCACCTTCGTCGTTGGAGGCACCATCTGTGAATAGTGCCCTTGTCTCTGAGGGGGATGGCGTTGGTGCAGGAGTTTGTGCTTCTTCGCATTTTTGGATGCGATTCACCGGTACTTCGGCGGCGAAATCAGCTAAGATCTGGCCTTTAATCGTGGGGCGCGGTTTATAGTGTATCGTGTGCGCGCCCAGCTCGATTGCCCATTTTGCTAATCTCCCAGAGATGTCGGGTTTGAATAGGATCGGGCCGATCCTGTAATTGGTTAGCACTGTGATGATGTGGTTTACGAAGTAGCGTCGCAACCGTCTTGAAGCGTGCACTAATGCTAGCACCAATTTCTCCATTATTGAGTATCTCGTCTCTGGGTCGTTGAGCATCTTGCTGATGTAATAGATGGGTGTTTGAACCCCCTTTCGCTCCACTATTAATACCGCACCCACCGCGTTATCCGCGGCGGATAGGTATAATATGAGTGGCTCCTCCTTGCGTGGTGCGGTTAGAGTTGGGAGTTATATCAAACACTCCTTCATTTCCCGGAAGGCCTGTTCAGCCTCTGCGGTCCACTGGAATTGTTCTTTCTTTAAACAGCTCCGCAGGGTCTTGATGAACGGATAAGACTTAGCTGCGTGGTTGGCTAAGAATCTGTTGAGTGCCGCTAGCCTGCCGGCTAGCCGTTGCATATCCTTCATTGATGAAGGCGATGGCATGCGCTCGATCGCCTGGACTTTCTCTGGGTTTACCTTGAATCCATCTTTAGTCACGATGAACCCAAGGAATTTGCCTTCTTCCATTCCAAACGAGCATTTCCCTGGATTGAGCTTTATGTTAACGCTGCGCAGAGTTTGGAATGTTCTTTCAATATCTGTGAGCATGGTATCCTCTTCCATGCTCATGACGACCAGGTCGTCCATGTAGATTTCGACACTTTTGCTTATTTGGCCGCGGAAAGTGTCGTTCATCAACTTTTGGTAGGTTGAGCCCGCGTTGCGCAACCCAAACGGCATCTTTGTGTAGCAGTAATTTCCGGTGGGAGTCCGGAATGCCGTTTTGTCTTCATCCTCGATTGCCATTTGTACTTGATGGTACCCTTTGTAGCAATCGAGGAAACACTTCCATCTGAATGGTGCGAGATTATCGACTTTTTCGTCGATTTCTGGAAGTGCGTAACAATCCTTGGGGCAGGCTTTGTTAAGGTCTTTGTAATCGACGCACATGCGCCAGCCCCCGTACGGTTTTTCTACCATGACTGGGTTGGATAACCAAGTCTGGTATTTGACTTCCCGCAGGATGCCTGCGGAGAGCAGTTCTTCGATCTGCTCCTGCATCGCCTGATTTTTAGCTGACCCAAGGTAGCGTTGGCCTTGGATCACTGGCTTGATACCTGGCAAGGTATTCAAGTGATGTTGCGCAATATCAAGTGGGACCCCGGTCATGTCCGCGGGTGTCCACGCGAAGATGTCTTGGTTCCTGAAGAGAAGCTGCTTCAGGTGCGCTTTGGTGGTCGGGGATAAGGCGTGACCCAATGTGACCTTTTGTTCTGGGTATCTCGCGTTGAGAACCCATTTTTCTGGTTGGTCGTTGGGAGTGGGCCTTGCGACCTTGGTCGGACGTACTTCGTCCGACATCATGACGTCCCTGCGGGCATAGATTATCGCGACCCCCGATTCGGTTGGGAAACCAACCGCAGAGTGGGAGACAGACGTGATCATATTGAAATCTCCTTGGGATTCTCTCCCGAGGAGTACGTCATATCTGGAGGTGTGAGGTAAAACCATGAAGTTTACCTCTTCTGTCCTTGTGCGATTTCCGCTGGAAAGACGCACAGGGAAAGTAATCTGGCCCAGGGGAAAGACAGTTTCCCCTGCGAACCCGGTTAACGGGTAATCTACTGCTTGCAACCGATCTTTGTCCTCCTGGTCGAACTGGTTGAAGCATTGTTCGTAGATTATGTCAGATGTACTGCCCGGGTCGATGAACAGACGCTCGGTGCAGTAGTGTGCCAGTTGGCCTGAAATAACGACGGCGCGCCTATCGCGCAGTCCGCCTCTGACTTTTGGAAAGACGACTTGCTCGTCTTTCCAGTCACATTCCGGCCTTCTCGCCGCTTTGCGTGGTCTGCCCTTGCCACCGTGGATCATGTGGGTGGAAGCCACGTGCATGGTTCTCTTCCCGGAGGAGGTACCTTCGCCATGAGGGTGATGCGTTTGGTGGGTTTTTGCCCACCTGGCAAAAGGTGTTGCAGTTTCCCCTCCTTTAAGGCGCGCTCAATCTCCAGTCGGAGACTGATGCAGTTGTTGGTGGTGTGGCCCGAGTCCTTGTGGTACTCACAGTAGAGTGTGAGGTCCTGATTTTTCTTGGACTTCATTGGTTGGGCTGGTCGCAAGAACTGTGGGTCCGCAAGGAGGACCTCACTTGGCGACATGGTGATCTCGGTCCAGTTGCGGTCCCGAGAATCCTTTTTTGATGCCCGACTGTCTCGGGCGGGGTTGTAGTTCCTTGAGTCGAACGTGTTGGTTCGTGGGAAATACGGTTTGGAAATGTCACGATTTCCAACGTCCCGGTTGCGTTTATTGTTACGCTTGGACCCTTGGTGGGACGTTTCAGCTTGGGGCTTTGCCTTTGCTACGTGCGGTTCGAGTGACCGCTGCGTCTGGGCGTATGTCTTGACCGCGGTCATGACATCCTCCCATTTTTTGGGCAAGCCCTCCTTGCCAGAGATGGTCATGATCATCTCTCTGTCTTTGACGGCCCGGATGAAGTGGTTTCGTGCCATCTGGTCTGCCACGTCACCTATCTCCAGGCACTCTTTATTGTAACGGACGACGAATGCCTCGAGGGATTCGTCGTCTCTTCGCCAGATGTTCATGACGTCCAACGAATCACGTTCGTGGCGTCGCTGCTGGCTAAAATGAGCGAGGAACTTGGTACGCAAGTCCTCGAATGAATCCAGTGATCCCACTGGCAAAGAATCGAACCATGCCCTGGCCAGGCCCGTAAGGGTCTGGGGGAAAAAATTACACCAGGTGGGTTCATCCCACTGGCCGTTGATGCCCGCGCCCATGAAGATGTTCATGTGGTCGTCCGGGTCGGTCGAACCACTGTATTTCCCAACGTTGAATGGGAACTTTGTCGTGGTGACATGGGCGTTGGCAATCCGCGTGCCGAACTTGGAATTTTCGGCCGCTGCCTTTGGCCTGTATGGCTCGTTCGCAGGGCGCTTTGCCGCCCTGAGGTATGTGTTGCGGGGGTGACTGGGAGGAACATAGTTGCGTCCTCCCGGTCTGCTGCTGGTGTCATGTGAATCCCCGCGGTAGGTACAGTCGTCAGGGTCGGTATGACCGTACCCTTCGGTGTATGGTTGTGGGCCCAATCGGCTCTGAATGCCTGCGCCGCGTCGGGAGGTTGACCGCCTCCTGTCGTCGCCATGGGGGCCAAGGCGTGTGTGAACTGGTCCTCTGGTATGGGACCCGTATGAGGAATCGTCCTCGTTGAGGGTGTGGACCGAACAATAAGACGATCCGCGGTCATCACGTCGGCTTCTTGAAGCCAGGCGTGAATGTATCCTGCCGTCGTATTGTAAAATACGCTCAGCAGGGGTGTGCGGTGCTGGGGTAGGCCCAGCTTGTATATTCGCTTCCGTACAAGCGCGGTTGTATGCTGCGGTCAGCAGGGCTGCCTGCTGCTCGTACCAGGTATGAACGGTCATGCCTGGTGGGATCACGGATGCGAATTGTGATAAGTCATGTCCAAACATAAAGGAGGGACTCCTTTGTGTGGACGTGCCGATGTGTCCGGGTTGGGAGGTCGAGGCATTGACCCCTACCGGAGGTGGGAATGGAGGATTTTGGTTATCCGCAGTGTTGTTTTGGTGTTCAGTCATGATCGTGAGAGAGGGAAAAGGATGGTTTAGAAAATGCTAAGAGTAGCGGTGGGCGCCAATGATGAAACAATGGTTAACCGGGCAGGGTTAACACACTGGTCTCGTCAAGAAGGGTTAATCCCTTCCTCTCGAGGATCGCTGGCTGGATCACCGGTGGTTGATCTCCTACACAAGGAAACAAGCCGTGACTCGTAACAAGGAGGATGGGGTGGGGGGTGCTCCTTGTTACCACTCTCCGGCGTGAGAATCAGTAGTTTGCTTTGAGAAGCAAAGTAAGATAGTAGTAGTAGTGAGAGAGTTGTGAAGAGATACCTCAAACCTGGTTTGGGGTTGGTATTTATAGCCGAGGAGTGAAGGAGGATGATGATAGATGGACCGACGACGTGCTGCACCTTTGCAGGTGTGTCAGGCTTGTCGGTTGTGGAGGTTACGCCACGTCAGTCCATTGCTTACGTAGCTCTGACAGGTAACTGCCATTGGTGCCACTTGCACTGTGGTGTCAGTCCCACTTGTTGAATGCATAGGATGCGGTGCAAGCCGCATCGCTACGTGCGGTAACATCTGAAGTTACCGCGTCTCCTACTTGTGATCAAGGAATACGCGAGATGCGGTGCTAGCCGCATCGTCGTCCGCGGAGACTATTTGCCTGCATCCCTTGTCGTGACGAATATGCCCATATGGTGCGGTGTCAGCCGCACCGTTACGTTCATCTTCTTCTATGCCTAAGGTAAGGCTTTCTTGTATTGATAGAAGTGTTCACTGGATGCGGTGCGATGCCGCATCGCTGTGAATACTTCCGTTTTCATACACCAGATGTGATGCTATGTCGCATCACTCTACCGTTCTCATGTTCCATGTAAGTCCTCCTTCGTTACTAGATAGATTGGATTCAACCCTTGTGCCGACGCGTTCTCGCATGGGAACAAGTAGGTTGTTAGCTAGTGGGGGTTTTGATAAGGGTAATGGTCACTCGCGGTCGATGCTGACGCGAGATCTGGGACCATACCCCTTCAGAACCGATAAACTGACAGTTTCTACTGATGCTGAAATTTAACTAAAGCTAAAAGTAAATATCGTAAAAGTAAATATCGTATTATGGTTGTGTTTGGGATTCCTTATTTTCCCCTAGCTTTTAACTTATTGACTTTTATAAGTTAACTAGATGGACCGATACCAACCTGTTTGAGCTACAAATTAAAAGGTGGACTTCTAGGCTTGAATGGGGTTAAAGTGACAACAATGAATTATTAGGACAACTAGTTTCATTATTATTCTACTCAACGTACTGTGAATAAATCAAACTTTTACAACGCTTGCGAGTGAGATTGTCGTGAAAGAAGTATTTGTTGTTGTGAATGACATTACGCGTAAGAATTAACATACCCGATTGTGAATGAGAATTGTTGTATGCCTACGAACGTAAATTTCCTTATGTAGTGTTGTTGCTGGACAAAATGAATTTTATTTGGGCCATAATGGATTATGTGATAAAAATAATGGTTACTTAATCAATAAATAGATAAATTATCTAACAAAGCCGTTTAATCATTGTTTATTGTTTTCATTTATTTATTACACAATTTGAAATACATTTCTTACATTGGGTTGGGTGAGGAAGATTCTAGAATAAGCAAAGTGCACTATAAAAGCACCTATTTCCTTCTCAACCCCAGTAGCTCCTACAATCCTATTCCCTAACCTTAAGGCTATGGGGTATGGAGACCGTCCCCATCCCCGTTTTGGTTCGGCGCCGGCTACACCCCATCCCCCCCCCCGGGTCCCCGTCTTCAACGTCGAGGAATGGACGTTCAGGACGATCCAACATGGTGGCCCCCATTGATGATTTCGACCGTTAATAAAAAAAATAATAAACAACAACCCACCACCGCCGGGAACTACAACAACCACCACCACAAATTCGCCGCCACCACTCAATCAATCAACTTCCATTCTTGCAGATCTGGTGAACGAGAGAGAAGCTAGAGAAATGGAGAAAAAAATGTTGGAAACCTGGTGAACGACTGTGGTGGTTGTTGCGACGGTGGTGTGGTTACAGGCGGTTGAGAGAGAGAGACTTTTTATGATGGTTTTTTTTTAAATCTTGCAGATCTGGTGAAAGAGATGACTTTTTATGGTGGTTTTTTTCTTCTGGAAGCACAAAGATTTTAGAGAGAGAAACAAAGAGATGATTTTTTTATGGTGGAAACAAAAGGCAGTTGAGAGGATTAAAATTGATATAAAATAAAACTACCAAAATTGCTATAAAATAAAACTAATAAAATTGATATAAAATAAAACTAATAAAAAAGATAAGCAGTTGAGAGGATTAAATATTTTATAGTTTATTTGTTAAATGTTAAAAAAAAATAGAAGATTAAAAAATAAAAAACATAAAAGTGGTGGGGTAGGATCATCCAAGACCATCCTCCATACCCTCTACTTTTGTGTGATGGACCATCATTGGGAGGACTATGAAGTGGCGCCTACGTGGCGGATCATCCTACCTTGGAGGACGATCACTATACCCTCTAGCCTAATTTCACAAAACCCCAAAATATCTCAAGAACCATGCGCTGCTTGTACAACCTTAATGGCAGATTGCAAACCAGGATGTGCCTACAAAAGGCATTATTCAAGATTATGCTAATGTGGAGACTGTTCGGCGTAGGCTGCTGTGCTTGGAGGTCGATGAACAAAATGCTGAAAGTTATTTCTATGCAATCAGATGTTTTAATGAGTTTCCAGTCGGCGGCTGTGAAGCTGAGCTGCATAAGAAGCTGGAACATCGGAATCAGCAGTTTGCAGCTGAGGTTTATGAGTTGAAGATGAAGCTGGCACACTCTGAAGATGAAGTTATGACCTTAACTGAAGAGTTGAAAGTTTTTAAGGAAGCGAAAAGTTGTTTGGAGTATTCGATTATGAGAAAGAATGTTGAAGTCCAAAAAATGAAGCTTGAGTTGGAATGTCTGAAGAAACAAATTGCTGAGGGTAAAAATATGATAAAAATCATACAATTTTTTATATTATTGATTAGTAATAAGTCTTTATCTCTTTATTTAGGGACTGTGGGAGAAGCACCGCCTTCTTCTGCTGGAAGAGGTAATAATATAATAAAAGTGATACATTTATTTTAATTATGATTATTGAACTTGTGGTTGAAAATTAATGGCTTTCATTTTTTTTATGAAATTTATATTTCTACATGAATTTGGCAGTTTTATTAATAATAAAACTGTTTACATTTGATGTTAGTGTTTTTTTAATGGTGCACTTAACATATTTTTACTATAAAGTTGGTTTTTTTAATTCTTAGGTTGTTTACAATTACATAGAAGGTTTGTTATATGTTGAAGATATTAATTTCTTTAATTTTGTTTTTGTGTTTTGTTAGAGTGAAAGCTACTGATGGATGGAGTAAACCTTGGATATGGGAAGATCGATCAGCCTTTTGGTATAGGAGTTTAATAATCATGTTTTACCTTTTTTTTAGACTTCTATCGGATTTTTTTGAGACTATGTTTGATTTTAGTTTCGTACTGGATGCATGATGCACTTTTTAATATGATGGTTGATCAAAATCTCATGGGTTTAGTTTAAATTGTTTCTTTATTATTTCAAAATGTATAAATGCCTCGGTCACATTTATAACACCGTCAAAACCTACAATTTTATTTTATAACTTTCCAGTTGTGGCACTTGTGGAATCAGCGTTTTGCATGACCATTTTTCTGTCTATGCTTTTTTCTTTTCACAAAAGAGGTAACTGAGTTAGTCTACTTTGTTTGAAAGAGAGGTGGCCTACTCAATGTGAATTCACCATGGTTAAATTTCTTTATTGATTATTACATACTACATAATTAGTATTAGTATTATGTATAAGGTTGAGTGGTGTGGATGAGCCCCTATATACACATATGTATGTATGTATGTATGTATGTATGTATGTATGTATGTATGTATGTATGTATGTGTGTGTGTGTGTGTGTGTGTGTGTGTGTTGTATAACGAAGAAAAGAAAGAAGAGGAACGTCGCAGGCGGCTTGGGGAGGACGACGAAGAGGGGGACAGGCTAAAGGAGGTGGTGTAGCCGGCCCTCGACGGATCCGTAGACGTTTCAGGGACGAGGCCCATACCCACCAGCCTAATAATAGAATAAACAGTTTTAATATAGATTACTTTAATTAGTATACATTACATTTTTTAGTTACTATTTAATTAATAACGAGGCTAAAGGGTGTGAAGGTTCATAGTTGAGATATGATTCGTCACATAAGAATATGAGTAGAAGATTATACTACCCTGTCGCATGATCCATTATGATTTGCATGAATTAAACCATGGCAATCATGGTCCTCCTTTCTATTTTTTAAAAAAATCATTTCTTTTTTCTTTAGACAAAAATAAATTAAAATAAATAAGGAGATAATGGTTTGGGTCATGACCACACCCTTAGGCTATAGGGTGTGGTCATGACTCCATGGTCACCATGACCCTCCACATCAGCGCCATATCACCCACTTCTAATCCATCATCCAAAACCACTACCCTAAGGGTGTGGTCATGACCAAAACCACTATTTTCTTATTTTAATTTATTTTTGTGAAAAGGAAAAAGAAATATTGAAAAAGAAAAGAATGCTCATGGCTGTCATGGTTTAATCCATACCAACCATGGTGGATGAGGCAAGAGGGTGGTATAACAATCTATTAATGGTCCTATGTGGCATTAATGACCCAACTCATGCCTTCTACACCCTTTAGCATTAGAGTACTGGTTTTGGATGATGGATTAGAGATGGGTGACATGACATTGACGTGAAAAGTCATGATGATTATAAGGATTATGACCACACCTTATAGCCTGTGGAGGGATAACTGGATAAGCACTATTGATAAATGGTAATTAAGTGCTACAGTTAATTGGGATATATACAATTGTTTGTTTTTATATAGATAAATGGTAATTAAGTGCTACAGTTAATTGGGAGGTATGGAATTGTTTGTTTTTATATAGTTTGATCACTTTTTATATATTTATTATTGTTTTAAAATGGTTATACAATAAAATATAAGAGTAAATCGTAAGTTTTCTTCTTTATCTATGTTAGGTCCGAGTTTACGAAGTTTCTGATTATAAAACAGTTTAAACTTAAAACAATATTGAATTTTATAACAAAAGATAAATAATCATAAACGAGAAGTCATTATCAACAATTGTTTTCAATTATAATCCAATGATTATAAATGTTTTACAAAAGATTGACTCTACAGACTTCCCCTCAGCCGTATTTAAAAATTATGTTCGTACCAAAGAAAAAGGTGATGTATGTGATAGAAATAGATCTCTAACAGGTGAGATCTATTTCTACTGAGTACGAAAGTTCTGCTTATGATTGGCTGACATCACCCTGATAATGACATCTAACATTTCTAATTGAAAAAATTCCACAGATGTTTGGAAACATCTGTGCCTGTGCAAATCTAACATCTGTACTAACTTTGCTAAACACTGTTCTTTTGTATTTATTAATTTTCTTTAATATATTATAATGTTTATTAAAATAAAATATATTATAAGTAAAATAATCTGAGGTAAGCCAAGCTGAGCTACCAAATGAGCCAAACCGAGCCATTTCGCCTCGTTACGAGGTTGGCTCATTTTCAAAACGATTCATACCAAGCGAGCTTTTTCTGAGCTAAATTCGAACGTGCTCCGAGTCACGAGCTTTTTGAACAACCCTAATTACGTATTATAACACAATCAAAAACACATCAGATGGACCATAATACCCCCCTTAAAACCCAACGTGCCTTTTGTTTTTGTTGAATTACACCCATTCAATCTTAGTCATTTATTTTAAATCTAGTGGATAGGATTCCTTTCTAACCTTTCTGCTAAAACAAACTTCCTAGTATATCATGTATATTTTTTTTTTACTTTTAAAACCTGTTTAACTTGGTAAGTACCATAATAAGGGAAAATACAATAAAATAAAATAAACTAGTATTAAGGGCCCCCGCGTTGCGGGGGGGGGGGGGGGGGGAGGGGGCATACACCGTGCCAAGTAGCACTAATGCTACACAACTACCAGCAACCAACAACACCGTAAAAGCTCGTTAAAAGAAAATAATAAAAAGGAAAAATAACACCAAATGAAAAGCATACGTAAAATCGTTGAACCGTATGCCAATTGCGACATGTTAATGCGAAGAAATAAGACTGAAATGTAAAAATAGAAAATAATAACTAAGTCGATCTAATACCACGCGCGTTGCGACGAACCTATCAAACAGGGAAAAATAGACGCATTGTGACGGTCCTGTCAAACAGGAAAAAATAGTCGAAGAAACTTTGAAACCCACACGTACGTTACGACGTGTTTACTCGCAAAAGTAGAACAAATCGTAAAACGAAAAATTTGAAAAAGATGAAAAATACGTTGATCAAAGTTGAAAATAAAAAGGTGGTGGGGTTAAATTGCAAAGGATGAAAACTTTTGTGTTAAAAGTAAAAAAACAAAAAGGTTAAAATGCAAAAAAAAATAAAAGCTTTGGGTTAGAAATGAAAAATGAAATTTTTTTTTTTGAAAGATTCCCTATACTTGAAGTACAAGCCATAATGCACAAACATTTTCCTAATTTATAATATGGTAATATGTTGTTAAAATGGTGTTTGGCAAAATGAGAAGGACTTTTAAAATGACTTTTAGTTTAGTCTTGATAAGGAGCTTTTTGAGAAGTCATGATTTCTCACTTCTCAAACCTCAAAAGTCCTTTTATGAACAAAATCCCCATTAAATTCCCATTTTACATGAATAAGTGAAACCAAACACCTTTTAAAAAAACCACTTATTGACTTATTGGCTCATAAGCTAACCCAAACACTTTTTTAAAAAGTCCTTTTTCAAAAAGTTATAAGTTAATTTCTCACGAAAAGTCCTTTTTAACTTAAATAAGCTAACCCAAACACCCATTATATGTTTGGTTCGTGGTTTGTACTATAGTATTGACTATTGTACAATACTATTAAAAGTCCTGAGCCAGTACTGACCCGCATAGTAGTGATATCGAGATTGAGTTAAATTTAAAATCAAATAGCGAATACCTTACCGTGTATGTTTGGTGGGTATTGGTATTCGGTACAAAATTTCTCGTACCCTACTAGCCTACTCAATGAGTCAATGATATCCCACTATAATATTAATACCGATTATTAACTAATTTTCAAACAAAACGATCTGATATGATACATAAATTCAAATAACGTTCAATAAAATACATCGTATATTGAAAAAAATGGTGAAAGTCCAAAATCCGACAAAGATTGTACTACATGTCGGATCGGTTCATTTATGGCGGTATGAAAACGTTGGTAACCATAACCGACCTGCTACTTTTAGTTTTTAAAAAGACAATTAACTAACCCACCAGTTTTTTATTAGGTTCAGGTTGTTTAGTTTTGTCAATTAATGTGGTTAGGCTATGGGGTGTGAGATGGAGCCCCTAGGGGCTTTATCAGGACACGTCAGCGTCAATTAGGATCCATGTCAGCCAGGGGGCTTTATCACGCCCTCCCTTAACTTGCAAGGTGTGGGATAAAGCCCCATATTAAACAAAATTAAAAAAAAAAGATTTGATTGGATGAAATCAGGTGGGCCCCACCTGAACACATGCTTCTTCCTCGTTACCATGGTGAAGCCCCCTTTAGTGGCGCCCCTCCTTGAAAACGGCGGTGTGGGTGGTGGCACCCTCCAGGCGCTATGGGAGGTGAGGCGGCCGCGGTGGCGCCTCCACACCCTCCGGCCTTATGGGTAAGTAAATTCGGTTTTATGTAGACTCCTAAATAGAGTAGGGTCCAAAGTGTGGTTAACTTACCTTTTTCCCAAAAATTTAAACCAATTTCTAAAGGATCCTAATATTAATACATGCTAAAATCTTATTTACACATGGTGTATACGGGCCGTATACAGTTATACGGCCCGTATATAATAAAATAAAACTAACAAAGTCTGTGCCTTCAGACTTTGTCAGTTTTTTTTCATTCCATACGGCCGTATAACTGTATACGGCCCGTATACACCATGTGTAAATAATTTTCCTGGTCGTATACAATGGATACGAATAATTTATACGGGCCGTATACAGTTATACGGCCCGTATGAAAAGAAATTAGATTTTACCCAAAGTATTTAATGGATTTAAGGTGTCAATCACACGAGACATTTTACAGTTGTTAGGTGGTCAAAGCTTTCTAAAAGTAGAAAAAAATAAAACTTTAACAAGTAACAAAGACTGAAAAACAAAAAAAAACGTGTCGTATGACTGTAATAAAAAGGAAGGGTGAGGCATTTGATGAGAGTTGTAAGGAGAAGCGTTTTAATCACTTGTTTTCAACGGGGATGTAATGCAATGATTACACAGGGTGATATGAACCCAAACCAACTGCTTTGTCTTGAGTCGTCGGGAAAACTTTTCCTCAGGGGAGGGTGAGTAGTATGAGTCTGAGTCCATTATGGTTCGTGAATGTTTCAAGGTCTTAAGTGATGGACAATTGGTTAAAAGATGTAGAAGATTTTGTTGGTTTGTTTCCAAGTAGGGTTTAGAATGTTTGAAGTATTCTTGGTTCAATACCAACTCTTCTGAAAGACAAGAATATAACGTTCATGTGTCACAAGGAATGACCGATCTAAGGCAGAGAACCTGATTTAGATACACAAATTCATCACCGGTTTCTACAGCACAAGCACATACACAGTTTGTTGGAAGAACCCTACACGTCTTCTGCTAGTTACTCTTTTCTTCGATTTCAACAAATCTTTCAAGGTCTTAAGTGATGGACAATTGGTTAAAAGATGTAGAAGAGTTTGTGTAGAGAAGCGTTGGGATTCAAGGGTTTATGAGTAAAAGATGTTAGTTTCTTGACAATATGGTTTCTTGACAAATGAAGTATTATCTGTCCTTGCTGCCTCTTCGGTTGGTAAAAGACATAGGATGGTTTCTAATACAGGCTCTTTGTCAGTTGTGGTTGATTTATAGAACGATCCTTGACTTGAATTTGTGGATTTCGGTTGGATCAGAAAAACTTAAAAAGAGAATCAACTAAAAAAATACAATTGATTACTCGGTCGAATAACCGGTCCGTTAAAGTTGAGCTTCCTGATGCAACTTTCACAGTGGTACCAATGTCCTACTACTACAATCCTTCCAACGCCTAATTCCGATACAACCCTCGATGTTGATGAGTGAAAGAGTTAACATTCTGATTCAGATTCAGGAAGCAGATGTTGATGAGTGAAACAGTTAACATTCTGATTCAGATTCAGGAAGCAGATGTTTATGAGTGAAAGAGTTAACATTCTGACAATATGGTTTCTCGACAAATGAAGTATTATCTGTCCTTGCTGCCTCTTCGGTTGGTAAAAGGCATAGGATGGTTTACAATACAGGCTCTTTTAGCGAAGCGTTGGGATTCAAGGGTTTATGAGTAAAAGATGGTAGTTTATTGACAGTATGGTTTCTCGACAAATGAAGTATTATCTGTCCTTGCTGCCTCTTCGGTTGCTTTATTCTCTTTAATCTATTAGAACGATCCTTGTTTTGTCACATACATGCGTTTAATTCCCAGCATCATCTGTTCATCATTGTTCTTGAAGATGAAGATGAAGAAACGAGGGTTTATTCTCATTAATCTATTAGAACGATCCTTGACTTGAATTTGTGGATTTCGGTTGGATCAGAAAAACTTAACAAGAGAATCAACTAAAAAATACAATTGATTACTCGGTCGAATAACCGGTCCGTTAAAGTTGAGCTTCCTGGTGCAACTTTCACAGTGGTACCAATGTCCTACTACTACAATCCTTCCAACGCCTGATTCCGATACAACCCTCGATGTTGAAACCGGTTTTACCTCATGAAAAGGAAAGAGTTAACATTCTGATTCAGATTCAGGAAGCAGATATATATTAATGTTTGAGAAACTAACAAGGTAAACCTGAATTTTCAAAATTTTTTACCATGCGTATACGGGTCGTATACCTTTTATACGGCCGTATACGACTGGTAAAAATATATTTACCGATCGTATACTATGTATACGATGATTGTATACGGGTCGTATATTGTTATACGGCCCGTATACTATGGGTAAAAAATGGTAAAAATTGGTTTATTCTCTTTAATCTATTAGAACGATCATTGTCTTGAGAACCTGATTCTGATTTAAACAATGGAATTTGTGGATCAACAGAAATAACTGAAAATAACTCGCCATTCTCTTGCATCTGTATACGTTGATTGTGGATTTAAGTTGCAAGAATTGTGTCTGTTGCATGGACTCAGACTCATACTACTAGCAGAAGAACCCGACACGTCTTCCGTGATGATTCGAAACATTCCGAATCATGCCGTTTTTTCTCTTCCGGTTACCAGGCCGAAGAACCCGACACGTCTTCTGTGATGATTCGAAACATTCCGAATAACTAGCAGAAGAACCTGACACGTCTTCTGTGATGATTCGAAACATTCCGAATCATGCCGTTTTTTCTCTTCCGGTTACCAGGCCTATCATCTCCGTCTACGTTTGGTTTCAGCTACTGGAGTGAAATATTTGTTGGAATTTGTGGACCAACTGAAATAACTGAATACAACCGGTCAAATCACACACTATATAAAGTGTAAAGTTATCGTGTGTTGTAGCTTGTAATAGATTAACTAGACCCCTCAAGTTGTCATTCATAACAACTAAGCGTCTGGAGAAGAGTATGTTGATATAGGAGAGTTGATGCAATTTTACAACTATTTTACAAATTGAAGGAAAAGGAAAAGATTTGTTCAAATCAAATTCAACAGAGATAACTTAATACAATCGGTCAAATCACACACTATATAAAGATTACAGAGGTTTTTACCATATGTATACGGGCCGTATACGGTTTATACGGCCGTATACTCTCGGTAAAAATTTTTTTTACCGATCGTATACAATGTATATGAACGATATATACGGATCGTATATTGTTATACGGCCCGTATAGTATTGGTAAAAAATGGTAAAAAATGGTTTATTCTCTTTAATCTATTAGAACGATCCTTGTTTTGAGAACTTGATTCTGATTTAAACAATGGAATTTGTGGATCAACAGAAATAACTGAAAATAACTCGCCATTCTCTTGCACCTGTGTCCATCACGTGATAGAAGACGTGTCGGGTTCTGCTAGAAGAGTATAAGTATTCTTGGTTCAATACAAACTCTTCTGAAAGACAAGAATACAACGTTCATGTATCACAAGGAATGACCGATCTAAGGCAGAGAACCTGATTTAGATACACAAATTCATCTGTTCATCATTGTGTGAGATTAGCCAAACGAGGATGAAAGATACTCAAACCATTTGATCCCGTTGTTGCAAACTCCTTTAATGTGAGATTCTTCAAGTTTGCACATTTTGAGAAAATACCAATGTGTCTGTCAGCTTCGTCAACACACAAAGTGACATAATGACGTGGAAAAACAAGGACCAGATGTCGATTGTTGAAAGTTTGAACTGATTATTTGTTATCAGGTGAGTTCCAAGCATTTTATCGTGTGTTGTAATTTTAATGAAGCAATGAAGATTGAATATGCACTAGGGTTTTTTCTCTTCCGGTTACCAGGCCTATCATTTCCGTCTACGTTTGGTTTCCTCAACGAAGAACCATCAGCCATTATCTGCCCTTTTTCCTTTGGTTTCTGGTTGATTTTGAGGGTGAGGGTTTTGCATTGATTCCTACGCTCCAATCATCTGCTTCCTGAATTGAATCTGAATCTGAAAGTTAACTAGACCCCTCAAGTTGTCATTCGTAACAACTAAGCGTCTGGAGAAGAGTATGTTGATATAGGAGAGTTGAACCCGACACGTCTTCTGTGATGATTCGAAACATTCCGAATAACTAGCAGAACCCGATCCACTTACATTCGAATAACGCTGAGAATCCACAACGCTTATGGCCAGATTCTTTCCTTCAATCTTGGCAAAATCAATGTCTGCTTGTTTTATTATCACGAAAGTACTGAACAACCGAGATAGACACAATAACAACGGTCTATTTGCTTCGTCCACTAGAACTAATTGTGTATGCATTCTTTTGGTAGTTAACAACGCTAATTAGAAAAAAAAATCTGTAAAATTAATCATATCGATTGCTATAACAGGATGGATGTGACACACACAGATAGATAAGCTGTCACAGTTGTCAAGACTGTTTGTCGGGTTTCCAATGCTCACACAGGGTGATAAACAACGCTGATACGAACATATGTGTTTCGAAATAGGCTTTGTTCTTGGTTTAATGAAGTTACACGTAACATCTACTTATATTCAGATTTAAACAATGCCGGCCTCAACTGAGATAACGGACATCCATCAAGCTCAAAAAGAAAACTTGTGTTTCCCATACTCACAAAAGATTGCGGTTTGTATTTCGCATAGCCACCGTTTCCGTAGTAAAAAACGGTTGCGGTTTGTATTTCGCATAGCCACCGTTTCCGTGGTAAAAAACGGTTGGGTTTGCAAATTCAATCTTCAATACTTCATTAAAATACCACTAGTAGAAGAACCCGGCACGTCTTCATGTTACGGAGAATGTTCTAGAAATTGAAGGAAAGGAAAAGATTTGTTGAAATCGAATTTGACAACTATGACAGCTTATTAAAGGTAGCAATCACCTCCAATCATTTCCTGGTCAAATCACACACTATAAAGTTTAAAGTTATCGTGTGTTGTAGTTTGGAAAGATGACCGAACAGAGATCTGAATAACAAACTGTGGAGAACTTGTTTGTGTCAGGTTCTTCTGCTAGTTACTTGATCAACGGACTGATCGGTAACGTTACTCTACTTGTGCTCCGATTTAAGCGGCGTGTTCCGATCAACGTTGTTTAAAGGTGATGAACATGGTTTTCGTAACCGGTTCGGACCGGCTGGTTCAACCGGTCCAACCGGGGTTCGGTCCCTCAGCAAATATCACAAAAACATGTGTATTGTCACCAAAAGTCAAAACATGAACAGATCATAAGTGTTGTGTTTGATTTTATGAAGAGTTTTTCTGTGATGATTCGAAACATTTCGAATAACTAGCAGAACCCGATCCACTTACATTCGAATAACGCTGAGAATCCACAACGCTTATGGCCAGATTCTTTCCTTCAATCTTGGCAAAATCAATGTCTGCTTGTTTTATTTGCTTCGTCCACTAGAACTATTTGTGTATGCATTCTTTTGGTAGTTAACAACGACAATTAGAAGAGTCCGGAGATAAGGGTTTTTCTTTGAGAGAGAATCAAACAGATTTGTGGTTTGATTTTATGAAGAGTTTAGAAACCCTAGAATGATGGTGTTTTTACGGGAAAAAACGTGATAATTGAAACCCTAGAATGATGGTGCTTTTACGAGAAAAACGTGATAATTGAAAAACATCAATCTATACGGCCCGTATACAGTTATACGGCCCGTATACATTTGGTAAACATCAAAAACCTCAGAAATAAATCCATTAAGCCGTATACTTTTTATAAATCGTATACACTTGTATACGGCTCGTATAACTATATACGGGCCGTATATAATAAAACAAAAAAAACATTCTTTGCGCATTTTCCTTTTCAAAAACATTCTATACGGGCCGTATATTTTGTATACGGCCCGTATACACTAAGGATGTGAAAATAAGATCTAGGGGGTGTGGGAATAAGGGGGCCTTTCTAAATAGAGTAGGGTCTAAAGTGATGGTTAACTTACCTTTGTCCCAAAATTTAAACCAATTTTAAATGGATATACTTAATAAAAAAATAAATAAATAAATAAACAGATTATTTTATTTGGAATCTGGGTTCGACAATTATATAAAACCATGTTCGTGCAATTCTCGTGACCTCTCTACTTGAGTGATTATATATGATATTTTGATGAATAAAAATTAAAACAATGATCATAAGATGAAAATAATCAAACACTTGACAATAAAAAATGAAGTAGCTTACATGGATGGTCCATGTTGTTTATGAAAATTTTAGATTTGGTCCCTAGATTTTCAAAAGTATACGAACGGTCCCTGTGGTTTGCATTTTGTAACACATTTAATGCCCAACTCTTTCCAAAAGTACATGGATGGTCGTTGTGGTTTACACTTTGTAACACATTTAGTCCTTAACGTAGATGTGCTGAAACCTTTAGATTTGTTGGCTAGAGACTAAATGCGTTACAAAGTGCAAACCACATGGAGCATCCGTACTTTAAACAAATGTGAAGGGTTTGGTGAGGTCTGCCATGACTTGTAATTACCACATTACTCATTCTTGGTATCAACAGTAACATTATTTCATTTTACACCAAAACAAATTATAACACATTAAAGAGGATGTAGAACACATTATATTAATCATCACACATGATAACAACACATCCAGTTGAAAACATAGATGCCATAAGATTAGACAAACATGGTTCAGTACAACCTGTAAAAACTTCAATTTGCATTATTAACCTGCTATAACTGTAACCTCTTTTTTCTTTATAGCCGAACGACTACGGGCTCTCACAAAACTCCATCACCTGAAAAAGACAAAAAAAAAAAATTAAGGCAACGCTATATCGGTAAAACCGCGATTAAGTATAACCGCAGTACCTTGCCACACATTGGACACGTGTCGCTTCTTTCCATCCATTCGTATATACAACCAAGGTGAAAATGATGAGAGCATTGTGTCACTATTTTCGGATTCTCCAAAGTATACTCTGCATTTTTCATAAGTTTGTTATACAAAACATTTTACCATCTAACAAGTGACGAAAATTATATTAAAGAATTTACCATCAAGACATGTAGGGCAGACATCTTCGTTATCCGAAGATTGCTCATAAAGTAGCCCTTCTGAGACTTTCAAAGATTTCTCTAAAGATTCTAAATTACCGCTTTTGGAATCTTCATCTGTAGAATCAATACCCGATTTTCTCTTTGCAAATTCCATTCCGGATTGTGAATCTTCTTGAAAATGAGTCATTGATTTCTCGCGTCTGGAAACTAGCCCACGTGGCAAATGCGTGAACCTATGGTCGGAATCGTAAGGCATGGGTCTATTAGCCGAATGATTTTCAACGTTTAAAGACGTTGGTAGTGACAAACCAACAGCCGAAGATGAAGCAGTTCCTTGAATTGGTGAGGATACAGGTAGTCCCTCAATTCTTTGAAAAAACGCACCGTACTGTATATTGTACAATAGCCAATTTAATACTCATTAGTCATACAACAACTGAGCTGGATTATATTAAAAATGCAACAGACGGTCATCGAATTTCTATGATGAGTAATATATATAGTATTGGTTAAGCTGCACATAATAGAAACGGATTGTACCTTTTTCCCGCTTTCAGCAATCAACTTCTAATTACACACAAAGGGTAAAACTACTTGCATTTTATTACTGACTTTAGCAACCAATCTCAGTTCAACTCAATTTACATGTAACTTGATGATGTGGCACTGATTGATGTCTTGCCCACATTTGACACCACATATGCAAAAATTGCTTAGTTAAAAAATAAAGAGTTAAATGCCATTTTAGTCCCTGTGGTTTGGGTTATTTTGCCAGTTTAGTCCAAAGGTTTGAAACGTTGCCATTTTAGTCCAAATAGTTTCAAGCGTTGCCATTTTAGTCCACTGGGTTAACTCCGTCCATTTTTTATGTTAGCTAGAAGGGTAATTCGATCATTTTATATGGTCGAATTGCCCTTCTAGTTAACAGAATTACATTTAAAATGGCCGAAATGCCCTTCTGGTTAACAAAATAAAGGGATGAAGTTAGCCCAGTGGACTAAAATGGCAACGTTTAAAACATTTGGACTAAAATGGCGACGTTTCAAACCTTTGGACTAAACTGGCAAAATGGCCCAAACCACAAGGACTAAAATGGCATTTAACTCAAAAATAAATTTACTTACAGTTTTAAAAAATGGTTTTCTTTACAAAAAATATTTTTATAGATAAATGGTAAATGTGGTAGGCATCACATTAGATGTCATGGGACATATACATATACTATAATGACAAATAAAAGACTAGATTAAGTATTTTTGAAAAATCAGCAAAAATTATTACCTCTGCGTTCGAAACTAGCTATTTTTTAAAATTTCATCTGTTGCTGCAAGTGGTAATATAATGTAAACTGGTTGCTAAAACTAGTAACAAAATGTAAGTTGGTTTCTATTTTGCACATAATTGAATGTCGGTTGCTAAATCTCAGAAAAAAAAAATGTAAAGTTCGTTTCTATCTACTACGACTTGACCTATAGTTCTTTCTCTCTCTCTCTGAAAAGGATACAAACTTTCAATCTTTTTTCTATTACCGTTAAGTGAAAATGATCATCTTCCGCCAAAAGAGAAAACAACAGAAAGTTGGTTACCCAAATATTAAAAAATAATAATCCTCTCTACCCTGTGGGGGGGGGGGGGGGGGGGGTGTTCAATACACGAACCAATATAAAATAAAGAACCATGTGAACCACATAATCCGTTGTATCCATAACAGAGCAATCCCCCACCAAAGCACAAGGTAAAGAATCTGTAGAGATATAACATTGTTCCAAAAGATTTATTCATTACTACAACATAAAGCACTACTTTACATAAACAACCACATCACATGTGTCTTTACTATGTACGTAGCGACGGGAACATACAGTGGGAAAGATAAAGACACGGTTACACAACCACCTTATGCATCCGTTAAAGCAATGAATACAAGCGTTTACGCGGTTTCACATTTCTCTACTTTAAAATGGTTCGTACAGAACGCCATGATGTCCTACCCTAAATAAAAAATTTTGAAAGTTTGTACCTTGATCGAAGCGAGACAATAAATGATTATCCTACATAACTTGAAAAAACTTCACCTTTTTATCCAATAATAATCCCCATTGTGTAGAACAACTAGCATAAATATAAAACATTAAACCTTGTGCTTACCCCAGTAAACAACTGATGAAAAAAGAATCTCAAGCAAATGCAGTGTCTATATATAGCATTAGTTGGAAACTCTTCAAAATCATCATCACATTGACAGCAGCAAATAGAATCCATCTCTCAATTACTATCAGCTACAAAACTCTACACCCTTTTTCTGCAACCAAATAGCTTAAAACTGCAGCTGTAAATAAATAAATAATCCATCAATCAAGAATATAATGCAAGAAATAAGCTACTAAAATTACCCAACTGTAAACATGTATTAAAATCCAATTTTACATCCGACCCACATAAAAAAAATACAGTTTTGATTCGATACAATTTACTTATACGGTACATAAGAATGATCAATGAAGGAAATGTAAAGAAAGATTTAAAAGAGATGGTACAACTAACAATTGAAATAATAATATTGACGTTAGGGTTTCCAGTAAAGTTACCGGTGGATCATCGGAAAGGGCCCCCGGAACGATCACCGGCGATTTGGATTGCGGAAAATGTTGAAATAATCAAGAAAGAATAATAATGATGATATTATTAGTGAGGGAAGTTTCTCGAGAAGAATGGGTCGTGTTCTTTTAATCAAACTATAGCTTACTGTTGTAGTTGGGATGCCGACGGTTTTTGTTGGTGAAAATCTTTGGAAAAGGCTCTTTTGCCCTTGCTAATAAAGAAATTAATTAATTAAATGAAGAATTTTGAGTTTGGAAAAGGAAATGTAATGATTAAATAAAGCAAGGGTGTTAAGAAACTCAATTATTATGAAAAGGATATTTAAGGTACTTGTTGATGCAACAAATAATAGACCAATGCCTGTAGCGATATCTCTGGGTAAAAGGGTTCAAGGTTTTGATTAGCCTAACGTAGGTCGTGGGGTTCCCCCACGTTTGTAGCACGTGGAGGCGGATCACTTTGTTATTATTCACTTTGAATTCTGGCTTGAAGGGTTCAACCCAGAATGTCTATGTTAAGTGAGATAATATTGTAGTGAGCCGGGAATAGAACAAGCATGGAGCAAGTTCTAGAGAGAAGAAGTAAGATCAGAGATCAAGGGTGATCTGAGTTGATCTGGAATGAATGGCAAGAGGCTGTTATTTATAGGGAAAGAATGTTCTATAAGAGGAAGCCTTTGACCGGTGATCCTTGGCTACAGTGAGGGACTTGCCCATTTGAGGGTTGAAGGGTTTAGGCCTGCGGGTAAAAGAGTGTTCTCTGTGCACATACTCTCTTTTACGGCTGTGAGAGTGTTGGACACGCAGAGGGTGATGTGACAAGGCTCTGACTTGTCTTTTTACTGTTCATGACCGTTGGACTATTTCCGAACCTTTTAACCTTTCAACCTTTTAAGCTGTTGTGTTTCTAATCAGGTTATTAAGGTTTGAGCTACCCCCGCCATCAGCCCCCCAAGTCAGAGGTATTTGGGGTGTAAGCTCAAATGCTTCTGACTTTTGTACACAATTTTATTGCTTAAAGGCTTCAAGGCTTGAAAGGTTATCAGGCGTCTAAGTTTTTTTTTTTTTTTTTGGATTTGAATTTTGAAATGACAGTTAATGTGACGGATGGCAGTTTTTTTGCCTTTTGCGTAATAATTGCCTAGACTTCACTTTCTTTTTTCTTTCGATCGTCTCTCCTGGGTGCTAGCAAAGATATGTATGTGAGTTATTCTTGTCTCACTAGAGGAAGTTGAGGCTTTTTGTAAATAATGGGGGATCGATCTAAAGTTTAATCCGGTGGCTCCGGGTTTAGACAGATCGATCGATCAATGTCCCGCTGGTTCGATTGCTCTTTATTGTTGTCATTTCGAGTTTTCCAACTTGTGTCATCCGTTTTCAGTCTTTGTTTTGAATACTTTAGAGTATTATCGTGTGTCGTTTGTTCAGTTGCGTCCTCAAGGTCTTGCTGGGACTTTACACTTTGAGGTTTGTGATATGGTATGACTTATCGTTGTTGTTTCGATGTTTCTTACGGTTGACCAAGAACGACGATGGGGTCACGTCTGAGACATCCCAAGTTGATGTTTGTTTGACTTCCTTAATGGTTACTACCATTTGTTCTTGGAAGGACCGAACTTTCTGGATTTCTGAGTCCATTGTTTGCTTGTTTGGAGGCACCCTGATGCTATGTTAAACAAGCTTAAGCCATTTGAGTCTGAACTAGATTGTTTAAAAACCATTAGGAAGTGTCCTTCAAGGCTTCGTCCCTTTCCTGAACACCTTTTAGTGTTGATGGGTGTGAGCACCTTGTGGGACAGGTCGTATCGTGACCCTGTGCTCATGAGGTATGATCAGGGTATGATGTTTTGCCTTATGCTTTATCAAGAGTGATGATACCTCTGATGTTGTGTTTGGGGATGCTGAGGCCACCCCCGGTGAAGATGCTGTTGCCAGAGGTGCTGAACACAGGTTCGAGGGTTCAGGTTATGTGAACCTTCCAAATGTCAAAGGCTTTACTAGGGTCGGTACTTCCAAGGCTTCTACCCATTGTTTAACCCGACGTATGTTAAAGAGAGCTGACCAACTATCGGCCTCCGAGCCAGTGCAACCGAGTGATGATATAGAGGCTTTGGATGACTTGGAAGTTGGGGTTGAGAGAACATAATAAAAAAAAGATAAGGAGTTGCCCTTGGTAATTGGTAAGGAGAGTAAAGCAGTGGGTAAGAAGCTTGTAAGCTTGAAGGGTTTCGGGAAAGGTGGTGAAGGTTCCACCAATGTTAATCCCGAAGAGGTTTATGTGCCGGATTGGAAGGTCACAGTAGGTGACAGCTTCAAGTATTCATCCATTTGTGAGGATGTTCTTACCTATTTTGCTCCTCCTACTGTTCGAGGTTCTTGCTCGTCTATGGACAATGAACTATTGATTTCGAAATGATGATGGGTGCTTGCAACCTTGTTGCCTTGCTTCTAGAGGATGTATCCCGGTTTCGCAAAAGGATGCAAGAATATGAAGTCTTCTCGAAGAAGAGGGATGAGATAAAGGCTTTACTAGCTACTCTAAAGAAGGAGGCAGAGGGTTATGCTGGGAGTGAGAAAAGCTAAAGTTGAGTATTGATGAGCTTTCTTCCCAGCACAAGACTGAGGTGGTTGAATTGGAAAAACGCTTGGAAGCTGACAAGGTTTAAGTCAGGATCGATAAGGCTGCCTTGGAGGTTTAGAAAAAGGCTTTATTAGAGGAGAAAGAAGGGTTAAAGGCTTCACTTGCCCAGGCAACTAGTGATAATAAATGGCTCATTGAGTATGGATTCCAGCAAGTGGTTAAGTATCTTCTCCATTCATCGGAGTTCAAAAAGGTCTTGGGTGATGTGTACACCGAGCTTCTTGCTCATGGGAGACACCAAGGTTTGTTTGCTGGTTACAAAGCTTTGTGAGCCTGGGGAGCCTCAGGAAAAGTCTTCTCTTTTTCAACCTAAAGCCTTCGAAGCCTTCAAGGAAACTGTTTTGAAGGTAGGGCATATTATTTACCCTTATGTGGGTGAAGTCTCCAAGTGTTTTGGTAAACCTTTGCCTGTCTTGCAGGAGCTAAAACCCAAGGGCCTTAATGAGGCTGTTTGTAATGAAGTGTTGAAGTCCCTCTCGAAGAAACGTCCTTGCTCCGTATATAGCGAGGAAACGTGTTCTGAATGTTGTGAGGGCTCAAAGGGTTCAAGCCTTGAAGCCTCCGAGACAACGGGTGTCGTAGAGAGGAAAAAGAGGAAGGCTTAAAAAGACCCAAGATGATGGAGGTTCGAAGAAGGATGATGCAGCAAAGTCTACCATCCCTGACGTTGCTAAGTGAAGAAGAGGCCTTAATTCATAGCTTTCTTAGCATGTCGAACAATGTTATGGGTTTTTGTTTGAACATCTTTTTATTTTAAAGGAACCGTCTAGATCCCTTGGTGGTTAAAGCCTTGAAGGCTTGTGGACAATGTTTTATGTTTGATGGCCAGTATGGCCCTTGCTATCTTTAACTTATCTTGCTATGTTGTTCTATTTATTCCCTTGCGTTTTCATTGATTTTGCATGTTGTCTTTGTTTTGGGTGGTGCATCTTATGTTATTTATACCTTAAAGGGTTCAGTGCTGCAGTCACTTAGCCTTAGGATATTTTTAACAAGAAGATACAACCTCTATCCTATGTATGACATTCACTTAGAGTATTTTTGGTTCGTAAGCCAATGTTAGGGCTTAAGGAACATTTGGTGTAGGCTGTTCAAACCCGTCTATGAGACATGATTTTTAAAATTTCTATGAATCTCATGGAGTAGTATTGATTTAGGAACTCACCTCTTATATAGGTCCATTCAACCCTTAAACTATTGAGCGATATGGCCTGGGAGCTCATCCCCTTACATGGCCCTTGCCATGGAGTTTCTTGCTAGGTTCTCAATCTGATTATAGGATAGAAAGACAAATTTTGATCCATCGTTCATTCATTTCAAAGTAATTTGATTACTAGGGGAATATAACAACTTTTGGGAACTATTTGTAACACATTTTGGTTAAACGTGGAACCTTTTAAGGTTTTTGCCATTCCAATGGCGGGGAAGCTTTTTGCCTTGCGGACCTATCAGCTTGTATGATCCCCCTTTGTAGGCTTTAAGGATAGTGTATGGCCCTTCCTACTTAGGGTCAAGCTTTCCTTGGCTTTTTTTCTTGCAGGCATCATTATTTCGAAGCACAAGGTCCTCAGGCTTGAAGCGTTCATGCTTCACCCGTGTATTGTAATATAATTTCATGTTTTGCTTGTACCTTGCTTTTTGTATGGCTGCTTGATCACGAGCCTCTTCGAGGAGTTTCAAATTCAACATCGTCTCTTTCTTATTTGGCTTGAGGTCGATGTTAATTGTTCTTTGTGTTGTTACTCCGATTTCAGCTAGGATTACAGCCTCTGATCCAAACACTAGGCTGTAGGGTATTTTCTTTGTGGCTCGTTTTCTCGGTTGTTTGAATTTCCAATAGCACATTGGGAAGCTATTCGAGCCAGTTGTTGTCGTATCTTCCTAATCGAGATTTAATCCCTTCAACAATGTAGTGGTTTATCCTATCAACCTGGCCATTGGATTGTGGGTAAGCTACCGAGCGGAATACTTGAGTTATTCTGAACTCCTTGCACCAGGAGCTAGAAAGTTTCTCGGCAAACTATTTCCCGTTATCCATGACTAGTACCCCTGGGAGCCCAAAATGATAGATTATGCTTTCGAAATCAATGACATGTTTCCCTGAGATTTTTGCCAATGGTTTTACTTCTGGTCACTTGGTGAAGTAATTCACGGTTACCAATAAGAGCTTGACTCCTCATTTGGCTAGTGGGGATGGACCAACAATGTCTATACCCCACTTGTGAAATGGCCAAGCCAAGGAGATGGGAACGGGGTCATGTTTAGGGCTTTTGGGTACCAGAGCATGTAACTGACAAGTTTCACATTTTCGCAGTTGTTCGGAGGTATCTCGATGCATGGAAGGCCAAAAGTGTTCGAAGTTCATCAACTTTGACACTACCGATTTTGGGCCACAATGAGCTCCACATATCCCTTCGTGAACCTCTTTGATCAGATATTGGCTTTGTTTTGGGCCAACGCATCGAAGTAGTGGTGCAAGGTATCCTTTTTTGTAAAGGATATATCCTTGTAACACATACTGCCTTGACTTGATACGAACCCTTTCAGCCCTAGTCTGGTCATTAGGTAATTCACCGTTTTTTGGGAACTTTTCAATGGGAGTTATCCAATTTGGCCCTTCTTCGGTGATCACATCTTGAAACTCGTGTTTTTTGGATGGATGGTATTTCTGTCACGGCCCCCGACCCGGTTTGACCCGTTTCAGGAGCCGCGGGACAGAAATCCTGCGGTATTTTAATTTAGGCGACAGCGGAAGTCTTTTAAAAACAGGATCTTTAGTATTAAAACTGCTCATTACATAATTTAGGGATAAAACCCAGTAATTTACAATAATGTGATTTCCATGGAAATCTTTATTTTTAAAACATGTTCCTTTATTTATTTACACTGAGCCACTTTTCTAAGCTGGTAGTGCTTCCTGGCACTTTTCTTTGCTCACAACAGATTACCTGAAACATGTTTGAAAAAGGTTTTGTCAGCGGGGAAATACTGAGTGAGTTCATTCAGTTTTTAGGAAATGACCCATAGTTATAAATTACAGCATAAGAGCGATTACAATGGTTCATATCTTATTTTTATCTGGCTTTCTGTCACAATGGTGACAAGTCACATTGGTGACGATGGTCATACCACTATTAGGTCAATGAACTCTAATAGTGACGTTTCTCCCTAGTAGGTCAATGAACCTAATTGGGAGAAATAGTAATGTGCACAATACCCCACTAACCAATAAATCAAGATATCCACGACTTAGTCCCTGTAATTATAATACTTTGAAAATAATTTGGAGTATTGTAAAACAGTTGATAAAAAGAGAATGACTCACATTGCCGATTTAACGAGCAGTGTATAAGCCTACTGATTAGCCTTGATTATTTCTAATTTAACAATAATGCACACAAAACAGGGTTAGTGATCAATACAGCAGTTACGATAACTCACGAGATCAAATTCTCACAATGAATGACAAAGTGCAATACTTCAACTCATTTATCGAATTAACGACAAACGACAAAGTATAATACTTCAACTCATTTATCGAATTATCGACAAACGACAAAGTATAATACTTCAACTCATTTATCGAATTATCGACAAACGACAAAGTATGACCCAATGTGGGCAGCACTTAGACATTCTTTGGATATATTGATCCCGGAAAATGAATCGTAATAGCGATCGAGTTATTACCCTGTTATCGCGGCAGAATTTCGAGATTATGTGGGTTTTTGTAGTATTTCGACGATATCTGGGTGTACAAATTGAATTTTACCGTCGAACCAACGCAGGAAATCAAGTGCCAAACTCCTCTATTTATACTGAAAAAACGGCGCGCTCGCGTGTCACGACAGGGAAACCTGGTCCTGGCGCGTGGCGCGAGAGGTCACTTTTAATATGGTGTTGCCACGCGTCTCAGTAGCTTGGGTGAGTCGACGGTTTGTTAAAATTCAATTTCTATCGAAAATAGTTTGGATAATACTAACTAGGAAATACCCCCCCTGAGTTTTAGGGGCCCTGATCCTGATTCCGATTGTTCTGAAAATTTTAGGGGTCATGCAGTATCACTTGGGGGTCTCAATTAGGGTTTCCTATTGGACAAAATATAATAAGAAATAATAGTTTTGGTGAGAGTTGTTACATCCTCCCCACCTTAAGAAAAATCTCGTCCTCGAGATTTATTAGAATAGTTGAGGATACTTTCTCTTCTTTTCTGATTCCCGTTGCAAGTGTATTAGGGTCCTATCTTTGAATCCTACTTTACTTGAACTAACACTAATCGTTTGAGAAGCTTGATCTTTCTACCTTCTATTTGTAGTGGTTTCTCTATGAATTTTAGCTTTTCATTTACCTCTATATCTTGAAGAGGTACTTACCAGGGATTCGTCTGATAGACATTTCTTGAGATTTTGGAAAAATTTACGATACATGAAACACATCATGTACTCCAGCTAATTCTTCTGGTAGTTGTAAACGATAAGCTACTGGTCCTATGCGTTGGATTACTGGAAATGGTCCTACGTATTAGGGACTTAGCTTCTTCTCTTACCGAATTTATAAATTCCTTTCCAAGGAAATACTTTCAATAGCATTTTGTCTCCAACTCGAACTTCGACGGCTTTTGTTTATTATTTGTATAGTTTTTCTAACCGTCTTCAGCCTTTCCTTCGTGATACTAAATATCACAGTCGTAATCACCGAGGATTTCCTTTTCCTCATGTTTAATTCTTGTTGCTCAAATATGTATCTTAAATTCTTATGACCCATATCGATAGTATGCTTGCTTAGATAATGTTTCCTAATCTTAAGGGTAACTTGTGGTTCCTAATTTTTAAGCTTACAAGTGGTAAGGCTTTCTTCGTGCTTTTGCAATTGCCTTGATGCATACACAATTACCTTTTTGTGTCGCATTACCATACATCCAAATTTTAACTTTGAAGCATTACCGTATACTTTAAAATCTTCTGTTCCTTCTGGTAAGGCTAGGATTGGAACATTTATTAATTTATGCTAGAGGGTTCTTTTTGTTTAGGTTCTTATTTAGAATTAACTGTTTTAGCTTAGTTAAGGATATATCTATCTAAGAGAATCCTTAATAAACTGCCTATAGTATCTGGCTAAATTTACAAAATTCCTAATTTCCATTTAGGGATTTGCGAAATCTTCCATTTTAGTAATTTGCTGCTATCTTAGCAGGATCTAAGTGAATATCTTCATAATTTATCATGTGACCTTACGTGGTTTATTTTCTATAATCATAAATACTTCTCCGGCGGGTACCTGGATTTTCTATAAAGTTCTTATCACAGAGAATTCGAGTAGGGTTGGCTATTAACCAATCTATTTCTAACACAACATTAAACTCGGCTAATTTCATAGGAATTAGGTTAGCGAAGAATTATATGACCTAAGAGTTCTATATTTTCCTTTTTTTTTTGCCTGTTTTGACTGTAAAGATTTGTCTAAGTTAAGAGTTTGACAGAATGAAGTATTTATAAAACTTTAGTGTGCATCAGAGTCAGATAATACTTTTTGTGTAAAAGTTGTAACCTAGGACGTACCGGCTATTACATCTGGAATGAGCTCTGTTTCCTGAGCAGTCAATTGAAAGGCTCTTGCATTTCTTTTTGCTTCTTCTGCAGGTTTGGCTTTAGTGTCAGATGGTTTGTTTAGTTTTTGACAATTTGGCCTAAGATGTCCAGTTTCTCCACAGTTGTAACAAACTGAAAATTTCTTCCTCCTGCAGTCTTCTTCCTGATGCCCCGGAATTTTGCAAAAATTGCAGTATCCTTTGCATCTTCCAAAATGCTTTCTTTTGCAAAAATTGCAAAATGGACTAGTGGAAGATTGCCCATTCCCTCCTTTCTTGAAATCGTTATGGTTATCCGAACGGATTACCTGGGTAATCTTTTGGGCTACTTCCTTCCTTCTATTTTCTTCTCTTGTCCGTACTAGTTCGTCAGTCAAAGTATTGGCTAAATCTACCGCATCATCAATCGTGCGAGGTTTCGCAGCCTTGACTATGTTACGGATTTCAGAAATCAATCCCCAAATATATCGAGAAATAAGTATTGGCTCTGGCGAAGCCAGGGTTGGTACTACTCGAGCATATTCTAAGAATGTCGTAGTATACTTTCGACAATTTACATCAACCATTCGGTGGGTTAAAAAATTGTTTGTCATTTGTTCCTTTTCATATTCGGGACAGAATTTTCTTTCTACCAAGCTCTTAAATTCTTCCCAGTTCATAGCATACGCCATTCTTCTTCCTTTTGATTGTAACACCGTATTCCACCATTCTAGCGCTCCTTCTTTGAAAAGATTTGACGCGTACATGACCTGATCATCCTGAGCACATTTACTTATGGCAATTACTGCCTCAGTTTTCTCTAACCAACGTAGTGCCGCAGTTGCTCCTTCATTGCCTGCAAACTCAGATGGTTTACAAGCAAGAAATTCCTTGTAAGTGCAACCAGGCGTTGCAACTTTCATTTTCTTAGGGAGCGGCGCTGGTTGTGGTTCATTGTCATGATTAACATGATCATTGCCTCCGTTTACGCTATTACTGAAGTTATCTTCAGAAATACGTTTGCTAGGAACGAGTTGTTGTGGTTCTATTGGATTTTTAACAGCAGCAACGATGGCTGGAATAGCGTTGGCTATCCCTTGAGCTATCATTGTTGGAATAGTGTTGGCTATCCCTTGAGCAACGATATTTTCTATATCCTGCCTAGTCATATATTGATCCCCCGGTTGTTGCTCAGAATCATTAACTGGAATTCTCCGGGAAGTCAAGTATCAATCCTGGGTTGCAAACCCAGTTATGGTTCGAAAGCCGGATAACTCTTGGAGAATGTGCATAGACTTCAAGGATTTGAACAAGGCTTGTCCTAAAGATTGTTATCAGTTGCAGGAATTGATCTCAAGGTTGACTCCCTTACCGGTTACCCTTTCAAGTGTTTTCTCGATAGTTACAAGGGTTACCATCAAATTCTCATGAAGAAAGAAGATGAAGAGAAAACTGCCTTTCACACGGACAAAGGAATCTTTTGCTACCAAAAGATGCCTTTTAGCCTCAAAAACGCGGGTGCAACCTACCAATGCCTAGTTGACAAGGCTTTTTCCAGTCAAATTGGCATAAACATGGAAGCATATGTCGACGATTTGGTAATCAAAAGCAAAACAGAATACCAAATGCTTGATGACATCCAAGAGACCTTCAAGAACCTAAGAAAGGTCAACATGAAACTCAACCCCGAGAAATGTTCGTTTGGGTTTGAAGAAGGAAAGTTCCTGGGGAATATTGTGGGAAAACAAAGTATAACGGCCAATCCAAACAAAGTTAAGGCTGTTCTCGAAACCAAGCCACCACGAAGCGAAAAAGAGCTTGAAAGCTTGAACGGGAAGCTTACAGCCTTAAAGCGTTTCACCTCAAAATTGGCTGAAAGATCGTTGCCCTTTTTCAAAATGCTCAAGGGATGCTCTGAAAAGAAGGATTTCAAATGAACTGAAGAAGCTGAGGAAGCCTTCAACCAGATGAAGCAACACCTAGCTTCACTCCCAGACATTGCAGCCCCAGAAACGGGAGAATTAATCTCGGTATACCTTTCGGTTGCTGAAGAAGCAATAAGTGCGGTCCTTACCATTGAACGAGACAAAGTTCATGTACCCGTTTATTTCTTCAGTAAAACTCTAAAACTAGCAGAGATCAAGTACCCTCCCTTGGAGAAACTTGCTCTAGCCCTAGTCCAAACGGCTAGAAGGCTTCGAAGGTATTTGCAACCACACCCTATACAAGTGGTCACTGACCAACCCATTAAGAGTGTGCTTGAAAAACCAGAAAACTTAGGATGATTAGCCAAACGGGCAGTGGAACTAGGTGAACATAACATCACCTATGTTCCAAGAAAAGCCATCAAAGCCCAAGTCTTGGCTGATTTTATTGTAGAAGTCCCAAAGCAAACAATCACTGAAGTAAACACAGCTGCCACTGAACCCTCAGACCATGAAGCCTGGAAGCTTTTTACCGATGGGGCTTCAAGCGTTGAAGGGTCAGGGGCTGGGCTCATTCTGATCAACCCAGAAGGGTTAGAATTCACGTATGCTCTTCGATTTGAATTTCAGACCACCACCAACGAAGCTGAATATGAAGCGTTGATAGCCGGCTTAAGGTTGGCTAAGGAAATGAAGGTTAAAAAGCTTGAAGTCTTCACCGACTCGTCGTTGGTATCAAGCCAAGTGAACGACAGTTATGTTGCAAAGGAGCCCAATATGAAGAGATACAAAGAAAAATCCAAAGAGCTGATGAACACATTCCAAACATGTACCATCAAGCAAATTCCCAGGTCTCAAAATAAGAAAGCTGATGCTCTGAGCAAATTAGCTTCAATCACCTTTGCCCACCTCACTAAAAAGGTGTTGGTAGAAGTGTTGAAAACTCCATCAATCGAAGAATTGGAAGTTCAAGACGTAATCACCGAACAAGGCACCAATTGGATGACTCCAATTAAAAAATTCCTTAAAAATGGTGAGTTACCTACTGATCAAGCAGAAGCTGAAAGGGTTAAAGTCAAGTCGAGACAATATGTGTTGCAAGGTGAAATACTCTACAAAAAGGGTTACCTTGTGTAACACCCCGTGTTTCGAAAGTTAAAGTCAAAGTCAAGATTGAAGTCAAAGGGAGACAAGATTGCTAATTGCGATCTGTCACTCCTTGCTCCATTCTTGTTTTGACTTCTTTGACTTGTAGATAGTCTATTTTATGCCTTACGTTAGTTGTATTATGTGGAGTATCTATTACTAATCGAGGTTTAATCGATATTTATCGCATGTTTTATCGCTTTTATCGCTTATCGCAATCGCACTCGTAACTCGAATTACGCGTTCTGGTTATTGTTTGTATATGTGTGTGTGCCCTTATGTGTTACTTGTGCATGTTTAATTATGTTATGTTGTGGTGAATAATCGAAACGCAATCGCAACTCAATCGCAATCGAATCGCTAACGCTAAACGCAAGTGAAATTAGGATGATTGTATGTTGATATAGTAGTTGGGATTAAAAGTAATTTGAATAGGAGACCCTATCGCATCGCAATCGAAACCGCAAAACTCGTCGCGCCGCGCACTCCAAACGAGTGGCCAGCCGATCGAGCTGCCGCTCGATCGGGCTGCCACCCGATCGAGGTGCCACTCGATCGAGCAGCCACCCGACTGGGTTACCACCCGATTGACCAGCCCTTTTTCCCCCTTTCCTTTTATGGAAAGCCTATAAATACCCCATGTGTCAACATCATTTGATGTTGACAGCTCTCTCTCTGCCCTACTCGCTCCAGCTCTCTTTTCTTCAGATTTCTCCCGATTCTTGTAAGTTTTCCACCTAAATCTTATACTTTCTTGATCTACACGCACTCCTACACCTTTCTATATATTGAATCTTAACTTCTAACCGTGAAATCACTAGATTCGAGGTGTTCTAGGATGATGTCATCATGGTGTTCTTATGAACATCATGTTTTGGCTTCAATCCACCAAGGACAACTTAGATCTGAGCGATTTCCACATGAAGAAACAAAGATCTTTCATAGATCTGAACATATTCATGGTGAAAAGGATTTAAAGATGGTTTTCCAACTTTCTTTCAACTCTTTTACACTCAATGCACTCAAAACCGATAGAATCGGAGCTCGTTCTGACCTTCTACTCTTTCTTAGTTTTGAGTTGGTTCAAGATCTGGATTCTATCCACGAGATGTTGATTTCGGGTTTGAACATGAACAACCGACTCGAACCGTGAACTGTTCGGACTAGGGTGATTCCTGTTCGGCCAGGTCACTTGAGACGAGATAAGGGTTCTGTTGTACAAACAAGATATCACGACGTCTCATTCAAAACTTCAACACTCCAAACAGAAACAAGTATTAGAACGATCAGACCGTCGGAACGGATTACCGTCTGATCGGGTTACCACCCGATCGGAATGTCACCCGATCGACCGGCCGTCTGATCTGGCTGCACTTGGTTCTATACTTAACCATTTTCTCAAACTATTTAAGGATCTGAACGTTGAAACGGATTACGACCCGATCGGATTGCCATCCGATCGAGTGACTGTTCGATCGTGTGACGTTTAGGTACTTAAACAATTTTCAACATGTTCAATGCATATGGATTGTCACCCGATCGGATTGCAATCCGATTGAGTAATCGTCCTGCTGTGAACTTGTTCTCAACCTGAGAAACCTCGCCAATCGGATTGCTGTCCGATCGAACGACCGTTCGATCGACCAACCTGAAAGGTAGAGATACTTCTCTATTTTCAAAATACTACAATGAAAACTTCAAAAGACAAGCCATCATACACAAACACATCCTTCCCAAACGAGGTAACAATCCAATCAAATGGTCACCCGATCAGATGACCATCCGAACGAATTGTCACCCAATCGACCGGCCACCCGATCGGATTATTGTCCGACCCACTAACACTTGTTCCGTTTTACGCGCCGCTTATCTTTTATGCTATCGTTCTGGTCAGGCTAAACTCGCTCTAAGCGCTCCATTCAATCCATCAATCGCTGTGAGTATACTCGATCCCTTTTTGCTTTACGCACTTTTGGGTGTTACATACGTTACTTATTCTAAAACACACCGAACACACTACGCAATACTTTAACGCTAACCGTTACCGCATGTTATACGTGACTTAATGAATGCTTGTTTGTTATGTTTACACATGGAATGCTGTCTACCTGCCTTAGCAACGATAGTACTATTTGTTTGGACTCAGCACCTGTTCACTCAGGGGTTGTTAAGGACAATTTGTTACATGTCTCACAGTGGTGAGTGTGTATTACGAACTGCCTTGGGCAGTCAACCCGCAGTCATTGGTATCGATAGGTTCATGTCGATAACTAACATGCCTCATTTTACACTGTGTACGTGCTGGTTATGCGTAACGATTTCGAACTCTATTATATCTATTAAACTTGTATGCTCACCTTTACACTATGTGTATTGACCTTTACTTTAACATATGTGGCAGGTGCTTAGGATGTTTATATGCTTGGCTTGCTGTGAAATCGAGGCTAGGAAAGGTTTAGAAACAAATAAATGAATTGTCTGTATTTGAAATCTGAGTTGTCGGAACAGAATAATTTGACTAGATCTTGTCTGTAATAGTTATGTTATCTATTATGACATGGTATGGGACATGTTGCTTTAAATAACGCGTAATTATAGTTGTTATGGAAACTTCTGGACAATCTGTTTCGCTCAGTGCCACGCCCCGATGTGTCGGTCACGAACAAAGCCAGTACTTGATCAAAGAGGTTCATGAAGGTATATGCGGAGCTCATTTTGGAGCCAGAACGGTGGTTGCTAAGCTAATGAACCTTGGGTATTTTTGGCCCTCCATGCACCAAGACACCACTGAGCAACTAAGGAAGTGTGATTCCTGCCAAATTCATGCACCAGTCCCGAAAAGTCCCAAGCATGATCTTGTCCCGATAACCTCAGCATGGCCATTTTATAAATGGGGGATGGACATCGTTGGCCCATTCCCACCAGCCAAAGGTGGAGTGAAGTTCTTGTTAGTAGCCATAGACTACTTCACCAAGTGGCCTGAGGTTAAACCACTTGCAAAAATCACGGGCAAGCAAGTCATTGACTTCGTTTGGGAAAATATCATTTGTCGCTATGGATTGCCGGGAGTGCTTGTCACCGATAATGGAAAGCAATTCGCTGAAAAGCCTTTCAGCGTTTGGTGCAAAGAATTCAAAATAGCTCAAGTTTTCAGCTTAGTGGCATATCCACAGTCAAACGGTCAGGTTGAAAGGATGAATCGAAGCATAGTTGAAGGAATCAAAGCCAGATTGGGAAGGTATGAAAGCAATTGGCTTGAAGAGTTGCCAAGTGTTCTATGGGCCATAAGAACAACCGAAAAAACAAGCCACAAAAGAACACCTTACAGCTTGGTATTTGGATCTGAAGCCGTGATTCCAGCTAAAGCAGGAGTTGTAAAACAAAGAATAGTCAACATGGATCCCGAAGCAAACCAAAAAGAGACCATGTTGAACTTACAACTCCTAGAGGAAGCACGAGACCAAGCTGCAATCCAAGAAGCTAAGTACAAACAAATGATGGAAGCCTATTACAACAAAAGAATCAAGCATGAACGCTTCAAGCCAGGAGACCTGGTGCTTAGAAACAATGAGGCTAGTAAAAAAGAGAACCAAGGAAAACTCGGCCCAAAATGGGAAAGGCCATATACCATCCTTGAGGCACATAAGGGTGGATCCTATAAGCTAGCCGACTCAGAAGGTAAAAAGCTTCCAAGACATTGGAATGGAAAGACCCTCAAGAGGTTCCATGTCTAATCAAGAAAGATTGTTTTGTATTTCACAAGTTGTATTTCAAGAGTTGTACTATGATCACCTTTTGTAACACAATATCTCTTGAATGAATGAAGATATTTTATCAAATTTGTCTTTCTATCCTAAAATTAGGTTGAGAACCTAGCAAAAAACTCCATGGCAAGGGCCATGTAAGGGGATGAGCTCCCAGGCCACATCGCTCAATAGGTTCAAGGGTTGAATGGACCTATATAAGGGGTGAGTTCCTAAATCAATACAACTCCATGAGACTTATAATTAAAAAAAGTTGTCTCATAGACGGGTCCGAACAGCCTACACCAAATGTTCCTTAAGCCTTAGAAAAATTATCAAAAAACAGGCTTACGAAATGATATCAAACCAAGGAAAGCAATGAATAGGATAGGTGCTATGTCTTCTTATTAAAAATACCAAGGCTAAGTGACTGCAGCACTGAACCCTTTAAGGTATAAAAAACATAAAGGCAACACATACCCAACAAAGACAATACAATAAATATAAGAATAATCCAACGAACAATGCAACAACATGAGTAAAAAGGTTGTACACAACCTAAAACTCAAAAATACAAACCAAGATATCAAGTCATAAACCTAAAGAAGTAGCCGGAAGCCTTGAAGGCTTCAAGCTACATACATACAAACAGCCAGAAGCCTTGAAGGCTTGAAGCCAACCAAGCTGCCTTAACAGTCACAAACACAAAAAATATAACACAAGGCAAATAACAGAAACTTAGTAACATAATAAAAGAAGCCTTAACAGGCTTCCAAACATCCAAACAAGTTAAAACAAGCCTTAGTGACTTGTAAACCTAAGAAATTGTTCAAATAAGCCACCAAGGCTAAACACAACCACAAAACAGAAACTTAAGGGTTTTCTGCAAAACCTAAAGTGTTTAACAAAGATACATAACATTGTTCAACAAGATGCTAAGAAAGCTACGAATAAACTCTAAAAGCTTTTACTTTGCATCACTTACCACAGGCTTTGATGCACCAGCTTCATCACCCTTAGCTTTCTTAGCCTTTTTCTTCTTCTTCTTACCTTCCTCAACAGCCGTCCCAGAGGCTTCAAGACTTGGATCCTTCGAGCCCTCACCAGCATCAGAAAAGGTATCTTCACTATCACCCGAGCAGGAACGCTTCTTTGACAAAGATCCAAGCACTTCCTTGCAAACAACCTCATCAAGCCCACGTGGTTTCAAATCCTGCAAAACAGATATGTGCTTGCCAAAACATTTTGAGACCTCACCAACGTAGGGATAGGTCAAGCGTTCCATCTCTCAGACTGAATCCTGAAGAACCTTGAGAGCTTCGGGGCGATAGAGGGAGGATTTGTCTTGAGAATCACCGGACTAGCAAGCCTTATAGCCGACAACATAACCCTGATGCCTCCCATGCTCCAAAAGTTTGCCATACACACCACCCAGAACACTGTTAAATTCAGCCGAATGTAGGAGGTAAGTAACAACTTGTTGAAATCCGTGTTCAATCAGCCATTTGTTGTCAACAGAAAGTTGAACCTCGAATCCTCCAAGGCTTCCACCTGCTTCTTTAACTCACTAACCTCTGCCTCATGTTTTTGGGTTAACTCTTCAACCTTCTTTGACAAAGTTTCCCCCTTTTTCACCAAGCCTTCATTTTCTTTCTTCAAAGTGCTCACAATAGCCTTCATCTTGTCCTTTTTCTTCAAAAATTCCTCATACTCATGCATCCTCTTACGAAAACGAGCAACTCCTTGAGGAAGCATGGCAGCAAGGTTACAAGTACTTAAAATCATACGAGACAGCATCATGTCATCATCCATCTCAGCAATAGTACCATGAACCAAGGGAGGCGCAATATGGCTCAACACATCCTCACAAACAGTAGCAACTTTGAAACTATCACCCAACTTCACACCCCAATCAGGTACATAAACATGATGTGGGTCAAGACCTTCAGAACCGCTAACACTTTTACCAGATGAACCTACCATAACAACCCCTTTACCAACAGACTTCTTCCCAGCAATAACCAACTCCTTCTCCTTGTCAACACCTTCATCCAAGGCATGATCCACAGAAACACCAATATCATTACTCAAGTCCACATGTTCAGGAGTAGATGGTGGGCAAGAAGTATTCAAACGACGATTTGAACGTCGGACAACCTTGGGAACAATAGCCTTTTTAAAACCCTTCACATCAGGCACACCTACTGTAACACCCCGTGTTTTCGAATGTCAAAGTCAAAGTCAAAGTCCAGGTCAACTTTGACTTTCTTTGACTGTAGATAGTCGATTTTATATTTTAGTTGTATTATGTGGAGTAAGTGTTGTAATCAACAAGAATCGAGGTAATCGAATGTGTTTTAATGCGAACCGATCTACGACTGTGAATGATAGGAAGTAACAATGCGATAAAGATAACTAATCAGCAATCAAACCAATCTAACAATCAATCGAACTCGAGACTCGAATTATGCGAATTGTGGTATTGTTATACGTGTGTGTGTGCCTTACGTCTTACTTGTGCGTGTTTACTTATGTTTGGTGTGGTATTCAAGCAAATCAATCGAAAATCGAATCGAAACTCAAAACGCAATCGAACTCAATCTAAACCGACATCGAAACGTGATTTATAGGAGATTGTATGTTAGATATAGTAGTTGGGATTAAAAGTAATTGACTAGGAACTCTATCGTAGTCGTATCATCGTACATCGAAATCGAAACGTCGAAAATCGTCGCAAAAAAACTCGAAGTGCGTGGCGGATCGAACAGGAAGCATCCTGATCGAACAGGCCAGCCGATCGGCTAGCATCTTGCCAGCCGATCGAGCAGCCCACTCGATCGGAGCTCCCAGCCGATCGGCTGCCACTTTCCTCTTTTGGAAGCCTATAAATAGGGCTGTCATTGTCATACTTTCCACTTTTGGAAAGCTCTGACCGAACCAGCTATCTTCTTCACCTTTCTCAGATTTCTCCCAATCCCGGTAAGTTTTCACTCTAATTCTTGTAGGTTTTTGATCATTACTTGATTCTACACCTTTCTATCTTTCAAAACTTGGATTCTAACCGTGGAATCACCAAGATCTAAGTGTTCTTGGGTGATGTCATCATGGTGTTCTTGAAGAACATCATGTTTTGGCCTCATTCCACTATGATTAGCTTAGGTCTAACCGATTTCCACATAAACAAGTTTTAAGATCTATCAAAGATCTAAACATCCACAAGTTGTGAAGGATTGAAAGGAAGAATTCCAACTTTCTTTCAACTCTTTTACACTCAAAGCCTTCAATCAATAGAGACGGAGCTTGAACCGGCTAACTAATCATTCAAATAGTTAAACGGTTCAAGATTCGGGTTCTATGAACAAGGTTCACCGATTTCAGGTTAAACTCCAAACCGACGTTTCGAACCGTTCACCGGCCGGACTTGGGTGATTCCTGTTCGAGCCAAGGGAACAAGTAGGAACGAGGGTTATCATAGTTCAACACGTCGTCAAGATACCTTGAAAGAATGACAAATAAACAAACAGCCAAGTGTTAGACGAAAGGCCGACCAGGTCAGAAATGCTGGCCGAACGGCTAGGCTGTTCGAACAGCCCAGCCGATCGGACATGCCAGCCGATCGACCGGGCCAGCCGATCGGCTAGCACAGGGTCCCACACTTTCAAAATTTCATGAGGTATAGTATTGACGAAGGAGTGTACGATCGAACATGTCACTCGATTGGTAAACATTACTGTTCGGATCATGAGATACTATGCTTTAACACTTAATCGTTTTCACAACTCGTTCGTAGTAGGGAATGCCAGCCGATCGAACAGACTGTTCGATCGAGTGACATTCAGTGGAGGACCACTTCTGAAATTCCTAGCCGATCGAGTGAGCTAGCCGATCGAGTGAGCTAGCCGATCGAGCGAACCGCTCGATCGAGCGACTTGAAAGGTAGGAACACTTCAGTGTTCTCAAATGCTGCAACGAAAACTTCAAAAGTTCAAATCCTTAAACACAAACACACCAGAGGAAGAAACAATCCACTCAAATGGTCCAGCCGATCGAGCCAACCGGCCGATCGAACAGGACTGTCCAATCGGATATACCAGCCGATCGAACAGGCCGTCCGATCGAACCTGCCGTTCGATCGACCAGCCTATTCGGTCCTTTCACACTTGTTTACTTTCCACGTTACTCATTGTTGTGCTATCAAACTATTCAGGCTAATCTTACTCTCAGCGCTCCCTTCAATCCATAATCAATCACTGTGAGTATACTCGAACCCTTTTTGCTTTAGCACTTTTGGGTGTTACATACGTTACTTATCAAAATCACAATCGATCACACTATTCAAACTATTTGAACACTAACCGATTGCATGTATTACGTGATTAAATGTATGCTTGTTATTATGTTTACACGTGGAAAGCTGTCTACCTGCCTTAGCAACGTAGTACTATAGTTTGGACTCAGCGCCCGTTCACACGGGGGTTGTTAAGGACAATTTACTTGCATGATTTACGGTGGTGATCATGTATTGCAAACTGTCTCGGACAGTCAACCCGCAGTCACTGGTATTGATAGGTCCATGTCGATAATTTACATGCATCATTGCTATCTGTGTACGTGCTGGTTATGCGTAAACTATTCGAACTCTATATGCTATTATTAAACTTGTATGCTCACCTTTACATTATATGTATTGACTTTATTTTAACGTATGTGACAGGTGCTTAAGTTGCTAGGATGCTTAGGTGCATGGTGACGAAATCAAGGCTAGGGAGTCTAGAAACAATAAACATTTGTCTGTAATAATTAAATCTGAGTTGTCGGAACGGAGTTACTTGTCTTGTTGCTTTCTGTGATAACTTGTTATTTATTTGGGACACGGTATGGGACGTGTCATTTAAACTAAATTTATATAATAGTTGTTGTGGAAACTTCTGGACAATCTGTTTCGCTCAGTGCCGGGCCCCGATGATTCCGCCATCGGTTGGGGTGTGACAGATTGGTATCAGAGCTATAACTATAGGGAATTAGGCAGACACGACCTAGTTCGGGTCGTTGTCTTAGAGACCTAGACTATAGTTAGGAACCATCAGACCCAGTTTGTGTGCTTAATTCTGCGATCCTTCCCTATCACTGCACTCGAGTTTTCAAATGAAAGTCGGTAGGTTTAGTTGGGAATAGGTGTGAGAGCCGCAAACTCTTGACCAAACTGCCTGACTTATGCTGATTTTACTCATTTATTCAAGCTTATCTCATTATTTTCGCCAACAAACCAAGGAGGTTATGCCAAATCAGGAGTGAAATCCATATTTTGACGAATAACCTCCTTTATTTTCTTAAAAACAAGGAAGAAATTGCTAAGCCAAGGGGTGAAACCCTGACCTTAGCAGCTTGTTCTGGAATTTTATTCATCTCACCAAGGCTACGACGGACTCCATCGACCTGAACTCACAAGTATGACCTAGGGAACGTGTGTCACACCCCGATTTCCACGTGTCACCGGTGGGCCCGGTGTGGGGTACAGTGACGTAGTTGGCATCGTCATAGACAAACAACACAATATAATAATGCACAGCGGAAGCAGAATAGATACATTTCAACTTTAATTAAAATGACATAATAACATCATAAGTAGTTGAAACGGATCCACAGGCGGATCAAATAAAATAAGATAAAATTGTTCAACAGTTATTTGTCGTCCGAGCTTGCGAGACTATAGTGGACGCTCTTAGGAAACAGCCAGCCTAGTTCGTATAGTACCTGCACTTAACCTTTTGGGAAAAATACGTCAGTTTACACTGGTAAATACAAATCGACTGACTCATTTTGAAAATTGATTTAAATGCACAAGGGGTAAATATTTTTATTAACTTGGGATATTTATGCAATATAAACTTGTGAACGATTTACATGTACCCGTACTTATGGTGGCCCGGGATCTGCTGTCCGGGCTAAAGGTTAAATGACACACCACATTAAAGAGTTATACACACCGGGTGTACGCCTACACCCCGTGCTCTGGTCGTGGCCATCTCGTAAGATAATGCCAAGGATATCCGGGACACGGTCAATAACCCCCCAAAGCCTAAAGTAAGACAAGACTGTTTAAACGAGTCGCACAAGCTATTCAAGACTGTACACCCATAAGGTGCAGGACTTGTGCGCCCGATCAAGCGGTATTTTAAATACCGTACCCCAAGCCCGTATAGGGAAAATAAGTCAAAATGTATTTACCTGAGCAAGTATGAATCACAAACGGTAAGTGTAGGTAGCTTTTACTGGGCCTCCTAATCTGGAACAAAGGTTTATAATAACCTATTAGATTCCTAACGGGTCTTTTATCTAAGCTTAAGCTTTGACCGGTTAGTTTTAAGGACGATACGGTATAAGCGCACGATTAAGCGAAAGACCGGATAGAATGTGATTTAGACCCGACAAGTTTGAATACTTGTATAATATGGGTATACTAAATACATTCTGGATTTTGAGATAAAAATGATAATGTTTGACCCGTTTCGGTCAATTTACGCAAACTAGTTACGTAAACCGAACGCAAAAAGGGCGTTACGGGTAGCCAAAAGAGTCAAATGCAAGTTCCCTGAGATAATATGCTTTAAATATGATATAACATCAGTAAGTTATGTTCTATATTGCCCGGAATAATTTTAAACTCAATTTATGCCTTATAAGGGCATTTTGGTCATTTAAAAGATTATAAAAGAGTCATATTAGAAATCTGAGTTTTGGGTCTGGTTTATACAGTAAATATACTTCATTTAACATATTATAACAGTAGGGTATGACCCATATACCAAACTTAACATTTAAAATCAAACTATGCACCGTAGGGGTATTTTAGTAATTTCACAAGGGCTAAAACTGCCAAAACTGGAAATCTAGGTTCATATACTTATACTTACTGTTATTATATGAAAATATACTAAATACATCAGTAGGTATGAGTCTTATATGTTTAAAACGGGTATAACGCTTACTATGCGCTAAAAACGCTTAAAATGCGATTTAGAGCCGTTTCCGGGTTTTTTAAAAGAAAGCTAAGATTTTTACATTTCCAGAAGGCTCAAAATAATTTATTTAACATATAAAATCAGTAGAAAAAGGTTTCGGGTCAAAAGGATGTATAAAACTCATTTTATGGCTTAAACGGTCAAAACCGGCATTAACCGAATCGACTTAGCGACGTATGATCCGATCAGCCAAAAATTAAATAAAAATCATCAAAAATCCCAAAATAATATATAACATCAGTGGGTAAAAAGTTTTATATCAAAACGTGGCCTGAAATAGGTTATACGCGAAATGCGCCGTTTATGTAACTTTAAGATATAGTTTTACGATATCGGCCATAACTCAAAATCTGGACCACTAACTGATCTCAAATTTTCGGTGCAAGTTTATATATTAGAAATAAAGATTTCTACTCTTTCACTTTTCCAAAAATCACGTTTTATGTCAAAAAGGGCAAAATAGTCAACTTTAAGCATAAATCGGAAACATGCAAATGAATCGGCTAAACATAGACTCAAGCAACAAAAATTCCAGAGAGTTTTACCAAAATAAAAATGGTCAAAAATACTCTCCAATACAGATCTCAAACATGCATGTACGGATCCGAATCGATAGTCTACGAAAAAGTCGTTTTACAAGACTTTCGGTTCCGATTCGTATTTATACTATAGATTGTCGAGTTGATTATGATAAAACACATTCTTATATATATTATAAGTTATTTATGATGATCAAACAGATTGCATGTCCTATACATTACTATTTAAGCTTATTTTTTCAAAAACAACTTCTGTTGACTTTTTAGAAACAAGTTTGACTCGACAATTAGCATGCATAAAGTGGGAATCAGAGAATACCCTTTTGAGGGTTTGTTTCCCACATAAATACCAACATATATGTGGTTTCAATTTGAGAAATGACTGAGTAAAACTTGTTTAATCGAAAAGTCAAAGTACAAGAACAACGGTTTTGACTTTTACTAATAATCAAGGCAAGAACGAATTAGAGACTGATATAGAAGCTTACAAAGGTCCTATTGATGCTTAATTAACACTTAGAGGTGGCCTTGTCGTTCAGATTTGCTCCAGAAAGTCTTGAGAGTGTTCTTGAGAGTTGAGAGCTCTTGTTCACAAATGCAAATGCCAAGGAATGGAACTTTTGATCTGATTTAAAGATGAATTCAGAGGTTGGAGGTAGCACACTGTTGCACTAGGCATGCATGGGATTTAATTGGAGCATTTGGAGGTGAAATGAGCTGGTACCAACTAAAAATTCGGGCCAAATCAGCTGAATTCGCGAAACTGTGGTACTGGGCTTGGGTCACGGGCCGCTTGGGCCTGTCCAGGCGGGTCGCCTGGGCTGCTGATCAGCCAAACAGTTTCAAACTTTGGCAGCTTTGGTCCCTGTTCTTGTACGCGATGATTCGGCTAGTTATCTTGACTCGTAAACCCCCAAACTTGGTTTCTAAGAACCTTGGGACATTTACCAACATGGTAATGTCCTCGGATAACTTTGCGCTCAACCGAAAAGCCATGAAATTCGACGTTGACGCTTTTAGTCCCTCAAGTACGGTTCTGGCCATAACTTTCTCATACGTTAACGAAACTTCACGAAATTTTTACCACATATTCTAGTGAGTATATTTTAGCATTATAAAGCTTCGGGTCTGCCAAAAGTTCACTCAGAGGTATAAATTCAACATGTTGACACTTTTGGCCCCTATAGTTTGTAATTCCTCACTTTTGTGCAATTTCCGCGTCGTATGATCCATGAACCATCCGTTTAAGGTTATAAACATTATGTAGGGTTATCATAGAGTCTATTTATCCATTGTTGACACTTTGAACCCTTACGTTCCATAGTTTTCACCGTTTGTCACTTTTAGTCCCTCTAAAGTATATTTTCACATACCGGAACCTTATGACACGTGTCAAGACATTATTGGACGAAATTTTTCGAGGTGTTACATCCTCACCCCCTTAAAAGAAATCTCGACCTCGAGATTTACTGAAACAAATGAGGATATTTCTCTTGCATCGTGGATTCCACTTCCCACGTGTATTCGGGACCTCTACGGGCATCCCATTTGACCTTTACAATAGGTATGTGCTTCCTTCGAAGCTTTTTCACCTGTCGATCCTCAATCGACAAAGGTTTTTCCACGAACTTCAAACTCTCATCTAAGTGTATATCTGTATGCGGTATAACCAGTGAATCGTCAGCGAAACACTTCTTCAAACTACATATGTGGAACACATTATGAATGGCGCTAAGTTCTTCAGGCAAGTTTAACTTGTAAGCAACTGACCCGACACGTTCGATGATCTCGAATGGTCCTATATATCTCGGGCTTAGCTTGCCTTTCTTTCCAAATCGCATCACCCCTTTCCAGGGCGATACCTTAAGCAACACTTTATCACCTACATCGAAGTGAAAGTCCTTGCGCTTAGGATCCGCATAACTTTTCTGCCTGTCCCTGGCAGCTTTCAAACGATCGCGAATCTGAACGATCTTGTCTGTCGTCTCAAAGACGATATCTGGTCCTGACAGTTGGACTTCTCCAACTTCTGCCCAACAAATGGGCGATCTACACTTTCTACCGTATAGGGCCTCAAATGGCGCAGCCTTTATGCTGGAATGGTAGCTATTGTTGTAGGAGAATTCAATCAGTGGTAGGTTCTTATCCCAACTACCACCCAAATCGATCGCACATGCACGAAGCATGTCTTCCAAAGTTTGAATAGTACGCTCACTCTGACCATCAGTCTGAGGATGATAAGCCGTACTAAAATTCAAACGAGTGCCCAACGATTGTTGGAAACTTTTCCAAAAATGCGACGTATATCTAGTATCTCTATCGGAGATAATAGATATAGGTATACCATGTAGCGCTACAATCTTATCAACGTATAATTGAGCTAACATATCGGAGCTATACGTCTCCTTGATGGGTAGAAAATGAGCTGACTTCGTCAGTCTATCTACTATGACCCATATGGTATCATTTCCCTTTTTCGTCTTTGGCAACTTGGTGATGAAATCCATTGTCACCATTTCCCATTTCCACTTGGGAATTTCAGGTTGTTGAAGCAAACCTGACGGCTTCTGATGCTCAGCCTTGACTTGCGCACAAGTCAAACATTTAGCTACGTGCTCGGCTACTGACTTTTTCAAACCAATCCACCAGTAGTTTGCTTTCAAATCCTGGTACATCTTATCAGCTCCAGGATGAACGGAATATTTAGAGCTGTGGGCTTCCTGGAGGATAACATCCCGAAGTCCTCCATAAACTGGAACCCATATTCGTCCGTTTAGTCGTAGCATTCCATCCTTGTCGTAGAATAACTGCTCCTCAGTTACTCCTAACTTTTCCGCAGGATAGTTAGCTTCCAGCACAGCTTCCTTCTGTGCAGCTAACACCCTTTCGTTCAAATTATTTCTTATTTCAATGCGCTTGGCATTGATTCTGATCGGTTTTACTCTTTCCTTTCTGCTTAAGGCGTCAGCAACTACATTTGCCTTGCCTGGATGGTATCTTATCTCACAGTCATAATCGTTTAAAGTTTCCATCCATCGCCTTTGACGCATGTTCAATTCCTTCTGATTGAACAGATGCTGAAGACTCTTGTGATCTGAATATATTATACACTTGGTTCCATACAAGTAATGTCTCTATAGCTTCAAAGCAAACACCACTGCACCCAATTCCAAATCGTGGGTGGTGTAGTTCTTCTCATGCACCTTGAGCTGTCGAGAAGCGTAGGCAATGACTTTGCCTCTCTGCATGAGTACACAGCCCATACCAGTGTGCGATGCATCGCAATACACTATGAAATCTTCTATGCCATCGGGCAGTGTCAACACTGGCGCGTTGCTCAACTTCTTCTTCAGGATGTCAAAAGATTCCTGCTGCTTAGGGCCCCAATCAAACTTAATCTTCTTACGAGTCAACGAAGTTAGGGGCGCAGCAATTCTTGAAAAGTTCTCAATAAATCGCCTATAATATCCTGCCAATCCGAGGAAACTGCGAATCTCGGTAGGAGTCTTCGGCTCCTGCCAGTTCATGACTGCTTCTACTTTAGCGGGATCTACTTGGATACCTCGCTCACTTACGACATGTCCAAGGAATTGGACTTCTCGAAGCCAAAATTCACACTTCGAAAATTTGGCATAAAGCTTCTCCTGATGCAGAAGTTTGAGAATACAACGAAGGTGTTTCTCATGGTCAGCTTGGCTCTTCGAGTAGATAAGGATGTCATCAATAAAGACGATGACGAATTTATCCAAATAAGGCTTGCAGACGCGATTCATGAGATCCATGAACGCGGCTGGTGCGTTTGTGAGCCCAAAAGGCATCACTAGGAACTCGTAGTGTCCATAACGAGTCCTAAACGCTGTCTTGTGTACGTCTTCCTCCTTGACTTTCAACTGATGATAACCTGACCTCAGGTCGATCTTTGTGAAATAACTTGCTCCTTGCAACTGATCGAACAGATCGTCGATCCTGGGTAACGGATATCTATTCTTAATAGTGACCTTGTTAAGCTCACGGTAATCGATGCACAGACGCATCGATCCATCCTTCTTTTTAACGAACAAGATTGGCGCTCCCCAAGGAGATGAGCTAGGCCTAATAAAACCTTTAGCTAATAAATCATCCAACTGTGTCCTTAACTCCTTCATCTCCGTTGGTGCCAATCTATATGGTGCTCTTGCTACAGGCGCAGCGCCTGGAATGATGTCTATCCGAAACTCCACCTGCCTATCTGGTGGCAACCCGGGTAGTTCTTCAGGGAATACCTCAGGATATTCCGAAATAACAGGGATATCCTCAATCTTCGGCTTCGGCTCATCAATGGTAACTTGTGCCATATAAATGACACATCCTTTCTGCATGCATCTGGATGCCTTGAGCATGGACACTTGCTCAGGCAATCCATGCTGAGTATCTCCTTGAATAGTAAGTGACTCGCCTGACGGAGTCTTAACTATTACTTGCTTTCTGTTGCACAGAATCTGGGCTTGGTTACTCGACAACCAATCCATGCCTATCACTATGTCGAATCCAGCTAGCTTAAAGGGAAGCAAGGATAACGGAAAGGAATGATTCCTAATGGATATAACACATCCATCTAGAACAGTCGAGGCGGTTTCTATGGTTCCATCGGCTAATTCCACCTCATATTTCACACTTAGGGTCTTAACAGGAAGGTTCAACAATTTACAAAACTTATCATCTACAAACGACTAATTGGACTCCCCCGCGTGTCGCGACAGGGAGACCTGGTCCTGTCGCGTGTCGCGACGGGTAACAATTTAGGGTAGGGTAGGTTCGTGTCCCAGTAGCTTGGATGAGTTGTTTAATCAACGAAATTTTACTTCTCCAGCAAGTTAGAGGATAAACGTTACTAGGGTTTAACCCCCCCTGAGTTTTAGGGGCCCTGATCCTGATTCCGATTGTTATGAAAATTTTAGGGTTAGTGCAGAATTACTTGGGTTCAGCTCCTGAATCAAACAAGACTCTAGCAAAAACATCATTTACAAGAAACGTACCTGTAATGACGTTGTCGTCAAGAACTGCCTCCTTGGCGTCCATTCTGAAGACTCTCGCATTAGTCTTCTTTCCTTCATCTGCCTTCCTCGCATTCTTTGGGCAATTTGGCCGGATATGCCCTTTTTCGTTGCAACCAAAACAAGTTGCATCCTTCATCTTCTTGCAATCCAATGCCTTATGGTCTGTGGACTTGCAGATTCCACATCGCTTTTCTTGAGACTGGGATTTCGCCTCCAAACGACATTTCCCAAAATGGTGTCTCTTGCAGGTCTTGCATCTGGGTCTCTCACCCGATTGATGATCTCCTTTCTTGAACCCCGACCCTTTCTTATGGTCGTTGTTTCCTCTGTGTCGTTTCTCAGATCTTCGTGAGGTGTCATCCTCACGTTTCCTTTTGTTTTCCTCTGAGCTCTTCATAGCTCTCAATCTGACTACATCTTGAGTGAGGGAGAGGGATAGATCAGCTACGGATCTAAATGTCGTAGGCCTTGAAGCCTTGACGCTTGCCTTTATCTCCGGTGCCAGACCCCCAATAAATCGAGCAATCCTCCGCGGCTCCGGGGTCACCAGATAAGGCACTAACCGAGATAAAGTGTTGAACGTAGTAAGATACGCTTGACAATCGAGGTTCTTCATAACCAGAGATACGAAATCCGATTCAATTCTTTCGACCTCATGCTGCGGGCAGAAATTCTCTTTGATCAGGGCCACAAACTATTCCCATGACATACCGTACAGTGTGGCCTTACCGGCAGCTTGTAGGAGTGACTTCCACCATGCTAACGCATCACCCTTGAACGACTGGGACACGTACTTCACGATGTCCCTATCAGCACATCCGCTGATGTCAACAACTGTATCCATCTCATCAATCCACGTCATGCAATCAACTGCTCCTTTTTCCCCAGTAAAATCCCTGGGTTTGCAAGAAACGAAATACTTGTACGTACAGGACTTGCTGTGCGTATCATGTTTCAGCTTGACTTCTTGATTAGGAATGCTGCTGTGGTTGGAGGAGTGATTATCCTCCTCATCCTTCTTCGGCTCACTCTTTTTAGAAGGTGGCTTACTATGAGCCTCAGAATGAGTCTTGGGTTTTACGTGCGATACTGTTCGGGTCCTACTCCGAGTACCGCTAGATTCCCTGAATTGCCTATCCATAGCTTTGGCAACAGCGTTATCTATCAGTGCTAGCAATTCTTCACCAGTGACGTGAATCCTGGTATTATCTGGGTGTTCTCCAGAATGACTGTTGGTCTCCTCCGATTTGGCCATGTAGCTTTAAGCTACATAAAAGGACAAGGTCTTATTTAGAAACCTAACAGTATTATCATTCTAGACGATTTATTAACCATGGTATTAATAACCATAATAGTTAATTTAATTAATTTCATTCAAGGCTTTTATTAGCAACTATATTATGGAATGAAATATATATTGGCACAATAGGCCTAGTCACTTCGGACAACTTCTAAATTATAAATTTAGATTTTTATAGGGTTGGAATTGTATAATTAAACAATTAATCCTTTACTAGGCAGGGAGTCATAAACCACAACTGCCACTATATGACATAGTCATAACCCGTAGGTATCAAGTCATAAACAGACTTGTGTGCAGATATTATCTGTAGATAATTTATTAAAAAGGGTGGCTTGTGTGATTTTGCAGATCACGCTTAGCCAAGAATGTTAACATGTTTACAGATGTTAACAGAGATTTGAATCTTTTCAACCAGGTTTTACCATATTGGCTAGGCCTGTAAATAAGGCATTCAAGCTAGGTTCTACCTTACTAAGATTCTTATTAAAATGGCAAATCAAATAAAAATTGATATTTTCCATTTATTTTAATATCATTTTCATGCACATAAATAAAATGAGAAATTTAATTTAACCATTTCAAATTTTTAATAAAGTAACTAGTACATCTTTGCCCTAAACGGGACTTTAATTCAAATAACATGAATAACATGCCCACGCAGGGGCTAAACAAATAACAACAACAACAAATAAAATAAAACAAACCCACGCAGGGGTTAACAGAACAACATACCCACGCAGGGGTAGAATAAGAGAAATATACCCACACAGGGGTAGAATACAGGAATAAATGTCCACGCAGGGACATGAGTAAAAGAGCTAACAACAAAGGCTTTAATAATCCTTCTTACTCTTACCCTTAATCAAGTCAACCATCTTCTTGAACATACCGCGGTTGTGTCGGCGATCATTTTGCAATTCCCGTCGCACGTCGTGTATCCCTTGCAGGATTTCTTGGACTTGCGGTGGCGACATCATTGGCGCCGGCGGCGGTGGCTGATACTGCTGTGGCTGTGGAGGCTGCGGCTGCTGGTATCCCTGCGGTGGGAATCCAAAAGCTGATTGTCTCGTAGCCCAGGGACCTCCAAAAACACTCTCCTGGTTGAGAGGGTTGTAGCCTGAGGCTAACCAGTAGGGATCTCCCGTATAATCATAACCGGGAGGAAAAGTCGGCTCGAAAGGGTTGAACTGTGCTGCGCTAGCATACGCAGGGATGGGCTCTCCAAAGTTCTGCGGCGGTAGTGGCGCAATAGTCGCAGAAGTAACCTCTGAGACGGGATGCTGAGACTCTCCCATCTCTGACTCTTCGTGGAGCGGCGAGTAGCGGCCGCTACCTGAATGTCGAGGGGTGGCAATGCGAATCCCTCCTCGCGTAGACATACGCGCGTTCCACCTTGGCCTCTGAGGCGGAGGAGGCAAAACCGGTGGTGGTGGTGGCGACGGAGTGACCACGTCACGCCAGAAGGCCTCAGATGGGTCCTGCTGCAAAGGTGGCTGCTGAAGCTGCTGCTGCTGAGATTGGTGCTGAGAGTGCACGGGAGAACCGTGGTAAGACTGGTGCATGGGGGAGTTGTGATGGCTGGGGGTGTAAAACCAATCATGCTGTTTAAACCTCTCCTCGTAGCTGTCAACACCATTGAATGGTGATCCCCTGTATGGTGACCCATCCGATATCTCAATGGGATGGTTAGGCGTGCCGGACGGTGGTAGGGAAGGGTCAGTGTCCTCGTCAACCTCCATCTCGTTTCCACCAGAGAAGTGGTCTTCAGGTCCTAGTGGGTTATGACCCACTGGCTCATCCAAGTAAGCATCAGGGTTGTATAGGCCCTGATAAGTTGGTGCTGGGTAGTGGTGAGGTGACTGGTGTAATGGAATGAAAGATCCATGGGAGTCGTGGGGCCCAATTTCAGAATGGGGCCCAAATGAGTGGGGTAGGGATGGCGAGGTGCTCAAAGATACCGAGTGCCTGGCTGGCTCGGCGAATGATCTCCAAAGATCATGGGCTGCAGTGTTGTGCGAAGCTGATGGGGCTCGCCTGTGTGAGGGTCCTGCCTCGTGGTCATGTGATGTGGCGAATCCTCCTCGTCCTCGCATATGTGGCGGCATGATGAACCTGTCAAAAATTAAACAAGTTGCACAACAAAATATATAAGACAAGGCTAATAATAAAAATAAAGATAAAACAAACGAAATTTGAACATTTCCTAAGTTCTTTGTCTAGACTCGAAAATCGAGGATTGTGCAATTGTGTAACTGAGATTAAACACAAAGGACTAGTGTTTAATTCACTCAGCGTTGGCTCTGATACCAACCTGTCACACCCCGATTTCCACGTGTCACCGGTGGGCCCGGTGTGGGGTACAGTGACGTAGTTGGCATCGTCATAGACAAACAACACAATATAATAATGCACAGCGGAAGCAGAATAGATACATTTCAACTTTAATTAAAATGACATAATAACATCATAAGTAGTTGAAACGGATCCACAGGCGGATCAAATAAAATAAGATAAAATTGTTCAACAGTTATTTGTCGTCCGAGCTTGCGAGACTATAGTGGACGCTCTTAGGAAACAGCCAGCCTAGTTCGTATAGTACCTGCACTTAACCTTTTGGGAAAAAATACGTCAGTTTACACTGGTAAATACAAATCGACTGACTCATTTTGAAAATGATTGAAAATTGATTTAAATGCACAAGGCATAAATATTTTTATTAACTTGGGATATTTATGCAATATAAACTTGTGAACGATTTACATGTACCCGTACTTATGGTGGCCCGGGATCTGCTGTCCGGGCTAAAGGTTAAATGACACACCACATTAAAGAGTTATACACGCCGGGTGTACGCCTACACCCCGTGCTCTGGTCGTGGCCATCTCGTAAGATAATGCCAAGGATATCCGGGACACGGTCAATAACCCCCCAAAGCCTAAAGTAAGACAAGACTGTTTAAACGAGTCGCACAAGCTATTCAAGACTGTACACCCATAAGGTGCAGGACTTGTGCGCCCGATCAAGCGGTATTTTAAATACCGTACCCCAAGCCCGTATAGGGAAAATAAGTCAAAATGTATTTACCTGAGCAAGTATGAATCACAAACGGTAAGTGTAGGTAGCTTTTACTGGGCCTCCTAATCTGGAACAAAGGTTTATAATAACCTATTAGATTCCTAACGGGTCTTTTATCTAAGCTTAAGCTTTGACCGGTTAGTTTTAAGGACGATACGGTATAAGCGCACGATTAAGCGAAAGACCAGATAGAATGTGATTTAGAACCGACAAGTTTGAATACTTGTATAATATGGGTATACTAAATACATTCTGGATTTTGAGATAAAAATGATAATGTTTGACCCGTTTCGGTCAATTTACGCAAACTAGTTACGTAAACCGAACCGAACGCAAAAAGGGCGTTACGGGTAGCCAAAAGAGTCAAATGCAAGTTCCCTGAGATAATATGCTTTAAATATGATATAACATCAGTAAGTTATGTTCTATATTGCCCGGAATAATTTTAAACTCAATTTATGCCTTATAAGGGCATTTTGGTCATTTAAAAGATTATAAAAGAGTCATATTAGAAATCTGAGTTTCGGGTCTAGTTTATACAGTAAATATACTTCATTTAACATATTATAACAGTAGGGTATGACCCATATACCAAACTTAACATTTAAAATCAAACTATGCACCGTAGGGGTATTTTAGTAATTTCACAAGGGCTAAAACTGCCAAAACTGGAAATCTGGGTTCATATACTTATACTTACTGTTATTATATGAAAATATACTAAATACATCAGTAGGTATGAGTCTTATATGTTTAAAACGGGTATAACGCTTACTATGCGCTAAAAACGCTTAAAATGCGATTTAGAGCCGTTTCCGGGTTTTTTAAAAGAAAGCTGAGATTTTTACATTTTCAGAAGGCTCAAAATAATTTATTTAACATATAAAATCAGTAGAAAAAGGTTTCGGGTCAAAAGGATGTATAAAACTCATTTTATGGCTTAAACGGTCAAAACCGGCATTAACCGAATCGACTTAGCGACGTATGATCCGATCAGCCAAAAATTAAATAAAAATCATCAAAAATCCCAAAATAATATATAACATCAGTGGGTAAAAAGTTTTATATCAAAACGTGGCCTGAAATAGGTTATACGCGAAATGCGCCGTTTATGTAACTTTAAGATATAGTTTTACGATATCGGCCATAACTCAAAATCTGGACCACTAACTGATCTCAAATTTTCGGTGCAAGTTTATATATTAAAAATAAAGATTTCTACTCTTTCAATTTTCCAAAAATCACGTTTTATGTCAAAAAGGGCAAAATAGTCAACTTTAAGCATAAATCGGAAACATGCAAATGAATCGGCTAAACATAGACTCAAGCAACAAAAATTCCAGAGAGTTTTACCAAAATAAAAATGGTCAAAAATACTCTCCAATACAGATCTCAAACATGCATGTACGGATCCGAATCGATAGTCTACGAAAAAGTCGTTTTACAAGACTTTCGGTTCCGATTCGTATTTATACTATAGATTGTCGAGTTGATTATGATAAAACACATTCTTATATATATTATAAGTTATTTATGATGATCAAACAGATTGCATGTCCTATACATTACTATTTAAGCTTATTTTTGCAAAAACAACTTCTGTTGACTTTTTAGAAACAAGTTTGACTCGACAATTAGCATGCATAAAGTGGGAATCAGAGAATACCCTTTTGAGGGTTTGTTTCCCACATAAATACCAACATATATGTGGTTTCAATTTGAGAAATGACTGAGTAAAACTCGTTTAATCGAAAAGTCAAAGTACAAGAACAACGGTTTTGACTTTTACTAATAATCAAGGCAAGAACGAATTAGAGACTGATATAGAAGCTTACAAAGGTCCTATTGATGCTTAGTTAACACTTAGAGGTGGCCTTGTCGTTCAGATTTGCTCCAGAAAGTCTTGAGAGTGTTCTTGAGAGTTGAGAGCTCTTGTTCACAAATGCAAATGCCAAGGAATGGAACTTTTGATCTGATTTAAAGATGAATTCAGAGGTTGGAGGTAGCACACTGTTGCACTAGGCATGCATGGGATTTAATTGGAGCATTTGGAGGTGAAATGAGCTGGTACCAACTAAAAATTCGGGCCAAATCAGCTGAATTCGCGAAACTGTGGTACTGGGCTTGGGTCGCGGGCCGCTTGGGCCTGTCCAGGCGGGTCGCCTGGGCTGCTGATCAGCCAAACAGTTTCAAACTTTGGCAGCTTTGGTCCCTGTTCTTGTACGCGATGATTCGGCTAGTTATCTTGACTCGTAAACCCCCAAACTTGGTTTCTAAGAACCTTGGGACATTTACCAACATGGTAATGTCCTCGGATAACTTTGCGCTCAACCGAAAAGCCATGAAATTCGACGTTGACGCTTTTAGTCCCTCAAGTACGGTTTTGGCCATAACTTTCTCATACGTTAACGAAACTTCACAAAATTTTTACCACATATTCTAGTGAGTATATTTTAGCATTATCAAGCTTCGGGTCTGCCAAAAGTTCACTCAGAGGTATAAATTCAACATGTTGACACTTTTGGCCCCTATAGTTTGTAATTCCTCACTTTTGTGCAATTTCCGCGTCGTATGATCCATGAACCATCCGTTTAAGGTTATAAACATTATGTAGGGTTATCATAGAGTCTATTTATCCATTGTTGACACTTTGAACCCTTACGTTCCATAGTTTTCACCGTTTGTCACTTTTAGTCCCTCTAAAGTATATTTTCACATACCGGAACCTTATGACACGTGTCAAGACATTATTGGACGAAATTATTCGAGGTGTTACAACGTGTGTGGAACGCCCAAGAATCGAGGCAGAAACACGACCTCTAGAGTCGAAAGTGACGACAAGTCTACTGTGAATAGTCGAGTTGCCTTGGGTAGTCGATGTCTAGTAGCCGCAGACAATCTATCTCTCGATTCTATGTGTTTCGATTCTGAGAACCGTAACTGTGTACTCCGATGACTTGATGATTTTATATGTTTATGTGTGCTTTCTTGTTTTACGCTTATGTTTTGGGATATTATTCGATTTTGCTATCGACACACACGACTCGCAATTGATGTTCTATCTCAATTCGACATCCAGTTATCGCAACTCTAAGACGATATCATACTATACTGTGCTATACGACTAAGTTAGGTTATACTATACGATGCTATTCGATACGATATTCGAACGACACTCGAGCTTTGAAGGATAGGTTTCTGTTTTCTGACTACCTCAGTGATTAAATGCCTAGGTAATTTACGTGTGTCTGTGTTTTGTGCTTCTGTACTACTGTGTTCTAGGTGTTTCTGTGCTTATGTGTATCTATGGTTATGTGCTTATGTGTTTATGTGTTTATGTGTTTATGTGATACGTATTTCAACGTGATTCTAAGCTTTAGATAGTAGTAGACGTGTGAGGTGAGATTCGATTTCGTTGTGTTGAGACTCGTGACGATGTCTAATGCAGACCATGTCATCATCTGGATCCCGACCCCGAGCCCCACTTACCCGCCAGGAAAAGAGGGACAGACGTCTCGCTGCCATCATCTCCAAAACTGTGGCGAAAGCTGTGAGTGAGGTGTATGAAAACGCTAGCAAGTCGTCCGAAGAATCACGAGCTAAAATCCCTAAGGATTCAAGCAAGGCTGCTTTCAACTTTAAGCAGTTCAAAGCATGCGGACCAAAGGAGTTCACTGGCGAAGATGGTCCAACAGCCATGTTTCACTGGTTCGACTCGGTCGAAGTCACTCTGCGCCAGAGCGGATGTCCTAAGCATCTCCGTACTCTCAATGCTACAGGCGTCTTCCAGTCCCGTGCTCTAGACTGGTGGACGGCCGAACGAAACAAGCGCGGAAATGATGCAGCTTACGGGCTATCATGGAAGGAGTTGAAAGCGATTATGATCGAAGAATTCTGCCCTCCTCATGAGCGCCAAAAGCTGGAGGACGAGTTCTGGGGAATCAAGCAGAAGGATGGAGACAACGCTGCTCTCACTGCTCGCTTCAAGCAGCTTAGCATTATCTGTCCTGATCAAGTCAAGACCTCAGATCAAGCCATCAAGAAGTACATCCGAGCCCTACCTGATTGTGTAGCCGACTTTGTCCACGCCGCCAAGCCAGCAACGATCGAGGAAACCTACCTACTCGCCGCTGAGATCAACGATAAGCGAGTCAAGTCTGGTTTCTGGGATAAGCAAACCAAGTCTCTGCACCAAGTCACTACAACACCCACCGACCCATCTGCTCAATCCTCCAAGTCTTCAAGAAGGAAGAAGAAGAACAACAACAACAGCTCTAGCAACAAGAGCTGTGCTGCCGCAACCACCGCTGCTCCCCTACAATCTGTACCAGCTCAACAGCAGCAGCACCAGCGCTCAGCTCCAGTGATCAATGCACCGCCAGCAAAGCGTGCATACACAGGCCCCCACCCACTCTGCCCGACATGTTCGTATCACCATCCAGTGGGTCTAGCTTGTCGTTTTTGCGCTCACTGCAACCTGTACGGTCATTTCACTGCGAACTGCCGTTATGGTCCCCGTCAAGCCCCAGTTCAAGCTACTGCCAATCAAGCTCTACTCCCTGCCCCTCAAGGCCAACAAGCAGCTCTAGCACCAGCAGTCAATGCTCGAGTCTGCTTTGCATGTGGTGACCCTAACCACTTTGCCAACAGATGCCCGAACAGGGTAGTCAAGCAAGAGCCCCAGCAGCAACAGCAACAGCAGCAAGCAGCCCATGCCCGAACCTTCAACATCAATGCCCGCCAGGCTCAGGCGGATAACAACGTGGTTAATGGTACGTTCCTTGTGAATGGTATTTATGCATCATGTTTGTTTGATACTGGAGCCGATAATTGCTTTGTGTCGTTTGAATTCGAGAAGCTCCTTAGTCGTAAGCGCTCTTATCTATCCTCGCCATTCGAAGTCGAAGTTGCTACAGGAAGAACCATTGCCGTCAATTCAGTACTCCGCGATTGTACTCTCGAACTCAACAATCACGTTTTCCCAATCGACCTTATTCCGATGCAACTCGGAAGTTTTGATGTCATAATCGGCATGGACTTTCTTCGTGAAAACCATGCTGAAGTTGTGTGCTTTGAAAAGATTATTCGATTCTCGCTCGCGAATGGTGATCTCCTATGTGTATACGGTGAAACATCATCGAAAGGTCTCAAGCTTATGTCATGCATTCAAGCCAGTAAATATCTCCGCAAGGAATACCGAGCCTTCCTGGCCAACATCGTAGTAGCGGAGAAGGGAAAGAAAAGGAAAGTTGAAGTCAAAGATGTCCCAGTGGTTCGTGAATTTCCTCAGGTGTTCCCTAATGATCTTCCCGGACTACCACCAAGTCGTGATATCGACTTTCGTATCGACCTCATTCCTGGAGCTAACCCTATCGCCAAAGCCCCTTATCGACTCGCTCCATCCGAGATGAGGGAACTCTCGAATCAACTCCAGGAATTACTCGAAAAAGGCTTTATTCGCCCAAGCACATCTCCTTGGGGCGCGCCAGTCCTTTTCGTCAAAAAGAAGGATGGGTCGTTCCGGATGTGCATTGACTATCGGGAATTGAATAAGCTAACCATTAAGAACCGATACCCCTTGCCCTGAATTGACGATTTGTTTGATCAACTACAAGGTGCAGCATGCTTCTCTAAGATCGATCTACATTCAGGATACCATCAGCTACGGATTCAAGAGGAAGACATCCCTAAGACCGCTTTTCGAACCCGTTATGGCCATTACGAATTTGTTGTTATGCCCTTTGGTTTAACCAACGCACCCGCGGTTTCATGGATCTGATGAATCGCGTGTGCAAGCCATACCTTGACCGTTTCGTCATCGTGTTCATCGACGATGTCTTGATTTATTCCAAATCGAAAGCCGAACACGAGCAACATCTACATTTGGTTCTCGAGTTACTCCAGGGGAACCAACTCTATGCCAAATTCTCCAAGTGCGAATTCTGTTTGGAGGAGGTGCAGTTTCTGGGTCACATAGTGAATAGTCGGGGTATCCATGTCGATCCTGCGAAGATTGAAGCTGTCAAAAGCTGGATTACGCCTAAGAACCCGTCAGAAGTTCGTTCTTTTCTCGGACAAGCGGGCTATTATCGACGATTCATCGAAGGATTCTCCAAGATCGCTGTGCCGCTTACCGCTCTTACCCATAAGGACAAGCCTTTTGTGTGGGGAAAAGCACAAGAGACTGCCTTTCAAACCCTCAAGCATATGCTGTGCAACGCACCGATTCTTACACTGCCCGACGGAAGCGACAACTTCATTGTCTACTGTGATGCTTCTAACCTTGGTCTCGGTTGTGTTCTCATGCAGCGAGACAAGGTTATAGCCTACGCATCTCGTCAGCTCAAGATCCACGAGAAGAACTATACAACCCATGACCTCGAGCTAGGCGCGGTTGTCTTTGCATTGAAGATTTGGCGACACTACCTGTATGGCACTAAGTGTACAATCTACACTAATCACAGGAGTTTACAACACATCTTTAATCAGAGAGAGCTTAATATGCGTCAATGCCGATGGGTAGAACTTCTCAATGATTACGACTATGAGATTCGTTATCACCCAGGCAAGGCGAATGTGGTTGCCGACGCGCTCAGCAGAAAGAGTTACGTGCTCAGTACTCGAAACATCCAAGCCCAGCACAACCTCGAAACCCTTATTCGTGAAGCCCAACATGCTTGCTTTAACGAGCGTACATTGAAGAGAGAAAGAATCTATCACGATGGAGCTCAGTTGGTAAGCAAACCAGATGGGATATTCTATTATCTGGACCGAATTTGGATCCCTAAGCGGACCGATTTGCGAAAGATTATTATGAACGAAGCCCACAAGTCCCGATATTCTATTCATCCCGGTGCGGACAAGATGTACCAGGATCTTCGTTATAAGTACTGGTGGCCGGGTATGAAACGGGATATCGCTCTATACGTTGGAAGCTGTTTAACTTGTGCAAGAGTAAAGGCTGAACATCAAAGACCTTCCGGCTTACTCGAACAAACGCCAATACCTATATGGAAGTGGGAGAGCATAGCTATGGATTTCATAACAAAACTCCCACCCACGCCATCAGGTCACGACAGTATTTGGGTCATAGTCGATCGTCTAACGAAATCAGCCCACTTTTTGCCGATACGAGAATACTACAAGGTGGAACGACTAGCCCAAATCTACACCGACGAGATCATTCGTAATCATGGTACGCCTCGTGACATCATTTCAGATCGTGACGCTCGGTTCACTTCGCGATTGTGGGAAACATTTCAAGCGGCCCTTGGTACGTCGCTTAATCTGAGTACTGCATTCCACCCTCAAACTGACGGACAGACTGAAAGAACGATCCGTACTCTTGAAGACATGCTCCGAGCATGTGTTATAGATTTTGGTGGTAGTTGGAACAAACACCTGCCATTGGTCGAATTCTCGTACAATAACAGCTATCATGCCAGCATTCAAATGGCACCTTTCAAGGCTTTGTATGGAAGAAGATGTCGATCGCCCATTGTGTGGCACAAGATCGGTCACTCACAACTAACCGGTCCCGAGATTCTACAAGAAACGACTGACAAAATCCACCAGATTCGAGACAACTTGGTGAAAGCTCGGAATAGACAGAAAAGTTACGCCGATAAAAGACGCAAGCCCCTTGAATTCAAAGTTGGTGACTACGTACTCCTAAAGGTATCACCTTGGAAGGGTGTAGTACGATTCGGCAAGAAAGGGAAACTCGCGCCTCGATATGTTGAACCTTTTAGGATTATGGAAAGAATCGGAAAAGTCGCCTACAGACTCGAACTACCGGAGGAACTTAGTAACGTCCACCCGACTTTCCACGTCTCAAACCTCCGAAAATGCCTTGCTGATCATGATCTAATCGTACCACTCGACGATCTTCAGGTCAATGAAACGTTACACTTCGTGGAAAAGCCTATCAAAATCATTGATCGCCAAACCAAGCAACTCAGGCGCTCTCGCATCCCAATCGTGAAGGTCCGATGGGAAGGCAAACGAGGCGCGGAGTTCACTTGGGAACTCGAAAGCGACATGAAGGCCAAGTACCCGCAGTTGTTTAAATAAATAGATCTGAAGCATCAAATTGGTAAATCACGGTGTTGTGTAGCCTTCGAGCCTAATTTCGGGACGAAATTCCCTAAACAAGGGGAGGCTGTAACCCCCCGTGTTTTCGAATGTCAAAGTCAAAGTCAAAGTCCAGGTCAACTTTGACTTTCTTTGACTGTAGACAGTCGATTTTATATTTTAGTTGTATTATGTGGAGTAAGTGTTGTAATCAGCAAGAATCGAGGTAATCGAATGTGTTTTAATGCGAACCGATCTACGACTGTGAATGATAGGAAGTAACAATGCGATAAAGATAACTAATCAGCAATTAAACCGATCTAACAATCAATCGAACTCGAGACTCGAATTATGCGAATTGTGATATTGTTATACGTGTGTGTGTGCCTTACGTGTTACTTGTGCGTGTTTACTTATGTTTGGTGTGGTATTCAAGCAAATCAATCGAAAATCGAATCGAAACTCGAAAGGCAATCGAACTCAATCTAAACCGACATCGAAACGTGATTTATAGGAGATTGTATATTAGATATAGTAGTTGGGATTAAAAGTAATTTGACTAGGAACTCTATCGTAGTCGTATCATCGTACATCGAAATCGAAACATCGAAAATCGTCGCAAAATACTCGAAGTGCGTGGCGGATCGAACAGGAAGCATCCTGATCGAACAGGCCAGCCGATCGGCTAGCATCTTGCCAGCCGATCGAGCAGCCCACTCGATCGGAGCTCCCAGCCGATCGGCTGCCACTTTCCTCTTTTGGAAGCCTATAAATAGAGCTGTCATTGTCATACTTTCCACTTTTGGAAAGCTCTGACCGAACCAGCTATCTTCTTCACCTTTTCTCAGATTTCTCCCAATCCCGGTAAGTTTTCACTCTAATTCTTGTACGTTTTTTATCATTACTTGATTCTACACCTTTCTATCTTTCAAAACTTGGATTCTAACCGTGGAATCACCAAGATCTAAGTGTTCTTGGGTGATGTCATCATGGTGTTCTTGAAGAACATCATGTTTTGGCCTCATTCCACTATGATTAGCTTAGGTCTAACCGATTTCCACATAAACAAGTTAAGATCTATCAAAGATCTAAACATCCACAAGTTGTGAAGGATTGGAAGGAGGAATTCCAACTTTCTTTCAACTCTTTTACACTCAAAGCCTTCAATCAATAGAGATGGAGCTTGAACCGGCTAACTAATCATTCAAATAGTTAAAAGGTTCAAAATTCGGGTTCTATGAACAAGGTTCACCGATTTCAGGTTAAACTCCTAACCGACGTTCTGAACCGTTCACCGGCCGGACTTGGGTGATTCCTGTTCGAGCCAAGGGAACAAGTAGGAACGAGGGTTATCATAGTTCAACACGTTTTCAAGATACCTTGAAAGAATGACAAATGAACAAACAGCCAAGTGTTAGACGAAAGGCCGACCAGGTCAGAAATGCTGGCCGAACGGCTAGGCTGTTCGAACAGCCCAGCCGATCGGACATGCCAGCCGATCGACCGGGCCAGCCGATCGGCTAGCACAGGGTCCCACACTTTCAAAATTTCATGAGGTATAGTATTGACGAAGGAGTGTTCGATCAAACATGTCACTCGATTGGTAAACATTACTGTTCGGATCATGAGATACTATGCTTCAACACTTAATCGTTTTCACAACTCGTTCGTAGTAGGGAATGCCAGCCGATCGAACAGACTGTTCGATCGAGTGACATTCAGTGGAGGACCACTTCTGAAATTCCTAGCCGATCGAGTGAGCTAGCCGATCGAGTGAGCTAGCCGATCGAGCGAACCGCTCGATCGAGCGACTTGAAAGGTAGGAACACGTCAGTGTTCACAAATGCTGCAACGAAAACTTCAAAAGTTCAAATCCTCAAACACAAACACACCAGAGGAAGAAACAATCCACTCGAATGGTGCAGCCGATCAAGGCAACCGGCCGATCGAACAGGACTGTCCAATCGGATATACCAGCCGATCGAACAGGCCGTCCGATCGAACCTGCCGTTCGATCGACCAGCCTATTCGGTCCTTTCACACTTGTTTACTTTCCACGTTACTCATTGTTGTGCTATCAAACTATTCAGGCTAATCTTACTCTCAGCGCTCCATTCAATCCATAATCAATCACTGTGAGTATACTCGAACCCTTTTTGCTTTAGCACTTTTGGGTGTTACATAAGTTACTTATCAAAATCACAATCGATCACACTATTCAAACTATTTGAACGCTAACCGATTGCATGTATTACGTGATTAAATGTATGCTTGTTATTATGTTTACACGTGGAAAGCTGTCTACCTGCCTTAGCAACGTAGTACTATAGTTTGGACTCAGCGCCCGTTCACACGGGGGTTGTTAAGGACAATTTACTTGCATGATTTACGGTGGTGATCATGTATTGCGAACTGTCTCGGACAGTCAACCCGCAGTCACTGGTATTGATAGGTCCATGTCGATAATTTACATGCATCATTGCTATCTGTGTACGTGCTGGTTATGCGTAAACTATTCGAACTCTATATGCTATTATTAAACTTGTATGCTCACATTTACATTATATGTATTGACTTTATTTTAACGTATGTGACAGGTGCTTAAGTTGCTAGGATGCTTAGCTGCATGGTGATGAAATCAAGGCTAGGGAGTCTAGAAACAATAAACATTTGTCTGTAATAATTAAATCTGAGTTGTCGGAACGGAGTTACTTGTCTTGTTGCTTTCTGTGATAACTTGTTATTTATTTGGGACACGGTATGGGACGTGTCATTTAAACTAAATTTATATAATAGTTGTTGTGGAAACTTCTGGACAATCTGTTTCGCTCAGTGCCGCGCCCCGATGATTCCGCCATCGGTTGGGGTGTGACACCTACATAACCCGAACCCTCGAACCTCTGCTCAGAACCTTTAACCACAGCATTTTCACCAGGAGTAGCCTGGACATCCGCAAATGCAACATCTGATGTATCATCACTCTTAATGAATTCCAAAGCAGACATGACTGCAAGAAATGGACAAGCATATATAAGGGATCATAAAATGCAAGTAAAAGAGAAAAAATAAATGTGCAAAAACATACCCTGTCCATCCCTCATAAGAACCGGGTCTCGATTTGGTTTATCCCATACCTTACTAATACCCAGTAACACCAATAGTTGCTCGGGAAAAGGACGAACCCTTGAGGGACATTCCCTGATAATTTCAAGAAAACGGGAGTTTATCTCAGAAGCAGAAGGTTCAGGTTTATTAAGAATGGCCTCGGGTCGCCTCCAAACCATTTTGAACGGAAGAATCTCATCCGAGACCCAGAAAAAACCGATCCTTCCAGGAACCAAGGGTGGTAACCATAGATGAAACTAAGCAAACATCGGCTTTCAACGTCTCAAATGTAAACCAATCACCGTTCTTTGCCAACCGAAAGAAACAGCGGAATGATAACAAGGTAGGGTCATAACCACACGCTCGGCATAAAACCTCGAAATGCAAAACCCTAGCCAAACCTTGTGGGTGTATTTGACCAAAAGACACACGGTAATACTCTAACACGTTTAAAACAAAGAGTGAAAATGGATGACGGAGATTAGAAAATTCAAAGTGTAGACAGTAAAGTGCAATCGAACCAGCCGGACACTGATCGATTGAGACATCCATCCCCGGAACAACTGGTTTAAACTTCAGCCCAATTCCCCATTCCATACAAAACGTTTCAAACTCCTCTTGGGTTAAACGCGAATAACTTACGGCTAAATCTTTACGAGCACCCATAAGTTATGATTGAAAGAAAGAAAACGAAAATAAAGAACTAACCTGGACGAAAGGAAGGGAAGATATGAAGAAAACTTGAGAGAAAATGAAGGAACTTTGTGATCATGTTGATAAAAAAAGAAAAATAAGGCCAAAATAGGAGTTATGATTACACAGCAGTTAATTACACTGCAAAAACCGCCGACCAATAAACTGCCACACATCAATCAAATCAGTTGTCAGTTTTGAAATTCAAAAAATCCTCAACTGTCCTCAACCCTTCAAGCCTCCAAGCCTTGAAGCCTTTGAGCAATGCAAATAAATGTGTAAAAGTCAGAAGTCTTTGAGCTCATTCCCAAAAACCTCTGACTTAGGGGGCTGATGACGGGGATAGCCCAAGACCAAATAAAATGACCAAAACACATGAATGCTTAAAAGGTTGAAAGGTTCAAAGGTTAAAAACCCGGGAGCTAGGATAAAGCAATACATGAACAGTAAATGGTCACATCTCTGATTGCTTCACCAACTCTCCTAGCCACAAAAGTAACACGAGTCCACAGAATGTAGTCTTTTACACGCAGGTCAAAAGGCTTCAACCCCCAAAAGGGTAAGTCCCCCACTGCATACAAGTTTCACTAGTCAATGGTTTCTTCTTGGGAGATGACCTTTCCTATAAATTGACACTTCATTTAGTGCAAAGGATGTTCTGATCAGCTCTGATTCCAGGGAGACCTCTGATCATTATTCTTGAGTACTTGTTCCATACAAGTCACTCTCCGTCACATACAACACACACATTCTCTTTGCTCCCTCGTCCGAAACTGAACACATTTCAGTGGAGGATCTCGAGCAAACAACAAAATCAAACTAGTGAACCTCTCTCCACGTCTAGCAAACGTGGGGGGACCCCACGACCTGCGTTAGGCAAAATCAAACCCTCCAACCCTTTTGCCTAACCAGCCCAGCTACTACCATCGGTCTAGTATCTGTTGCATCAACACACCCGAAGAAAAACGCGAAGGAGGAAGAAGCGGTTACGAGTGCATGTACTCTTGTGATACAAGCAATGGAGCATGTTCGGTCTACTCCCCCTCCACGGCTCATTTTGTGGCGCACCTATATCTTGCGAGATCGTGAAGCCGTGAACGAGCGTTTGATGAAAGACTATTTTGATCCCACACCGGTTCATGGACCCAATATTTTTAGACGGCGGTTTCGAATGAGCCAAAGGTTATTTTTGCGCATAATGATTTGGAAGATAAGTATGATTTCTTTAAGCAAAGAATGGACGCACGAGGATATTTAGGCTTCACCTCAATTCAAAAGGTCACTTCTGCTTTACGCATATTAGCCTACGGAAACACGTACGACATCAACGACGAGTACTTGAAGATGGGGGAGAAAACAACACGAGATTGCGTGGAACAATTTTGCTATGGTATTTTTTAATCACTTTTATTTATTTAATTTTGTGTAGTTACTTTTATTTTTAGTAGCTCACTAGTAAAACTTTTATATATTAAATTAAATTTTAGGTATATGCCAGTTTTATGGAAAACGTTATTTGAGAAATCCCACTTGGAACGACTGTCTACAAATATATGAGGTGCATCTAGAAAAGCATGGAATACCCGGCATGATTGGTAGCTTGGATTGTCGTCAATGGCGTTGGTATAATTGTCCAACCGCTTGGCGAGGTCAACATACACGGGGTGACCAGAAAGGGCCAACTTTGGTTTTACAAGCGGCTGCGTCATACGACCTTTGGATTTGGTCGGCTTTCTTTGGTGTAGCCGGGTGTATGAACGACATTAATACCTTAGAGGCTTCACCATTATTAGAGAGCTATATTTCTGGAACGATACCAAAGGCCGATTTTCATGCAAACGGGAACGACTACGAGCATGGCTACTATCTAGGCGATGGTATATACCCGGAGTATTCGATTATTGTTAAAACATTTTCTGAAACGTTCGATGAGAAAAGAAAGTATTTTAAAAAACTACAAGAGTCTTCGAGAAAGGACATAGAGAGATGTTTTGGGGTTCTACAACAACGATGACATTTTATCAGAAATCCTTGTCGTATGTGGCATAAGGATAGAATACAAATGACCATGTATGCTTGTATCATTTTGCATTTTATGATCATAGAGGATGATGAAAAAGCGATATGCCAAAACTATATTCCGGAAGATGTAGTTAAAGGAACCCAAGCAATAATGGAAGAGAGACTCACAAATGCTCAACTATTGAGATCTAAGGAAATACATAACACGTTGAAGGCGGATTTGGTCGAGCATGCTTGGGCGATTCGCCCAATGCGACACACTGGTGACGACGAAGAAGATTCCGAGGAAGAAGAAGTTGAGGAATTCGAAGCGGGGAACTTTGAAGACGTAGGTTTAGGTGCTGGAGAAAACGAAGAGGAAGAAGGAGAGAACGACGATGAAGACGAAGAATAAATGTATTTATTTTAGTGTAATGTTTTTTTAACGTTTTTTTTTAATTTTATTGTATTGTTTTTTATTTAATGAAATGGTTTTGAATTTTAAAAAGTTAGAAATTAATTAAAAAAATTGAAAATTAATTAGTTGAGTAACGATGAGGTAGGGGCTTTATGACTACGGTCTTAAGTGACATAACGCCCCATAAAGCCCCTGTGTGACGTGGCACGACTTGTGTCGCGTAACACCCAGAAAGGGGCTTTATGAAACCCTAAAACAGCATATAGTTTTAAACCCACAAAAGCACTTTTTGAGTTTTGAGTATGTGGTGGAGGAAATGAGTTGCTTTTATATCATATATGGGAGTTCTACTTGTGTGTATGGAATTGAGAAACTTTTATATAACATTTTTCAGTCTCAAAAATCCTATGATTACAGTTTAACAAACATGCAGAGCACAAAGACAGAAAAAAAAACGCCACTTTACTTGCCTGAATCCGAAAAACATTAATTGTACAATGTTTCTTAACCTTTTTTTCATTTATATTCTAATCTCTAGATATACTTCAATCCTGACATATATTGTTGTCTGGATATTAGATACTGGATCAAGGAATATATAATTCCCAACAACCCTAATATCCTTACCTTCACCACATCAGTGATTAACAATGGAGGCAAATTAAGGGGTATCGTAAGCAACGGTACCGAATCGTTCCTCTTTTTGTAACTCCACACAAACTGATTGAACAGGATATGACTCGGGAATGTCAAAATCAACAACGCCAAATTTTTCACCGCGAATAACCAATTCGGCCCACCGACTTGCATCCCCCAACCGACATTCCCTTGCCAAATCTCTTCCCATATGCTGTAAACTGATGTCAAAATCAAATAACCAGATATCACAATCGTAACAGGGAAATACCTCTGTTTGTCCCCAAAACCCGCAACAAAATCCGAATCTTGATTGAGTAGCAAGAGTATAGGCGCCAAAAGGAATATCGCACGGTTTGACCCGCCTGTGAGATTAACGTTCAATATAAGACATATGGCAAAACACATAATGGTTGCCACGTTGCCGACAGCTGGCATCCATGCACCCTCTGCAGCCATCCGTTTGATTGTAAACGCGGGTACGGTAGACGCCCGACGTTGCTGCATGAACCTCATTTTAGGGAAGGAAGAACCGGAATCGCTGCTTTGACCAGATTGACTATGTCTAATACCACCGCCACCCTTCTCGTTGAATTTTTCCCTCATGAGTGATGCCAGCTCATACTTAATCTCGAGTGCTATAAGCATAAAAATCGCAGCATACAATCCCAGTAAAGACGTTCTTGCACCCTCGACCGCCAGCAAGGCAGTTAGTTTACTGTCTTCCTCACCCAAGTCACCGACCCCACTATCGGCTAGAATCGACTTGACCCGGACCTGACCCTCTAACAAATACGTGACCGGAAATAGAGCCACCAGTAAAGCAAACACCCAAGGTAGAACTTTCGTGCTAGAAGCAGACGGCAGGTGGGTAAAGACCACAAACACAGAGGTGCAAACCGTAGTTGTGACGATAAGGATGTGTAAAACGGTTGCTTGTAGGAAATATTCAGCTGATATGTAAACACCAAGAGCAATTCCCATTGCGATTGAAAAAATCATTCTTAATTCGACAATGTATCTGATGGGAATAATGGAGGTGACTGCTGCAAGTGAGAGAAGAATTGCTGACATAAGCAGCCATGATGGCCATGTAGGCTTTGATGTGATGAAACCATATATTGAGATGTCATCAGATGATTGGCGGGCGGCTTTGATTAGTTCGGAATGGTATGTCCATGACGATGGAACTGGCGGTTGCATGACTATAAAAAGGACGCCTGTTGCTATAACTAGTACCAAGCTTCTTTTAGCAGACTGCATATTAAAAAAAAAAAGATTAACAAAAAATCAACGTAGGAGTTAAGAACATTAAACAGCATTGAATTTGAAAGAAGCATTAGTTCCGTATATATCCTTCTAAATTTCTTAATTAATATCAATTAAAGAAAGTAGCCAATAACAGAAACTCAAGGTGGCTAATTCTACCCATTCATTTATGGATGAGTTATGACCGACCCTTATGGGTCAAATGGATTTGAAATCGTCGTAAGTGTACTTTTAATGCTTACAGCCTTATAATGTGCTTTATTTAAAAAAGAGTAAAATGTCATTTTGGTCCCTGAGGTTTGGTCAGTTTTGCGACATTCGTCCAAAGGTTTGTTTTTCCGCATCTGTATCCAAATAGTTTGAGATCTTGCCATTTTCATCCGGCTCGTTAACTCCGTCCATTTTTTTCTCTGTTACGTGAGGGATACTTCCATCTTTATTGTTAACTTAAAGGGCAATTCAGTCTTTTTCAGGGGTATTCGGTCTTTTTACATAAAGTGAAAAAGATCGAATTGCCCTTTAAGTTAACAAAAAAGACAGAAATACCCCTGACTTAACGGAGAAAAATGAATGGAGTTACTGAGCCGGATGAAAATGGCAAGATTTCAAACCTTTTGGATACAGATGCGGAAAAGCAAACCCTTGGACGAAAGTCGCAAAACTGGCCAAACCTCAGGGACGAAAATGGCATTTTACTCTTTGAAAAACGATAGATGTTATTGTAGTAAAATAGTTTTGTAAACAGTAAATAAAAAACTGCTTCTAACAAATGGACAAAATGGTAAAAAGATGTTTGTGGGTCAACTAGGCTCGTTCATCTTTGCCACCTGGACATAAGAAAGTATAGGAAACTTTTATTTACCATGACATGAGAAAAGTGAAGAGCAACAATGGGAACACAAGCCAATCCCGTCAAAAGTACACAAACTCCCAAAAGTAACCCTCCAGATGGCGATCTACCATTCCACCATTGCAAAGCTTCAAAGATTGTTTCACGACAAAACCAGACAGACAAAGCAATAACCGCAGCGTGCGAATATCCTTGCCACGGTTTCATCTTTGGGGCTGTTCTTGATCGATCCCTGCAAAATTATAATAAGTTTTAAAAAGAGTAAAGTACACGGATGGTCCCTGTGGTTTACCAAAATTTTGGATTAGGTCTCTAGCTTTCCAAATGTACATGGATGGTCCCTATGGGCACTTTATAATGCATTTAGTCCCCAGATTTTTTCAAAAGTACATGAATGGTCCCTGTGGTTTGCACTTTGCAACACATATAGCCTCTAACTTGGACCTGCTGAAACCTTTCGATGTGTTGGCTGGGGACTAAATGCATTACAAAGTGCAAACTACAGGGACTATCTGTGTACTTTTGAAAAGCTAGGGACCAAATCCAAAATTTTGGTAAACCACAGGGACCATTTGTGTACTTTACTGTTTTAGAAATGTAAAAAAATGTTAAAGAGTTTAAAATTATGGAGAATTGAGGTGAAGCAAATACTTGTATAGAAGCAATGGGGGAGAAACGGCCAATAAAAGAATAGCGGATGCCCATAAAGCAGCTTTTGATGTAATAAACAACATGACGAGCTTTGATGAATACAAGCAAGTTAGCACCCAAACGGCTTTTGGTCCAATTCGGTGGTCAACAGAAAGTCTTCTCACAAGAGCCAATCCCACAAAAGTTGTTAGAACAACCATGTAACTTGGGTACATAACCTCATCATCAAAGCTATAGTAATAAATGCCAGAATATGTATAGAAACGATTCTCGATGTGACATAGAAGTAAGGCATGCCCGATTAAACCGACTTCGGTTAAATAATGAAGCTTTTGTGGAAGAAGAGCTAAACCGGGAACAGCCATTGCTAATATGACATCAGCAACGATAAATTTACAGAAGGATTTTAGTGACATGCCTGCCATCCAGATGTTGAGATCCCAGAAGTTGTGGACGACAAACCATGTCACCATTAAGCTTCCGAGCACAACGAATGCGAAATATGATGAGAGGTTTTTCTTTGTGAAAAATCGAGCCAAGTAGAATCCAGCTACTGCAGGGAGTGGAATGAACTGCAACAGGGTGATTGAAGAACAAAATTAAAACTATACTGTTACAATGACACGTTTATGTTATTCATTAGAATTCTTTAAAAAAAATAAGAATCCAGCAGCTAGTCTAGCTACATTCATATACATAACAAAAAGTCGTCTAAAAGCAACCCAAATAACCACTAAAATAAACAAGTTCTTACATAGTTCATGTTATGCAGTAGAAACATTACAAGTAGCAAAGGGTTCAGATAAAGTATTACAAATTATACATAACACAACATATATAGAGTCGGATAACATAAGCCCACAGACATATAGAAGAAAACCATGCAATATATGCTAAGCAAACTGGGAAAAACCATACACTGCCTATACCCTTTTCTAAACAAACACTTTTGAAAAATACAAAGTCTTAAACAACCTAATAAAACACCCAAGTCAAGTCATATTGGTATCATCAGACCTGTACAGCAATACTTTGTGTAACCTATAATATCCATAAACTTAGAAAGTTCTAAATCGACGTATTTTAACTTGTTTCAAAAAGTTGCTGAACAAAACTGGGTTTTCAATTTGCTCTTTGTTCTTGGTAACCTAGTTTTAGGCACACAAGCAATGTTCATCCACGCACACTCATGAGTCATGTCAACTTTTAGACAAGGAATTAAGCCATCTTTCATGGATTGTTACATATCTCACCATGAGAGTGATATTCAATGTTGAAAAGGAAGTGAAAATGCGAGCTTTATAACCAGTACTCTGGTAGTGAAATGGATAAAAATACTTAATTACTCATTGAGCTCAACAAAGTTCAAATATATAAACAAAATTGTGAACCTTATATTGGACATTCCTTTAAAGTTTGAAGTCAATATTACATTTTGTTCAGTAGGTAGAATTGACAATTAGCAATCACAATAATAAAATGGTATCAAATCGAAACAGTATAAGGTACTATGGTGACATGTTTTGTGCAACTATCTACAGTCTACACTAAGTATGAGCTTGAAAGAATTAGTATAATCGATAAGAATACACCAACCCTTAAAAAAGGATCTTTAACAAAAGAATCATCTACTGCTTCTAAGAAGTCTATAGTGTTAGAACTTTTAGCCTAGAAAGTAGAAACTAAGCTTCGTGAATTGATAATAAGGCTTAACTCTCCAAAACCCATGCAACTCCATCATTCTAGAGTATTTGCTAAAATAAAATAACATGTGTCACGACTAGATTGGTGGGAACAACACACGTATTTTCTATTTTCTTGCAGATGGAACTATCTCCACTTGAAGGCATCAACTGAAATGTAACCGCCATATACGAGAAAAAGTAGTAGCAACTAGCAACGACTAGGACTTGCAATAGAACAAGATAGAAAATACTTGAATAACAATAAACTTCTAGAGCAAAATTTATCTCACGTCACTGATATAAAACCCAATATATCGTACGACATTTCCTAGGTAACCTAGTTTAAGTTGCACTAGAAGAAAACATTAGCATTCTAACTAACTTAGAAACTTGGCTGGGCTATTGCTAGTTTGGCTTCGATTTGTCGGCCGTAAATTAAGAAGGGTAAAAAAAGGCTGTTTAGATGATCGACTCACTTAGCCACTTGAATAGTAAACATGTTACAGTCCACTTAATTTAACCAGGCTTAAACTCATTAAACCCACAATATCGCAAATCAATATGGTTGGACAATTATGACTTAACTAACAAATTAGAAGATAACTGGAAGGATTGGTGGCTCAGGTATTCAGTTGGAACAATGCACATTAGTGGGTGTGAAAAGGAAGATGACAATGACAAATACAAGTTTATAAGAGAAGCCATAACATTTACAACGGAAAACAGCAGTTGATATTAGAGCAATGCAAACACAAGAAATATAACCCTGCAACGTAAACTAAAAATGACATACCAGCACAGGAAATCCCACAACAATTGCTCCAGCAGCGCTCACAAAAACAGCCAAACCAGTGAAAGCCAGTGAACTAGAAGCATCAGCAATCATATTCATTTCATAAGCACCCGCACCAGCAGCCCCTCCTAGCATTGTAACTGTGACCAGAACATAATTCAACGGCCAAGGAACCTGAATGTACCGAGCAAACGAATGGAAAACAACCCTAACCTCCAAGCAAACAACAACAATAACCAACGCAACAGCACCATTCACAATTCGAATACTCCGCAACTGATGTTCACTCTTTGTAACCCACCAGAGCGCCCCGCGCGTTGACGCATACAACAGAAACAAAAACGGAACAAAAAAGAGCAAAAACAAGTCGCAAACTGTAGAAGCCGACGAAAACAAAATCGCCGAGTGAGACACAATGTGAAACATCAGAGGAAAAAACAACAAATGCAAACTGTGTAAGCAACTCTCGAGCTGGCCAAGAACTAAACTATCGTCCGGAACCTCTCCCCCATGGTAACTAACTTCTTGCTTCATTTTAAACGACGAAACACGCGGAATCGAGTACAACCAGTAAAACACACAATTAAACACCATATAATAATAAGAAGCATTCATCATACCAACAGCAGAAACAGTCGCCCAACTAAAAAGCACCGAACCGATAACCGGAGTACACGCAAACAAAATCCGCTCAAAAGCAAGAACAATAGTCGGAAACTCAATCTGAATCCACTTAAACTGTAAAGACGCCCAAACACCTATCAAAAAACTAGCAAAACCACACACACAACAACCTAACAACCCTAAAATCACCGAATTAAAACTGGTAAACAGAGACGAACTAAAACAGAAAACAATCTGTGCAGATATGATCGTAAACCAAACCGCAAAGAACGAACCGGATTTAAAGTTCAACGAGTCGAGAACATACGCAACCATAAGCCCTAGGGTTAGAGCGGCAACAACTGGAGTGCCGCCGAGGTCGAGGAGGAACGCGGCGGACGGAACAAGCGCGACGGCGATCCGCGCGTTGTGAACAAACGACGTCGGATTGAAGCGAGAGTTGTGTTGCGAACGGCGGTTAGTGGTGGTGTTGCCGTTGGGGTAGCTAGGGCTAGGGTTTCGTTTGGGGGAGTAGACACTGTTGAAGTTGGGGGAGGGAGAGGTGTAGGGGCGGTAGGGCGGAGGGTGGAGCTCCGGCGGAAGCATGGTCGCCGGCGAGGGTTTAATCGGAAATGGGATCTGAGTCAGAAAGCGAAAGCCGAAAAGAGTGGTGGGTTTGATCTGAGAGGATTGTGTGACGTGTTTGGGAGAGTTACAGCCGTTGGATTGCGAGATTGTTACATGTCTTTAAGACCCATCTTTCAAAATTAATGACCCTTGCATTTGAAACGTATTGCCGGGTTGACTATACTTTCTTAATTATGATTAATTAAAAATTAAAAATATTGGGATTCCTGATTTTTAACTCCTTTTAATCTATATCTAGTAGAACCATATTATTACACGAGTTGAATAAATGTAATTCTATATATTAAATAATAAAAAATAGTTATATCTTTAAAAACCATGTGTATTGCACAGATTAAATAAATGTAATTTTGTATACTAAATACTAAAAACGTCATATCTTTAAAAAACTCGTATATCATCGGGTTGAATAAATCTACCAAATAATAAAAATATTACATCCTTAAAAACTCCGTATGTTATATGTGTTGAATTGAATAGATCTAAAAAGGAGTTATATCTTTAAAAACCATGTGTATTACACATATTAAATAAATGTAATTTTGTATATTAAATACTAAAATAGTCGTATCTTTAAAAAACCCGTGTATAGTAGGGTTGAATAAATCTATCAAATAATAAAAATATTACATCCTTAAAAACCCCGTATGTTACATGTGTTGAATTGAATAGATCTAAAAAGGAGTTATATCTTTAAAAACCATGTGTATTACACATATTAAATAAATGTAATTTTGTATATTAAATACTAAAATAGTCGTATCTTTAAAAAACTCATGTATAGTCGGGTTGAAAAATCTACCAAATGATTAAAAAAAAATTGTATCCTTAAAAACCTCGTGTATTACACGTGTTGAATAAATCTAATTTTACATAGCAAATGATAAAAAGTTAAATCTTTAAAATTTCGTGTATTACACGTGTTATATAAATGTAACTTTGTATAGTAAATAATAATAAAAAAAGTTATAATTTTAAAAACCCCCGCGTTTTACACGATTTGGATAAATATAATTTTGTATACCAATTAATAAAAAATTATAATTTTAATAAATTAGGATAACATTTAATATTAATTTATTATTTATATATTTAATATAAGATAAGTAGAAAAGAGAGGTACTTGTTTTAAAAATATATTAAATTAAATATTTAGATTTGAGGATAATATTGTATTAAAGTATGATAAGATTTAATATTAATTTTTTTTAATCGCAATTATTTATTTATTTAGTTAATATAAGATAAGTATAGATTTGAGGATACCTTCTATGAATGACACGTGTACAAAACTTGGTTTCTTTTATTATAGTAGATAGATTTATATCTATACTACCTTATGATAATTTTACATTGTGTATACATTTTGAAGCAACATGTATAAGAGAGCCAAACTATTTTAGAGGGGATAAACGTGCACATTATCCAAAGTTTTAAGACACTTTAAAGGTATAATTGGAATTCTGGATTACCTGAGCTTTTAAAGCTTGCTTCTTCATTCATCATCGATCCATCATTGAGATTGAATGTGGAAATTGAATACTTTAATTGCCATCAGTTACTCCAATGAACTCAATTGTTCCTCCTTCAATGAGATTATAAAAAAATGGTACACAACAGCCTCTGAATTACGCAGGACACTCGGCCGGGATTCTCTCCTTTTTCCCAACACAAATCTTCACTGATTTCCAATCGCTGTTGATTATTTAGGTACCAAGAGCTTAACTCTTAACACTGTAAATTAGAGAAATTTTAATTTTCGTAATCAGATTCAATTCTTGTTAGAATATGGGGATTCTATTTGAAATCGCATTGTACTGTATTTCTTAACCTACATATATCTGTAGTATTTGTGATATTTGTGCATATAGTAGTTATACAAAATATTAGCACAATTGATGAGTTGAAGTTCAATGGAAATTCGTTAACCTCCATTCTTTTAATACATTCTTTTACTTTTCTTGTAGAGATTGAAAATCGACTTGTGTGATCAAAGTCAAACTGACAAAGTTACGATGGTGTGAATCTTTTTGTGAAGTCAGTTACTTGGCCAGCAATTGATCAGTTAAACTATCATGAAACGATCTTTCATCTTCTTCTATGTCGAATGGCGATTTTGATACCGACGATTGAAGGAGCAATCGGTTACATAAGAAATATTGGGTTGAAAGCAGTCCTATGGTATCTTATTTAATTGGGAAAGGTTACTCCGATTGAAATCTAAGACGACTCCGGACATAAACCTGCTCGTCCTTGCTGTTGTGCTCTCACTCTTTTTCCACCTCGGCACTATCTTTGCATTGTTTCAGTAAGTGAGTTTTCCTGATTATCGAAATGAAATCACTCACTGGGGTTTTTTTTTTTTGTATTTGAAAAGGTTGAAATCCGTCTCTGTTTAATTGGTTTGCTTTAGTTTTATTGCAGTTTTTGCTTCTTGTTATCTTCAATAGATGGGTTTTAAACATACTAATGGTTCACGTTTAAATGTGCAGATGATGGGGAAGGATAAAGATTACAGATATATGGCAATGTCTGACATGTGCCATTATCTTACTCCAGACCCCAAAGTGGCGGAAAATCACATGAGATTTGAAAATATTATAGAAAATAATGGAAGTGATGTACGTGCACCTTTACCAGTTAAAAAAGAAAGATCCTATATGGCACAACAGGTATCATACTTTTCTCACATTCAATTTTGACTTCTTTTTTCATGTCATGTGATATGTGGACTTATCTCTATATTGTAAGTTGCATTTGACTACTTATTTTTATGGAATATGGTGTGTGTTGGGTGTGATATGTTTTTATTGATATTTTAAGCCCTTTTTAACACATTAGTCAAGTTTTAAATCTATAAAACACGATATTCTATTAACACTAAACACACACATGGGCAAGTGCACCCATCGTGAGCGTAGTATAGCGTTGGTAAGATACCGAGGTCGTCCAAGGACACAAGAGCTTTTAGTACCGGTTTATCCTCAACGTCTAATCAAATCAAAAGTTTTAAAAAAGGTTTTAAACATGAAATTAAAAACTAAAATGCTGAAAAATAAAAATTAAAAAAAAAAAGAAAAACGGATAGACAATATGAATCACTTGGATCCGACTCGCCTTTAATGTAACCTTTGATGATTTCCGCACTTTTGCACTTTTTAAAAGATTATCTTAGTTATAGTAGTAGGCCCCTCTTTTGAAGGTGACGTTACCCTCAACCTAGTGGTTTGAGTCAGCAAGGATACAATCCCAAAGGGTCGGGATATTTAAAGATAATTAATTAAGTTATTAATGCGTAAAGTGGTAGGCCCCTCTTTTGAAGGCGACGTTACCCTCGGCGAACTGGTTTGAGTCAGCAAGGATACAACCCAAGTAGCCGGGTTAATGTATTAATAGTAGTTTACATATGAGGGGATCAAGCCATTCGCACCCCCGCCATCCAATACCAGTGGGTATTGAAGGAGGTCCTAGTAAGCTTGACCCAGGTCCTTGTAGGATCTATATACTGAACAAGGCAAGAACCGTACTAAACCATTCCCTTAACCACCGACCAGGTAGCCAACATATCTCTATATAGACCGTAGAGATATAAATGGTGAAAATCTTTTATATAGACAGTAAAGTAATGCCAAGACACCACGGACATATGAAAAAGAAGTTTCACCTTCAACATAAGAAACTAATTATTAAAGTCATTAATACAAAACCAAATAAAAAGTGCGAAAAGATTAAAAATCAAAAGTATTACATTAAATGCTTGTCTTCACCAAGTGATGCAAGAGACTTAGCCAAGCATGACCTTTAATTGACAAAAACTCTTACGATCAATCTTGGATCCCGAGACTACTACACACACTCTAAGATGGATGATGGATGATGGTGGTGGATGTGGGTGTTGTAGTGGTGGTGGAGTGGTGGCAAAGTGGGAGAGATGTGGTTTGCCAAGGGATGGCTTTGAAGTGAGCCAAGCACCCCTATTTATAGCCTGTACAAAAGCCCGGACACGGCCCTGTGTCCGCTGGACACGGCCCCGTGGCCATCCTCTTTCTCTTTCTTCATTAATTGCAATTGTCTGCATTAGGCTCCACACGCCCCCGTGTTCGCTGGGCACGGCCCCGTGTGCAGAAGCGTATCTGTACTATCAAGATTTGCAAGATTCTGTGAATCTTAGCGTTGACCACGCCCTGTGCTGAGCTGGGCACGCCCCCGTGCTGGGATTAGAAGCTTCTACAACTTTGTCATTTTCTGCAGAAACCTGGCCACGCCCCCGTGTCCGCTGGGCACGGGGCCGTGGTCAGCCTCCTGTTTCTTGTTTTTGCTTGGGAAGATGTTGTCGAGGGGTCGGGCATGCCACATTTATTCCTTTTCTTTGTATTTATATTAGTTTTTGCAGCATATTTGTTCCTTTTGTTCATTTAAGCTCATTTGGTCTTGAAAATACAAATGGAAGACAAAAGCACACTTTTTCTAACATTAGTACTAAGAAATGGTTAGTTTTATGACTCATTTGATTTAATTTATATGTTGCATTTTACACATATCAGAATATATTGATCTGATCTCATGGTAATATAAGTGTTCTGTTATAAGTGTTCCATAATAATAGATAGTAATATAGGATATGTGTACTGGGAAATTAATTTTAAAATCTTTTAATTTGCCAACGGATAATCACATTACTATTTTGCTGGTGAAGTTGGTATCTTGGTAGTGTATTGCATATCATGTTTTTAAGTATTGGGTTTGAAATGTTCTACAATTATATCTGCAAATAACTTGAATATAAAGCTAAGTTCAAAATGAATCAGAAATTTGAGCATGTTGTGAAGGAAGAGGTTCATATGAAAACAGAGTGTAAGATCAAAGGGGCAGATGAAGAAAAATGAGAGAAAGTCGAAGAAAAGATAGATTTTAAAACTAAATCAATTGAGAAAAAGAAGCCAAAACATAAGGACGACGAAAAAAACCCAAAGAAAGATAAAGAGAAAAAGAAAAAGAAGTCAGAAGGGGAAGACGAAAATGCCGACAAAAAAGAAAAGAAGAAAGACGATGGTGGAGAAACAGACGAAGGAGATAAAGTGTCGAAAAAGAAGAAGAAAGACAAGTGTGACAAATCCAATGATAAAGAACATGACAAAGAAGAAAATAAGAATAAAAAAGAGAAGAAGAAGAAGAAGAAAGAAAGGATGATGATGAAGAGAAAACCGAGAATAAAGATAAAAAAGATAAGAAATACAAGAAAAAGCACAAGGATGACAAAGTAAGTGATGTCGAGGGTGAGTCAAGGGAGATTGAAATAGAAGAAGACGCTAAAGAAGCGAAGATGGGGAAGAAAGATAAGGGGGATAAAAATAAACTTGATGCAAAATACAAAGATGTTGAATGTAACACCCCGAAAACGGGTTTGGTAATTAAACCCCGTTAATACTAAAGAGAGGGTAAAATACCGTTAGCAGTAAAGGCTTACCCGGAATTATTAGGATTTAAATAAATAAGCCTAATAATTAATAAAAAAAAGAGCAACGACTTGAGAAGACAAAGTTTATAAAAAAAGGGACCCGAGTTAACGGGACTTAAAATAAATGGGTTATAACTCCCGAAACCTACTAAGTTAACTAGAAATAATTAACTTAGTTATAATTGGGTAATTAAGAGAATGAGTAAAAATAAAAATCAAAGATTAATAACTCTTTTTATAAAAACCTCTAACATGGGGGACTAAAGGTGGGAAACTATGAAAAGTGTTTTAATTAAAACATTTATATAAAAAAAGTGAAAAACACACACCGGTGTGTGTGGGGCGATCGACCAGAGCAGGGAAGAGGGGGTGTAAAACCCTAGACTTAACAAAACCTTCAAATTGAAAGGGAAATCGAAGACCGAATTCGGGTTTGAATATAATTAGCGATCACCAAGTCATGGGGATCACAAGGTATGTTTAATTTTGATATTTGATGATGATTATGATTTGTGATGAACACCCATAATCGAAAATTATGTGATGAATGTTATATACATGAGTGATATTGGGTTGAATCTAGGTCTAGGAACAAACCCTAGATGCAAATTTGTAGGATTGTGCCATAAACTAGTGATTATTCAATTAATCAAGTATGAGCTAAGTGGATTTTTGACTAAATAGTAAGAATGATGATATGCATGTGCTTAGAATCATCATATTTGATAGTTGGAGCAAAATACTTGAACAATTTGTAAGTTTGAGTGAATGCTCATATAAGACTTGAAATGGGTCTTGAATGTTGTGATGAAATTAGTAAGTTTGTTCATGTAAATAGATGAATGAAATCGGGTTATGTACTAGATCATATGAAGAATTTGATTTTATTAAGAGTTCGAATGAATGCTAAATAGTATGATGAAACGGGTCTCACTTATAAAGGAGAACCCTTAGTTCTTGCATAAATAAATGAATAAACTAGTCATGATAATCGCTTAAACTAGTTAAAATGTTGGAAATATAATAAATTTGGTTAGAACTTTGGTTAAAACGGTAGCATCATTATAATGTCTACCGGATAATTGACGAGATCTCCTAAATGAGTTATTGAGTGCAAATATGCATTTCATACGATTAAAGGTAGTTGACTTTTAAAAGTCAAATTAACCAATGATAAGGTCGAATAATGATTTCGACGTAAAACACGTAAGATGGAATAGTCGTAATTAGAAATGACTAATTTAACTGTCTTACGAATTATGATGCTAGTTTGACGCTTAATGAGCTAGGTGGAGGCTTGGGAGAGAAGCGGGTCAAACGGATCGAGTACGCGAAAAAGAGCATAACCGGATGCAAGGTAAGTGAAACTTACACCTTTTTGTAGAATACGTGTTTATTCTATAAGTTGCAAATACGATAAGGATAAAATTCAAGATATGGTTTCCGACACAAAATAATACGGATCGGAACTAATATAAATGATAAAAACCATGTTGAATGGTAAATAGAGGTAAAACAGTAAATTAGCCATGAAAAGGCTAAGGTAAAAATGAGTTTTCGAACGGCTACTTTGTGAGTAAGCCTAAACGAATAAAAAGTGTAGAACGGTGATTTAGTCAAGTATAAATGAATCAAAGTCCATGTTTAAACGACACCAAATGGCACAAGCCATGTTGGATAAACGCGTAAGAAACGAATTTAAGAAACCTAAACAAATTAGCGAAAAATTCGAAATGAGTTACTTAATGATATGGTAAAAAAAAATTACCATTCTATTATAAGCACAAAATATTTGGTTGTTTAGACCAAATGGGTCAAATGGTAACGTTGATACCATTTGACAATTAACGACTAATAAGCGTTTGTTGAGATATAAGCTCACAGGATAAGACGGCTTATGGATTAGTGATGCAATGGATTAGGAACCTTGAGACAAGGTATTAAAACGGGTCAATATGTTGACCCGAGCCAGGTATGCATATGTGGACTTATAGTTAAAAGTGCAAAGAGGGTCAAATACTTAGTCGAAGTCCTTCATCGCAAAAATGAAGGATTAAATATGACCAAAAAGGCCCTTGATAGGTAAACCGGGTAAACGACCCTTAGAGTTTGTTTAGAAACTTATATTATGACTTTGTAACCCTTAGATGTGTATAAAAGTTCTAGGCAAAAACATTTGTGGGTCGAATGCCTAGAAATAGTCAATTGCGAAAAAGGACTAGCCGAAGGGTAAATTGGGATTTTGGTTTCTTATGTTAAATCCACCGCAAAAATAACTGTGGTGGAAGATAAGTAGTTATTTAGCAAGAAAAGACGAGGTGCAAAAAGAAAATAGCGAGTTTGATGCTTAGATGCTTAAAAGTCCCCTATACGGGTCAAAATAGACTACGAAGTAAATTGTGGTTAAATGCTTAGATAGATACAAATGAATCGGTGAATGTAAACGCCTACGTAAACTCTATGATGGGAGCGAGAACGTTAAGGTTTGACAAGCCCGGGATGGGTAAAAATGATAGGAATTAACTATTTTTCTAGAGCATGTAGTGAGATGATAATGCCAAACGGGTCGAATAATCACCTAAAGGATTTATGAGCCAGTAGTGGATAAATCAGATTTTTTATGCAAACCAAGGTGATAAACGGGTCCGTAATTTAATTATGGACGCGTAGGAAAAAGAATCGTGTAAAATGGATTTGTGAATTGAAAGTTATGCACGTTTTTGTGTAACTTAAACTTGCGAGAAGTTGTTGCAGTTCAGCAACAAACATTCTGGACAAAACATGGGGTCGCGCCACGCGACAACAAAAGCAAGGAGCCGTCGCGCGACGCGACGGGTTCCAAAATTTGAAAAATGTTTATTTTAATATTATATGCATTGCGAACCCGTTTAAATACGTTTTAAGCTACGTATGACTAATCCAACTCATGTTTTATGAGCTGTACGATCAAGCTCAATGAAGAACCGAACACGATCAAGAAACAAGCTTCCGCACGTCGCTACTCAGTTTTTTTTTTACGACAACTCAATTAGACTATGTTGTATAACTTTTAAATTGTGAAAGTTTTAATAAACTCGTATTGTCATACGTATGTGTAATCGTATAAACATGTATATTTACGAAACTTATATAAAATATTGTATAAACCAATCAAGGGTGTTATAGTTGAAAAGCTAAAACTTAAATTAGAGAAGCTCAACACTAAAATTGAAGGTTTACTAGAGAAGAAGGCGGAAATAACGAGGTTGACGAAGGAGAAGGAGGAAAGCCATGGTGTTATTAATAGGCACAGCCCATGTGAAAGATCCAGAGATAAAAATTATTTCAGCTGTTAAGAGGCACAGGGGCGTGCTTACCACACACGACCCCGTGCCTCACTTACTGTTTTCGGTTTTAAATGAAGTTTTGAAGTGGGAGACTTCCTGTTACGTTCATGAGGTTGCCATCTTTCGTAGTTCCACTTTGCAATACAATTCCTCAAGTTTAAACACCAAATTTCCAACTAGATTTCATTAAAAATCCTCCACCGACCAATTACAAACTAAAAAAATAAAAATTGCAAACTAAAGTTAGATCCTAAAAGATAGTTCCTCGTAGATACCCATAAAACAAAAGATTTAAACTACAATAGCTCCCCCTAAATAGCACCATTAAAGAACAACAAAAACCCGAAACTAATTTTCGGATGATATGGGCTTAGAGTTATGTCTGTGTGTGCTCTTTTCTATGTCATTGAGCCTTTCTTCAATCTCCCTTGGGAGAAAGAATAATGGCGCATCATCGGTGTTCTCTTGCGGAGGAGGGGCGGCGACCACCCGAACCTCATGGAAGGCGTCAATGGGAGGTTCCTCTAGGACTTCGTCCAACCCGGTTGGGTTTATGACCTCGTGGCTAGGTTCCAATCTTCTTGAGGGAAAATCAAATCCATAGGGGAACTACTAGGATATTCAACCTTTGGTGCAAAAGATTGATCTCCCGAAAGCTACTCTCGAGTGTGAATGTGAGGTAGTTCACACGGTCAATAAGGACTTCTTCCACCGAGGTCATTCATCGATCGATTCTCGTAGTGCACAAACATAGCGAACAAGAGTAACTTCGAGTGAAAGTCTCCTTCCTCAACTGCTGTTGCGGGAGTTGGCTGATGAAGTTCCACTTTGTTGGCTTGACGTGCTAAGTAAAACAAGACAAACCATTTAAAGTTGAATATGTAGGGAGGTCACACGGCCCCATGCTGCTTCAACTGATCTGATTTTCAACCCATGAGCTCCTATTTTAAGTAAAGAAATTCTTGGTTTTCTTTTGTTTATCTTGTTCTGCATGGACTCTGTAGTGCAGCATGTCCCTGTGCTTGTCTTCTGGATTGTTGTTTTGGTCTTGGGGCGTAGCTTGGAGGGTAGGCATGATGTATCAATTCTTCTTTCTTGTAATTATTTTGGTTTTTGCCGTTAGTTTGTTCTTTTTGTACGTTTAAGCTCATTTAGTCCGGAAAATCAAAAGTATACAAAGAAACACATTTTTTCCAAAATTAGTACATAAAAAGGGTTGATATTATGCCTTGTTTGATATAATTTATATGTTGCATTTTGTACATATCACATTGTCATATCTATCTTTCTAACCCATTAAAACAATTTTTCTACAGATCTATTATCTCAAGAAAATTATTTTCGACTTGGTGACTTGGAAATGTGTTAAACACAAAAATGGTGTAACACCCCAAAAATGCGTAATTGATTTAATGTGCCTTTAAATGTTTTAGTGTGCAATATAATAACTTTAGGGGGTGTTTGGCCAAGCTTTTATTTTGTGGCTTATGCTTATATTTTAAAGTAGCTTTTAGCTTATTTTCTATTATCTGTTAAACTCTTTTTAAGTGTTTGGATTAGCTTATAGCTTATTTTATATAATTTGCTCTTACACAAAGAAGTTTGTTCAAATAAGCTAGAAAACCATCTTCATATAAGCTTATTAAAATTAGCTTATATAAGCTAATAAGCATAACCTTAAAAAGCTAAACCAAACACCAACTTAAGCTTATTTTGTAAAAAAAGCTAAAAAAACTATAAGCTTTGTTTAAAAAGCTAGGCCAAACACCCCCTTAGTTGACTAACTAAGTTAAGTGGTATGACAATAGTGTAGAAAGAATGAAAGTTATGCCTTAATAAATAAGAAATGGAACTATAGGGGTTGAAAGTGCACATTTGAATAACAGTTAAATAAAAGAAATAAAAAGTGCAATGTGTGTATGTGTGTGTGTCGCAAGAAAGAAAGCAGGAGAAGGAGAGAACACTTCTCCTCCAACAACCACAAAAATTCAAAAAATTAGAAGTGTTCTAGGGCAAAATTCGAATGCATGTGTTTAGTTCCTTAACCATCTAAGGGGCTGTTTGACAACTTCTGAATGGTTAAGTGTTGAACCAGTAAGAGGTCTGAACCATTAAGAGGCCGTATAATGTTTAACCCTTCAGAGGCAAATGTCTGACCAATTCAGATTATAGGTCTTAACCATTCAGACTCTGTATAACATTTAACCATTCAGAGGCAAATGTCTGAACTATTCAGACATCTGCTCATGAAACAAACAGTCTGAACCATTAAGTATTGAGCCCGTAAGAGGTCTAAACCATTAAGAGGTAAACAAACAGCCCCTAAGTATATTCAACATAAGGTAAATTAAATTGTATGATTTGATGATCTTGGTAAAGTGGGTTGTAATCAATCCGTGAAATTATGTGAAATTAAGCTTGAATATTGGTTACAATCATCATGTAGAAGATGATTTATGCTTGAATTTGGTTATATTGATGACTTGAAGTGAAACCCACTTGTTGTAGTAGCATGATGAGATGTGGTGATCATGTAGTAGCGAAAAGAAATCAACTAGGTGAGTAAATCAAAAAAATAATAATTGATAAAACAATAGTGATAAATTTAATAAAATAAAAAGAAAAGAAATAAAATAAAAGAACTTAAGTAAATTACATGTTATGTCCTTTATAAATAAGCTTCAGATTTAGTACCTTGGGCATAATGGTCTTTTTACCTTAAAGTTAACATGAGCTAGCTTAAAGGACAGAGAGCGTGTAAAATTTACAAAATAAAGGACATTTGCAGGATTTTTAAAGACAAAGGACAAAGAGTACAATTAAGTATTTAAATAAACGACAATTCGTGTAATTTACTCTAGTTGACTAAATCTGAAGCTATTTATAACGGACATAACATGTAATTTACTTAAGTTTTTTTATTTTATTTATTTTATTTATTTTATTTCTATTTTATTAAATTTATCACTATTGTTTTATCAAATTTTTTATACAATTATACGCAAATTCATACTTGACCGGCATAGTGATGTCATTCGTACTATTTTAGCATTAACATTAAAACTTTGTGAGTCTGTGCGTGCAGTATGTCTATCACTTCCGTCAATCTTGTACCGTAGCAGAAAACTGGTCAAGACAAGGTTTTATGATGTTAAATATAGAAAAAGTCTATTTTAGAATGAGGAGTGGTAAACTTGTAAATAAGGAGATCTTCCTTATGCTATTGCCTATAAATACTGGTCTTATGTTAGTCATTTAAGACTTTTGACACATTTAGAGGTTTTTTGCTCATTTGAAGAAGTTAGAGAGAGAAAGCTCTACGAGGTGATTCACGGTTCTTGTATTTGTTATATCATCAATCGAATCATCATTTAATTACGTTCTTGTGTCCGATCCATACACGTACACGGATTCCGCACATCGTACGTGTTCTTCGCAAGACGGTTATTCGAAATCGATCTGGAAACGAGTCCACAACGTTGAAAAAATGCAAAGAATGTTTCAGAGATCTGATTTCTATAGGTAGTTCCTTTAATACATCGTTTTCAATAAAAATAAAATAATAATCATCACCAAAAACGTTTCTTATGTAAAAATAAATAAACAAATGAAAAAGGATAAAATAAAATGGTAGTTTCCTAAAGTCAATGATGAATTGAATTTTCCCTTCATATTTTAGGCTTCATACCTTATTTCGCTTAAAACTTTCTTACCTCAAGACTTTCAATAATAAAACTTTATTGTAATATTCTTTTCTGTTATACCGTTATTCTGAAAGTATATTAATGTGTAGAATTACGCATGCTCTTTTGTTGTGTTTTGAGGCTCTCCTGCCTATATTAACTCCATTGCATCAAGCTCACGAAAACATCTCAACTTGTGTTCTTATTGCTTCCAACTCTTTGTTTCTTTGTTTCATGGCATGGGGAGCCTCATACTATCTCCCATTGATCTTGATGATTCATAAGCTGCCTCCAATCCAAAACCAACAATGTCACCTCCATCTCTCAACTCTTCTTTCCAGTCCATTTGGCAAGCTAGACTCAACAATCTCAGGTTCATCAAACCCTCAACCCCTAAACCGTCCTTCATCGTGACTCCCATCGATGAGACGAAGATCCTAACCGCTCTTTTCTGCACCAAGAAACACGGATACCAGATCAGGATCAGGTCGGGAGGACATGACTTCGAAGGCGTCTCGTATTCTGCTGTAGTTCCCTTTGTCATGCTTGATCTTGTCAACATGAAGTCTATAGATGTGGATGTTGGAAACAAGACTTCATGGGTCCAGGCTGGTGCACTGCTTGGTGAAGTCTACTACACTATTTCTCAAAAGACCAACACCTTGTACTTCCCGGGTAGTATTTCCCCCACAGTGGGTGTGGGCGGGTACATGAGTGGCGGTGGGTATGGAAACCTGGTGAGGAAATATGGGACAGCTGCTGATAATGTTGTGGATGTTCGGTTCATGGATGTTAATGGAAATATTTTGGACAGGAAGTCAATGGGCGAAGATTTGTTTTGGGCGCTTCGCGGTGGTGGTGCTTCCAGCTTTGGAATAGTTCTTGCATGGAAGCTGAGATTGGTGCCAGTGCCGGAGATTGTCACTGTTTTTCGGGTGAATATAACACTTGAACAAAATGGGACGGATATTTTTTATAAATATCAATATGTAGCACCAAGTATGGATCCACATTTGCTTATAAGAGTTCGGATGTTCAGCGAATTTATAGGCAACACTACGAATAAAACGATCTGAATATTGTTTGAAGGACTTTATCTTGGAAAAATTGACACATGCTTCCATTGCTAGACAAAAACTTGCCAGAGCTGAAAATGAGAAGAGAGAATTGCGAAGAAATGAGCATGGTCCAGTCAAGCCTTGTGTTAACAGATCTGGGATTCACAAGCTCGACCCCAACCGAAGCTCTTGCAAACCAATCTGTCATCAAGAGGCGGTGGAACTACAAAGTTAAATTAGACTATGTCAGGACTCCGATCCCTAAAAGCGAGCTTAGAAAGATCTGGAGAAAGATGTTTGAAAACCTCGCGTACACTTTTGGAGGGAAGATGGAGTAGTACTCGGATACCGCAATTCCATATCCTCATAGAGCTGGGGTGTTGTACCAGTTTCTCAAGGGTGTGAGTTTTCTCGATCAAACTTCAGACACAACCCCAACATCGCTCAGACGGGTAGAGTGGCTGCGAAGGTTTGATATTGGAACTACCTTGATCTTGACTTGGGTGTTGGAAGTGAGACTTATGAGGAAGCAAGTGTTTGTGCGAGAGATATTGGAAGAGGGAAAATTTTAAAAAGTTGATTCGAATCAAGGCCAAAGTGGACCCGGAGAATTTCTTTAGGCACCCACAAAGCATACCGGGTTTCAACTTTGCACCTGTTTTGATCAGTTGAAGACATGTTCAAAGCATATCATATAATGTGGTTAAGTGTTTATTCTACCAGTTCTTGTCCTTGATCCTAGCATTTTATGGTGGGATTATAATTTGGTATCATTGTTTTATTGAGTATAACTTGTTATCATTGTTTTTATTGATTATACATGAAAGTATTAAGAAGATTATTTTTTTTAGTTTGTGATCGATACTTTGGTTTTTCTTACCTTTGTTTGTCGGTGAAGGAAAAATAGTTATTATTGTTGAGAAACGTGTGATATTCTAAGTAAACATCAAAAATAATCACACGACCAATTAAAAAGGTAAGAATAACAAAGAAGATGCCCCACTCATTAGATGTTTCCACAGAAATCAACTAATATATCGATTTCAGAACATTTTACAATCAAGTGTGAAGTTAAATACTTGAATATACAAATGTATGATCACGGTTAATATATTCCTCAAGTTTGTACAACCACCAGCATAGAAAATAAGATTTAAATGTTATAAGCCAAGCCTTGGGGGGGGGGGGGGGGGGGTGGTTGTAGTGGGAGCCGGGGAGGGATTGGTAAGACCCGGTCCTTTTTTACCTTTTTTTTCGTCTACCGAGTTCCTATCGTTTTCTTTTTCGTCTACCTTTTTTTTACCTTTGTTATTTACCATATTGTTTTACTTTTTCTTATTATTTTGATGATCAGAGCCAACTTACGGTGCAAATACCATAACACACTAGCATATCATTTTGTTTTTACGAATTTATTCATCGGTTGTCATGGTGTGTGATATATTCTGAATTTCAACCACGCCCATGCGCAACTTGCAGCAAGCCTCTTAAAAATGGTCAAATTTAGGAATCATTGGGTTTCGCATATAACTTGCCCTTGCAGAAAACCTTTTATTAATGGACATGCTGCATGCAAAGGTGGGTTGTACATATGAAGGTTCTAATTTATGTCAGGTTTTCATAAATTAAACTGAAACCCATCATGACAATCAGACAATGAACACTATCCAACTATAACTGGAGTTTTATTCATAGAAGGAATATCAATAACACACTAAACTTTCACTTCAATTGCCTAATACTAAGGATGTGTGCTATGAAGCTCTATTGAAGGCGTGGGACAACACCGCACGCCACTTGGGGCAGGGAAAGGGGAAGCTCATTGATGGTTGATCAATAAGGTGCCAGAAAGCGTCTCACCATTAAAGGGTCTGCGTCTTATCTGATGCTTACATGCCGTCTACCTTGCATCACTTTATTCCTAAAGCCCTGTAAAAGCCCAGCCCATAACACAATCTAACACAACCTAACCCAACTCTAACAACTTACCACATTAACACGATGATCGGACTTTGATGGTTCATTACGAAGAGACGCTAGTTAATTTTTCCTATTAATTCCCTTGGCAACAGCAGGAAATTCATTTGTGTATGTTCATTTATTAAACAAACGAACACGAACAAAAAAATCCGCTCTTTTAGTTAAATGAACAAACATGAATAGAGGCCGCATTTGTTCATTTAAGTTCGTGTACATTCGGTAACATGTCCGTTTGTGTTCGATAGTTCATTGGTGTCTTTAGTTTTTATATAAAAACTTCAAAATTCCGACAAAAAAATATTTAATAACTGTCAGCGTATAACATATTCTGTTCATGAAAGCATCATATATTCTGTTCATGAATGCTTGTTTGTGTTCATCAACATTTGTTTTCGTTCAGTGCCTAAAATTAACAAACAAACATAAAATCGCGTTCGTTAAGTGTTCACAAACAGTTCGTGAACACGTATATTTCTTAACAAACGAACACGAAAAAGGTCTTGTATGTGTTCATTCAGTTCGTTTGAGCCCTATCGATAACCATGAAGGTAATCAACACAACTACCGAACCCTCAAACAAAATCCCTAACAAAAAAAAAAAACAGAAATCAAAACACCTAAAAAATCTCAAAAAAAAAAAACAGAAATCAAAACGCCTAAAAAATCTCAATCTAAGGAACAGGGGCAACACCAACACAGTATAAAATCAAATCATTAATCCATAAACATAATCACTAACCAAAACATTTAGCCATTACATGAACACATTCATAAATACCAAACTTAACATGATTGTGATCCCACCAAAAAAAAAGATAAAAGAACAAAAAAGCTAGCATCAAAGACTAAACTTATAATTCAGCTCAGAACAGGCAAAGGACCATAATGAACAACCAAAATGGCTTACTTGATCAATCCCCCTTCCTCCTGAAAGAGCACCCTTCAGTGAGCCTAGCACGTCCACCAGTCGGCTGGCACAACACGGTCTGACAGTTTCCACACACCACAACCGTTTGCGAGTGACTAAATACAGTTGTTCTGTTCACATCATCATTTAAACATTCACATAAAAATCAGTTTATACAACTAACAGTACACATATAACTAGAGCTGCAAACGAACCAAACAGAACCTTGTCCGTATTCATTTGTTACGAAATACTTGAGTTTACAAACGGTTAATGAACACCAACCGAACAAGATTTTATGTTCGTGTTCGTTTATTAAAGAAATAAACTTGTATGTGTCTGCTTGTTAATTTTAGGCATCGAACTAAAAACGAACGTCAATGAACACAAATAATAAATAAAAACATTAATGAACTAACGAACACGTTACGAAACATTCACGAGCATAAGGCCTTTTTTTCATGTTCGTTCATTTAGCATGTTCGTTTGTTTAATAAACGAACGAACAAAAATGAACTAACGTTTGGTTCGTTAGCAGCCCTACATGTAACATAACAAGCAGCAATTAAACAAAAACACTTACATCATGAAACAACCCTGGCACTTCACGTCCTGCATATACAAAATTTAACGAGATTAGAAACAATGAAACATGTTTCGTAATAATTTGGTGATTTATTTAGATAAATAAAGTTAAAAAAAATGAAAATACCATGAAGAAAGAGTTTGGAGACTGCACAAGACGCTTCAATTTGTGCTTCCTCTTCTCGAGCTCAGCTGGCGGATTAAGCAGATCAACATCGTTAGGCAAAACCTGCAAGTTTCATCACATCGATTGCGTTATTCAGCAAACACTAGAACACGATGCACGTGTAAACGCATTGTGAATCTATTAGATAGTGCAATTGAAGAGTTATTGTGAATCAAATTCTAGAGGAACTGACCATCTTAATTCGAGATTTGTCGAAGGATGACGGTGTTGAACAACGATGATGACGAAAACCCTAAATGAAGGTGAGATCGGCGCAGGTGGTTCTTATATATATGGTTCTAGATTGCGTGACAGCCGTTTGATCTTGTTTTCTGTTATAAGCCGTTAGATCTAGGGCTAAAACCAGTCTGGAAAATTCTTTAATGTTTACTCACTCTAGTTAAAGTTAAAAAAATGGCAACACTGTAATTGGTTTTTAGGCAATTGTGTTTTATAACTAAAACATTTTTATGTGTTTTCTGGCCATTACGTTTAAAAAAACACATTCTTGAAGTGTTTTGGTGCATTGCGTTTTAGGTAAAACACCTTTTTAGGTGTTTTCAGTCCATTGCGTTTTACAGAGAAAACTTTCTTTTGTTTTTTAGGCAATTGCGTTTTAGAATGAGTCATTTTTAAGTGCTTTCTGGCCATTGCGTTTTACAAATAAGACATTTCTTTGTGTTTTTGGTGCATTGCGTTTTAGGTAAAATATTTTTTTTATGTGTTTTCAGTCCATTGCGTTTTAGAAAACAAACATTTTAAGTGTTTTCTGGCCATTGCGTTTTAGAAATAAGATATTAGTTTGTGTTTTTGGTGCATTACGTTTTAGGTAAAACACATTTTTATGTGTTTTTAGTCCATTGCGTTTTAGAAAGTACATTTTCTTTTGAGTTTTTAGGCTATTGCGTTTTAGAAATAGGATATTTCTTTGTGTTTTTTGGTCATTGCGTTTTACAAATAAGACATTTCTTTGTGTTTTTTGTGCATTGCGTTTTAGAAAATGTCATTTTTTAGGTTTTTTTTTTCATTGCGTTTTACGTAACTGGGGGTTTTTCTATTGCGTTTTACGCAACTGGGTTTTTAATTTTTTTTTTTTTTGAAATTATAGCAATAGTATACTCGTTTTAAAGATAAAAAAAACGCTCGTTTTTTTGGTGCAATTTTTATAAAAAAAAAAATAATAATGTCGTATGAAAGAGTTATTAACGTTTAAAAAATATGAGGGAATTGGATGAGAGAGAAACTATTGTCTTGGATTGACTAGAATGCCCCTAAACAAACTCACGCGCCTCTTTTCTTCTCTTCAATTTCCATCATTTAATCTTAACCCATTCCAACCGAATAATATTGTTTCCGCTATCGCATTATCAAACCCTATATTTATATTTCCTTCATTATTTCGTCTTTTAGTGTTTTTTTATACATACGTCAACGTTTTGATGCTTAAAACGACCGTAATTTATACAACATTTGAGCAAATATTTTATATTAAAATAGAGTTATATAACATAGTTTGAGCTTTGTAAAATATCAAGAAATGGCTTAAAATTAAAAAGGATATGTAAAGTTAAAAATGACCATTAAACAAGTTTTATAAAACAAGAACAATTTTGTACAAAATAACTAAAAAAAACTGTAAGAAAAGTAATATTTACGGTAGCTTTAATGTTGAACTTTCGTTACCCAACACAATTACAACAAAAAAATAAAATTACTCCAATAACATTACAAAAATTAGTGGCTAAGGGGCTGTTTGTTTACCTCTTAATAAGGCTCTTAATGGTTCAGATCTCTTACTAGTTCAGCACTTAATGGTTCAGACTGTTTGTTTCACGAGCAGATGTCTGAATGGTTCAGACATTTGCCTCTGAATGGTTAAGATTTATACAGAGTTTAAATGGTTAAGATTTATACAGAGTTTAAATGGTTAAGACCTCTAATCTGAATTGGTCAGACATTTGCCTCTGAACGGTTAAGCAACTCTAAACGGTTAAGCATTATACAGACTCTTAATGGTTCAGACCTCTTACTGATTCAATTCAGATGTTGCCAAACAGCCCCTAAGATTTCTAAGTTATAATCCGTTCCATTAGAAAGAGTTGCATATACCCATTTCATGAGAAACAACTACCCATATCAAACCAAAAACATGGAAAAACTACCCATATTATTTCAAACTTAAAACCTTGGGACAAGAATGCGATGAAAAAACTTGTTACATGAAAATCATAGTGTGCATAAGAAGGATTAGTTACTATTTATTTGAACCATTATAAATCATTGTGTTGTGTAAGATAGATTAGACAACATATATATGTGTTGCATGTTGCATAAGATAGATTAGTTAATCATCTATTTGAACTATTATAAATCCTTGTGGTGGTGATACCTAATATTCATCATCTTGCAACTTCGCCGAAACAGACAGCTGACAAACAGAATCGTAAATTATTAAGAGTTGAGCCAACTACAAATCCAACAAACACGACCATCGAGGTTAGTGGCGGCTACTGTACAATAACTTCACCGCTCATTCCATCCCCATTCCCATTCCCAAATCAAATCCAGTCTGCTGATGCCCCCTCTATATACACACACACACACACACTACTATCACCATCATCGGGTATCATTCCGTCTTCATCTGACCACTCGATGAAGTTCCACCACCTTTCCCATTTTGAAGATACAGACTGTTAGCCACTAACGAGTCGCTCACCAACCCAACATCAACTTCATCGAAATTAAGTGTCCCTCTCACTTTCCGAGTACTAAAAGCACAATCCCTAAGTTTTTTAAAATTAAAAAAAAAGAAGTTAAGAAAAAATGATTTCTAACAAACGAAATGATCATATTGTTTGACTGCATACCCGTTTAAGCGATTGTTGATGGCTGTGAGATCCTTTGATGGGCTCTGGTATGCATGAGTACTCTCCCCAACACACGCGTAATAGCTTTTGGATCCATGAGAAATTAGAGCATCCATCTGAACACGTAACCGTGTTATTATGTTTATAAAAACTATTGTGTAAATGGAGTTAAAACTATATTATTTACCTTTGTTGACCGCAATGGAGAAACGTATACGTTGTGCACTGCAGATACCTTCTTCGGGGACATATCAGGTAGACTCGGGAATACCGATACCTTAGGCGAGCCAGGGCATGGACCTAACAATTCCCCGTCAACACGTTACAAATACAATAAATAATAATATAATATAGCATAACTGGTACAAACATATTACCTTCATCATGATTGTTCGTTTCGGAAACCTGATTGGTGGTTTTCGCAACCCCTGCTGACGGAGCAAGCTCTACCAACAATGGCTTCACAGCAGGAATGAATATTTCATTGTAAAACATGATTATATCGACGTCATTCTGCCCCGTTTTCTGTTGCCAAACCATCCAGAAGATGTAAATTGCCAAGTAATAAAAAGCTAAAAACATCTAAGAACTGGAAAAGAGATATTAAGACAGGTGGAAGTACCCCATTGGACCGAGAAGATGCCCTGTCATCAACAAACACAGCACGGAAAACTTGAATTTTACAATGAGGTTGTTTTCTATAGTTGTTGATGATTTCTTTGAAGGTTAAGCTTAGTTGGGAAATCTGCAGTTTATGACCATGATATCAATTAGTAATAATTAACAACCGAACATTAGAACTGAGTTGTCATATGTGTTATGTGTAAGAGCAAACCTTTGCAACTCCGTAGAAACAACATAAAATAATCTGGTCGATATGACGGTTGAAAAACAACGCGGTTCGCTGGCTCAGAATCTGCTGAAAAAGACAATATACCCTCTCTCTTATTTCTTGCGACAACTGTAGTCTTTCAACCATTCCATTAATTCTAACAGCAGCTAGCTTCACAATCTGGTCATAAAAAACAGAAAAAAAAAACATCAGCGTTAATGATTAATTGATTAGTAACAATAGCTTTGTGTACGAGTTAAAGGGTTTGGTACCTTGCTAAAAAATAAATTAACAGACGTCTCTGCACAGGTTTCTCCCCTGCCAGTTGGATTTGGCCTCGTTGGACTGCAAATAAGCGTAAAAAGCCTCTTAATTATCCACTGGCGTCCAATATTATTAAAAAATAACAGCATCTCAATAATAGACTAAAACTTTTATTTAAAACGAGTCATTAAGGTTTTACAAATCAAAAAAATACTATTTGAGCAATCTTCGGCCCATTTCCTTCAGAAAAATACAGTTTGACCCGTTCGGGATTTTCATCTCTAAGCAAACAAGTCAAAACTGACATTTCGTTATAAATTAATATATTGTTTATTACCTGGCAAATGCGGACTGCAAAGCTGGTGATAGCAGCTTTGATTTAAGATTATTAATACCCAAAAGACGATCTTTAACCGGAGATGTGAAGGAATTCCGTTCAACCAAAACACTTCGATATTCAGTGCAAACTCTTTTTGGTGATAAGAGGATGCTACTCTTACCTAAAAAATATGTACTTAAACACATTAGCTCACAAAATCAAATCTACAAAATGTTAAATTTTAGAAGTATAAAAAACCGTTTACCTGGTGAGCTGTCACGCTTCTGCAATGAAGGGACAGGTGGCAACCCACCACAAGACATATTAGTTTGCAGTCCAATTGCATCCAAAGACGGCATGGGGTCCGCCAACAGCCCACGACGGTTAATTTCAGAAGAAAGCGCTGGTCTCGCAACTGTCAACGAGTTGTACATCGAAGAACCTTTCTCCCACACCATACTTTCTAGAAGTCGTTCTTCTAACGAATTCAAATGTCGCCTTAATTCTCTAGGAAGAGATTCTTCGTGCCTGATGAAACTTTCGATAACTTTACTAAGATCAAAAGCCGTGATTCCCGTTCTTTCCAAAACAGCCGGAAACAACATAGTGACGGTTTTATGCGTCGCAAGAACAAGTTCAGCGGAACATGCGAGCATGCACCGGTGGAACCGTTCGTTTGTTAACAACGACGTTAGATTGTTCCCGTTTAGTATTTGAGATTCTGCTGTACACATTGCTTGTAGAACACGATAGTATAACTTTAACGCTTCCATTCTACGTTGTTCTGCCCAAATATTATCCATCAAGTTGGTATTCTGTATGTTGGAAATTGCGTTTCGATCCCCAAGACCACTGCTGGGAAAAATAGCTTCTAATATTATACGGGCCCGCTTGACGACATCAGCGGTTACATCCTTGTCACATGATGACATGAATCGTTCAAGCTCTATTGAAGGTTTTGATGGAAGTGGAGAAATGATAGTCCGCAGCCATTTTGCGGTGGTCATCGCTGTGCTGACAGGTGTACCTTTAATCTTTGATGGAGATCGGTAAGGAGAAAGTGGGCTAGTAATTGTCTTTGTTGGGGATGACATCAAGTCAAGCTTTCTCTATACAGAGAACGAAAAGTCAAACCACTAATAAGTATATTTATGGTTAAAATGCCATTTAGTCCCTGAGGTTTGGCCAGTTTTGCGACTTTCGTCCAAAGGTTTGTTTTTCCGCATCTGGATCCAAAAGGTTTGAAATCTTGTGATTTTCATCCGGCTCATTAACTCCATCCATTTTTTTGTTAAGTCAGGGGTATTATCGTCTTTTTTTGTTAACTTAAAGGGCAATTCAGTTTATTTCAGAAATATTTGATCTTTTACCTAAAGTGAAAAAGACCAAATTGCCTTTTAAAGTAGCAAAAAAGACGGAAATACCCCTGACTTAACGGGGAAAACCGGATGGAGTGAACAAGCTGAATGATAATGGCAAGATTTCAAACCTTTTGGATCCGGATGCAAAAAAAGAAACCTTTGGACAAAAGTCGCAAAATTGGCCAAACCTCAAGGACAAAAATGGCATTTTACTCTATTCAGTGCTAATAATATTAGTAATATTTACCTTTGTGCCACTCAAATTAACTGCACCACCCGATAAGCTGCTTGAACCAAGGAGGCTTTCATCATCATTAATAAACAGTTTCTCATCTAATTCACCTTCTTGACATACTGAATTATTGTAATCTTCTTCTAGAACATTCAAATAAGAAGACAAAGACGATTCCTCTAATAAATCTTCATAATACATCAAACCATCTGCATGTGTAATCAAATACCTTTATACTACATATAACATACAATGTTAAAATCAATGAAATAATTTCAAAGTGTTTAAAATAAACCTGTGTCGATATTGTCCAAGTTTCCATTTTTACATTCTGAAGCCAAACAAGGTTTTTTCTTCAAAATGTCTTCTACTACATTATTGGTTTTGACCATTGTTTTTCTTAATTCTTCTTCTGATGTCTCGTACATGTTACAGAGAGATGCAAGTAGATCAACACCTTTTTCATCTTTTTTAACTGCAATTTATCAATGTTATTACAAAGTCAGTTTCCAGTAACGTAAAAAAAACATAAATTATAATATACAACTGAAGTAAATGATGAGATGGTTACCAAAGCGCGAAGTGTCATTAATCGAAAACTTTCTGAAACGAGCTGGAATATGAATAATTAAAATCGCCTGCCACAGGTTCCATAAATGTCAAACTAAAAAATCATGCTGGAAATTTTATTTTGATAAAAAAGTGAATGATGATTATTTTATATGGTTCAGTTAAGTGTCACGAACCAGAATAGAGACGAGTCCATTAGTGCAAGTGACCAGGTCTTTGAACCGACTGAATGCATGAACTCGAAGAGCCAAAAATAGTAGCCATCCAAAACGATGACAGCTGGATATGTAATCTTGTGAGTTAGCAACAGCTGACTGGCCATCAGTATTATCATGGCTCGCTACAAAAAGTGTCTGGAATGCCCGTTTATAGTACCTAATAAAAAATAATAAACAATTTAAGAAATCGTCAAATAAAATTCACTACAGATTTGATAAAGTTTCAGTAAAGAAAAAGAATTAACTGTTTATGTCGAATACCAGTTTACAAAATTAGCAAACAAGCAGCAATCGGTTCACATGTGCCATAAAAGCTAGAAAATTTATTACAGTTGCATATATAGAAAACAAAAAACAATGGCAATTTTGTAATTTCTTTTGTGGTATAATCTACAAAGCAACTTCAATAGTTACAAACAGTAATCAGAGTCAACATAGCCTTCATACACATAAATACAGTAAAAAATAACGTTATATTACAAACTGCAAATTTGCATTAACCAATAAAGACATACAACAAAAGAATAAAGGTACTCACTTGCTTAAAAGGCTGAGATGCACAAAATTGGCCTGCAACTCTTTCGCCTGATCGAACAAATAAAAAATATCAGAAAACTTAAAACAAGTGCAAGAACAATGAAGCCAAATAAACATATATGCCACTTGCAAATTCCTCAATCTACATAATCTTAATTATCAGCAACATGTGTACCTGAAGTCTGGTTTCCCAATCAGAACCGTAAAGATTGCTTAAAATTGGACCAGTCTTGACTACAAATTGAGGTAGCTCCTTGAAGAAATCCACATAACTGAAACAAAAAAATTATAACTGGATCAGCAAGTGACAGAATTGACGAAAAAAGCGACCCGCAGCTAAATAACAACGTACTTCAGTTTCGCCACTCTGAGTATTTGACACAAGTTAAAGCCATTGCCGTTGGTATTAGCGGCACCTTCTGCATCATCTTTCTGGCTTAATCTTCTCAAGGAGAACAAAAGGAATGCAAACCAGTAGTGCTCTGCTTCTTCGGGCTGATTGAAAAGGCAAAAATTAAATGTTTCCTCAATTCGAAGATTAAAAATAAATGTGCATTTAATCTATTCAAAAAAAAATTACTATCTTGATTTATGAAATTGTATAATCATTATTAGCATTCCGATATAACACTCGGTTTTGAGCACGACATGGAGCATAATAAAGTCTTAGCTAGTGTCAACAGGTAATTGTCAATAAAGTTAAATCATGTTTTTTTACAAAGAAAACTAAAAAATTGAAATTAGTTAATAACTTGTTTTAAAAGATGGTGTAAAACATAATTTTACGAATCAAATTAAAAAAAAGGCTAATTAAATTGCTTAATCATTAACAATGTAATAAAAATAAGCATAACAAATCACAACCCTCTAAAAACATTATCTTAAAAAACTCATTAATATATAAACATAAATATCAAAAAACTTAAGAAGCCATACCGTCCCACTTCCAAGAGAAGATGCATTTGTCAAAAACAAATGCTTGCTTTGATTAAACAGCTTCATCGCCTCCTCTAATTCACCATCATCCATTCTTAATTTACCCTGTGACAAACCAGACCAAAAAAAAGTCAAACTTTAGCAATAAAAACACTACAAATCAAGTCAAACCACACAAATTATTAACCCAGAAACAAGATTCACTAAGCAAAATATAACACAAACAATTTTACTGAAACTTTATAAAAAGGGAAAATAAAAAAATAAAAAAAAATAAAACCTTGCAAAAGTCTTTAAACCGAGCTTCAATAGTAGCTCCGTTTTCCGTTGAACCCTCAACGGTTGATTTAATCGGCTTGAAATCTTCCATCGAATTCACGCGAATCTCGGCCACACGAACCAACTCAGATCTCCGATTAATCGAAACCCTAATAAACAAATTTGGCGGGAATCAACAACCTAACGATCGAACAATCAAACAGATCTAAAAAAACAAAACCTTATAAAAATAATAACAAGATTGATAAAAATAATAATTGAAACGCCTCTTTCGAATAGAAACACACACAAACACCTAATTCTCTCTCTCTCTAGAAATTAGATTAAGATCTTTTACGAAAATCTTGTATCAGAACACAAGTGAAGTGTTGAATCGATTAATGAAATTAACGGCAGCAAGAAACGAACCAGATCGGAATTGGACGAAACCCTAGGATCCAAATTGGGGGAAACGATTGAACAGATCTTGAGGAATTGATACGGTGTGTAAAAACCCTAGCTTGTGAAACACACAGTAGCTGTTGTTGGAACCCTATCTGTGTGTGGAATTTTGCCCTATTTTTTTCTTTTTTTCCCTCCGCTTTTGGGGATCCGGCGGTACGGTAGCGCGGGAAAAACAACAAATATGGCATGATATGATGGTATGTTATGTGTATTATGCATACATAACGGCCAATAGGAGGTTGACGCGTGGATGTGGAGGATTTTTTACCGCCAAAACCGGTGGCTTTTTCGAGAGGGGAAATCACGTGCGTCGTGGTCCATGATTGTTGTCGTGTCTTGCGTAGTACCCTATTGCAACCCTAATGTAATAAAGGGAAATGAAAATATTGGATTCCAAGTTTGTGTACTTTTTTTTATCTTTACAAATTTTATATTGTTTTTATTTTATTTTTGGATTTTGCTAGACGGTGGGGTGTGGGTTCGCGGACGGCATCGGGGAGCTGATGTAGATGGTTTCCTTGTCAGGGAACACCCCTCCCCCCTCCCGGTTGAGTATTCAGTGAGCTCGGGGATACAACCCCGTTTGCCACGGTCAACCTTTCTCTATTAATATAATTAGAAAGGATGGATAAAGAAACCATTTCTTCTTGACGGGGAAGAGAAAGAAAAAGGTGGGGAAAGTGGACCATACCCCTTAATCTTAAACGACGCTTGTGGACAGTTGCTATGAATCAAACTTCACTAAACCAAGGTTTGTTAATAGCAGTGTTATAAAAATTGTGACTAGTCGATGATTAATCGTTAGTCGGCCAGTAACTGAATAATTTTTCGTTAATCAGTCAATTAATCACTAGTCGGACCTATTCGGCCGGCAAAAGTCGGGGATTCCAGATTCCAACCAACCCATCTGAATTCCAACAATTTATCTTGTATACTTAAAAAATGAGTTGAGTAAGAGTTAAAATCTAGCTACTTAAAATATTTACCTATAATACATAAAACTGAAAATTACATATAAAAAAACTGATCCGAGTAATCCCAAGTTGTCGCTAGTCCATATCTCACCGGTCGACTAACGACTCGCGATTTCTCCAACCTTAGTTAATGGACACAAAAGATGAGATCATTGAGATGCATGATTAGAATTTAGAACTACTATTTGACGATATAAATAAAATATAAACTTGTAACTTAGGTTTTGGGGAGGCTCAATAAAAGCACCACAATCCAAAGTTGTCCGAGGTCAAAAGCGTATAATAACATTGAGCCCTTTTTTCATTAAACAAAATTGAATTTAATCAAATAATTCTCGTGTAAAAGAAAATTTTTGTAAGAAGAAAAAATAAGAAGTTTCAACTAATAAAAATATTTTATTTTACTTCATTTAATATTTACATTTAATTTTAATGTAACAGTATATTTGTAAACTTACATAGATCATTAATTTCTAGTCTCCCTCTTTAATAGTTGACTACATTAAATTTGTAATTTATTTTCAATATATATATATATATATATAGTTGAACAAATAAAAAATAATAATTTAGAGTGTAGGACAAAGTACTAGGTGTGTAGGATAAATTACGAGTTACGTATGATAAATTTAAATATGTGTAGAATAATTTTCGAAATATGTAGGATAACTTTTTATGTGTGTACGCAAAAAAAAATAGTGTAGAGAATAATAGTGTTTATGAGTAATTAATTACTTAAAGACAGTAATAAAATAGATGATAGAAAAACTACTTTATAGTTGTATCATTTGTTCTTTTTCTTCCCAATTAAATTTTCTTCTTAAATGAACCTGTGGAGAGTTCAAATGAGAAGAAACTTTTTGTAAGAAGAAAAAAAAAATAAATTTCAACCAATAAGAATGTTTTATTTTACTTCATTTAATATAAGTATATCATATTACTATAAGGGTAAAATATAGTAAACCTACAAAGATCATTAATTGGTAGTATTATCTTTAATAGCTAACTACATTAAAATTTGTAACTTATCTTCAAAATATATATTTTTTCAAAAAAATAAAATAATTTAGAATGTAGGATAAATTACAATATGTATATGATAATTACGGGTTGTGTAGGATAAATTTCAACATGCGTAAGGTAAATTTTAAAAGGTGTAAGGTAACTTTTGATGTCTGTAGTAAAAAAAACATTAGTATATGAAGGATGATAGTTTTTATGACTAATTAATTAGTCAAATATGATAATAAATGAGATAAGTGAAAATATATTTAATGTTTTACAATTGTACTTTTTGTTATTTTTCTTCTCAAATGAGCATTCTTCTATATATCAATTACATGTGTATGCATAATTATAAACCAAAAACTTTATTGCCAACAATCCTAAAACCCAAGTAACCTACATTATCATCTATTTTCTAAGATTTGGGGGCCCACGCTCCAACCCCCTTGCTTCATTTCACTCTCCCATATATTATGGGGAGTGGAGGGGTTTTGTAACACCCCGTGTTACCGAATGTCAAAGTCAAAGTCAAAGTCAAAGTCAAGATTGACTCCTTTGACCTTAGTTAGTCTATTTTATGTTTGCAATTTACGTTAGTTGTATTATGTGGAGTATATGCTAAAATCGAATTAATCGAAGTTTATTTATCGACGCGAACCGTTTTACGACTGTGAATAATAGGAAGTAACAATGCGATAAAGTCAATTAATCAATAAACGAGCTAATCTAATCATCATCGAACTCGGGACTCGAATTACGCGAATTTTGGTGTTAATATATATGTGTGTGTGTGCCTTGTGTGTTACCTGTGCATGTTTACTTTATGTTATGTGTGATAATCAATCGAAACTTGAATCGAAACTCAATCGAACTCAATCAAAATCGAATTATGATAATTGGTGGCGAAAAGACAGCGCGAGATATGGACGATTGTATGTTAGATATAGTGGTTGGGTGATTTCTGTCCGAGCAGGGGAAACAAGTAAGAACGAGGGTTCTATGTTTCAACTCGTTATCAAAGTACCTCGATATAACGTCAAACAATCAAAACAGCCAAGTGTTAAACGAACAGGCCAACCAGGTCAGGAAGCTGACCGATCTGGCTGTCTGTCCGAACGGACTGCCCAGCCGATCGGACAAGCCAGCCGATCGACCAGGCCAGCCGATCGGCTAGCACATGGCTCCACACATTGACAATTTCATGAAGCCTGGTATTGAACAAAATGTTGTTCGATCGGACTACGGTCTGATTTGAATTACTCTTCGGATCATGAGATACTATACTTCAACACTTAATCGATTTTCAACTCGTTCAACGCGTTGAAGTGCCACTCGATCGGTCGAGCCGTCCGACCAGGTGACACCCTGATAAGAACTTGTTGTTGAAGTACCTAACCGATCGGTTAAGCCGGCCGATCGAACAGACCGTTCGATCGATCGACCTGAAAGGTAAGGAAACTTCAATGTTTTCAAATACTACAACAAAAACCTCAAAAGGTCAACCATCATACACAAACACATCTTACTCAAGGGAAGAAACAATCCACTCAAACAGCCCATCCGATCGGTCAACCGACCGACCGGACAGGTTGTCCGAACGGACTGGTTAACCGAACGGTCAAGCCGTCCGATCGGACCCACCATCCGATCGACCAGACTGTCCGACCCTCCAACACTTGTTTTCCCTTTACGCGTTGCTTATCGTTATGTTATCGAACTATTCAGGCTAACCCTACTCTCAAGTGCTCCCTTCAATCCATCAATCACTGTGAGTATACTCGAACCCTTTTTGCTTTAGCACTTTTGGGTGTTACATACGTTACTTATTCTAAATCACAATCGAACACACTACTCAATTACTTTAAAACGCTAACTGTTACCGCATGTATTACGTGACTAAATGAATGCTTGTTGTTATGTTTACACGTGGAATGCTGTCTACCTGCCTTAACGACGATAGTACTATAGTTTGGACTCAGCACCCGTTCACACGGGGGTTGTTAAGGACAATTAATTGCCTGGATTGTGGTGGTAATCATGTATTGCGAACTGCCTCGTGCAGTCAACCCGCAGTCATTGGTATCGATAGATCCATGTCGATAATTAACATGCTTCGTTTTCCTCTGTGTACGTGCTGGTTATGCGTAAAATATTTCGAACTCTATTATGCTATTATCAAACTTGTATGCTCACATTTACAATATATGTATTGACTTTATTTTAACGTATGTGACAGACAATTAGGATGTTTATCTGCTAGGAAGGCGAGCTTATAATAAGCGTCTAGAGCATAGTTGTCTGTAGATCTTGCAGATCGAGTCTCTAGAAGCATTTGAACAATTTTTATATTTAAACCTGAGTTGTCGAAACAGAATATTTGACTAGATGTTATTTGTAATAATTTGTTTGCCATTTGAGGTACAGTATGGGACATATTATATAAATTGAATGGTAATGACAGTTGTTATGGAAACTTCTGGACAATCTGTTTCGCTCAGTGTCATGCCCCAATGATTCCGCCATCGGTTGGGGTGTGACAGATTGGTATCAGAGCCATAACTATAGGGAATTAGGCTAGACTCGACCTAGTCCGGGTCGAAGTCTTAGAAACCTAGACTATAGTTAGGAACCAACAGACCGAGCTTATGTGCTATATATCCTGCTAATTCTCATCATCACCGCACTCGAATTTTCAGACAACGACAAGTGACTCAGTCGGGATTAGGTGTGAAAACCGCAAACTCTCGACTAAGTTGCTGGGTCAATGTTGTTTTATCAATGATTTCTTCATTCTTTTCAATAACGAACGCTTGTTTAACGAGGAGAATTATACCAAATCAGGAGTGAAACCCATATTTTGATGAATAGTCTCCTCAATTTCACTAAAACAAGGAAGAAGTTGCTAAGCCAGGGGTTAAACCCTAATGTAACATTCCTATTTTTATATAAGAATTATAAGTTTGATTAAATTTATTAACCACTAGTAACTAGTAACTAGTTTATTTTTAATATAAATATTCAACCCAAATAGTTTTAAAAACTATTTTATATATATAGTTGGTTGAAATATTATACTAATCAATTGGCCTGTATATGGGTGACCTTTCTAATAAAATAAAAGTCTATAAAAACTTATATTATTAGACGGGTAGTCCACGGGTAAGTTGATTATTAGAAATATAAAGTACCTAGACGGGCCTAGGAACCGTATAATAATTAAATTATAAAAATACATTGTATTTTGAACCTACTTTGTTTTTAATGAAACTTGGTTCAAAATGTAGATACAAATATTCTCGTTCTAATAACATATTTATTGTTTTATAAAACGTTATATTTTACAAGTTATACGCGCCAAATAAGTAAAGCAGTTAAATTAATTATAATATATATATATATAATAAAATATGAATTAATAAAGTAATATGTAACTAAGTGTAGTTTACATTAAAGAAACAAAATAATAATAAAATAATAAAACTTATCATAACTAAGGGTATGTTTGGCAAAAGTAGCTGGTGGCTGGTAGCTGAAAGCTGGAAGCTGGTAGCTGGTGGCTGGAAGCTAGTAGCTGTAGCTTTTTAGATATATTTGGTGTTTGGTAGAGTAGCTGTAGCTTTTAATAAAATGCATAAAATTACCAAAATGGACATAACTAAAAATTTAGAAAGTTGGTGCATTAAAAACTTTCTTATTTTGAGAGGTTAAAATAGTCATTTTTCCCTAAAAGCTTGTAGCTCCTTCTAAACGCTACTAGTAGTAGCGTTCAACCAAAAGCTTCAAGCTCCTAACCTAAAAGCTTAAAGCTCCTACAACCAAACAAGACTTTTTATTAAGTATGAGCTTTTTCTTAAAAGCTTAAAGCTAGAAGCTCCTAAAAGCTCCTAAAAGCTTCATGCCAAACATACCATAAATATGGATACGTGTAGAAAATAAATTCAATGAAAGCATTTGACATGTGTGTCTGCGTGGACTCACAAGCTTAGTCCGTAAGTTATCCTTTCAAAGTATAAATAAGAGAAAATGTTCAACCTACAACTTTGCACAACTTCTTTCTCCACTCCCTTTATGTTGCCCATTTATCATTCTCAAATTCTACCTTTTTATTATTTCACTTATAATAGTAATAGGACCTGTCCTGTTTTAAGTATTGTAACTCCCGATCACCGCTACCCGTTCCGATTGATCTGGAACCCATAACTCATGTTAGGGCTCTGCCCGACTAAGTTCGTTGGGATTCGGTCTCGGGACATCGGGATAAGGTTGAATTAGGGATACTATACTTACCACGAGTGCAATATATATTTTAAATAGCTCAAAAGTTATACCCAAGATTTATACCAGGAGGTTTTCTAGTTGAACCCTAAAGTTACAAAGTGGGTCCATTTTCTTTTCTCACCATTTTTATTCCCTTTTTGTGATTCACCCAAAACTATTATTTATTATTTTATTTATAAACCATATTTGAGACCCCCAAGTAATCCTGCACAACTCCTAAAATTTTCAGAACAATCAGAATCTGGATCAGGGCCTCTAAAACTCAAGGGGGGCATTTCCCATTCGATATTATCATCACAGTTTTACGTGTAATTCGAATTTAATCGATCTGTCGACTCACCAAGGCTTCAAAGACACGTGGCTACCCTATGCTAAAAGGGTCCCCGTCGCGTGGCGCGACCGCGCCATTTTTCAGATATAAATAGAAGGGTGTGGGACTTGATTTCTGGCATTCGTTCGACGCTAAAATTCGTTTTACACCTCGAGATATCACCTGATTACTACCAAACACACACTAGCTCGAATTCTGCTACGATACCGGGTATTAACTTGATCGCTGCTACGATTCAATGTCCGATCGATTGAAACTATCCAATGAATGTTTAAGTACTGCTCAAACACGGGTTATACTTTGTCATTCGTCGTTATTCCGACAGGATGTTTGAGTGTCGCCCGAACTCGGGCTATACTCTGTCCTTCGTTGCGAATCCGCTGGATGTTTAAGTATCGCACTTTGTCATTCGTTGTGAGGGTTTAATCTCGTGAGTTATCGTAAATGTTGTATTAGTTATTTACCTAGTTTCGTGTGCATTATTGTTTAAATTAGGTTATCAGTCTTATCAGTAGGCAAAACTTCACCCCATACACTTACAATCAAAGTAGATGCTAATTCTCAGAAGAATTTGAATCAGGAAGCTTGTTAAATCAATACTGCATGCTTATAATGTGAGTCATTCTCTTTTTACCAAACTTGCTTTCAAAATCATGTTCAGTTTTAAAGTTATAATTACAGGGATTAAGTCTTTGTAGTCTTCATTACAGCCGGTATGTGGGGTTTTGTATACATTACTTGTTAATCCATCACCATTGGACAACGAGATAGCCAAGGGGTGATATGACCATAGTCACAGACACCATTGGACAACGAGATAGCCAATGGGTGGTCGAGTGACAAATACCGTGGGTATATGGTTGACATGTAGAGACATTGTAATCGCTCTTAATACTGTAAATTATAACTATGAGTCATTCTGTGCAAACTGAATGAACTCACTCAGTATTTCCTGCTGACAAAACCTTTTTAAAACGCGTTTCAGGTAATTACAGTAGATTGGAGTAAGAGATGGATACGGCACTGAAAGGCTTAAAGAAGTGGCTTATTTTATTAATAAAATCAAATTAAGAAATATTGTTTTATGTAATTGGGTTTATCCCTTATTAAAGCTACCTTTGTAAAACATGGGTTTATCCCATCTATTTAATAAATAAAATCTGGTGTTTTCAAAACTCTGATATTTTTCCTAACTCACGGTCCTGATAAAATTTCCGCTGCAATATTTTTCAAAATAGTCACCGGTACCACTTGGCTGTTCACGGCTCCCGATTCTGTCCAGGGTGGGTCGGGGGACGTAACACCTAACCTTGACAACTTGTTCCGACTTTTATCTCACCAAGACCTCGACGGACTCCAACGACCTGAACTCACGAGTATGACCTAGGGAATACGTGCTGGATGCCCAAAAATCGAGGCGGAAACACGATCCCGAAAGTCGAAATGTGATGACAAGTCTATTGAGAATAGTCGAATCGCCTTGGGTAGTCAATGTCTAATAGCCGCAGACAATCTACTTCTCGATTTTTATGTGTTCAATTTTGAGCCCGCAACTGCTGACTCTGATAATTCGTTGATTTTATGTATTTTAAGTGTGTGTATCTCTTTATGTGTTTAATTTTGGTATTTATTCGATTATTGCTATCACTTCGATCGACACACACGACTCGCATTGCTCTTCTACCTCAAAATGGTAGCAAGTCGCTACGATATAGACGACATTATGCTACGATATACGCTTATACTATACTCATACGATTATGCTATACTACCCGATTATGCTATGCACAACCGATATATGTATGCGAACGACACGCGGATTTGAATGATAGGTTTCTGTATTCTGACTGCCTCTGTGATTAAATACGTATGTGTTTTATGTGTTTCTATGCTTCTGTGCCCTACGTGCTTATGTGCTTCTGTGACTACGTGAATCTGTGATTATGTGCTTATGTGTTTATGAGATATGTGTTTCGACGTGTTCCTAAGCTTTAGTAAGTAGTAGACGTGTGAGGTGAGATTCGATTTTGATGTGTCTGAGACCTACGACGATGTCTGTTGCAGACCATGTCGTTATCCGGACACCGAACCCCACTTACCCGCCAAGAAAAGAGAGATAGACGTCTTGCTGCTATCATCGCCAAGCAAGTAGCAAAAGCTGTGAGCGATGTCTATGAAAACGTCAGCAAATCTTCTTAGGAGTCGAGAACTGAAGCTCCCAAAGATGCTACCAAGACTGTTTTCAGCTTTAAACAGTTTAAGGCATGCGGGCCAACGGAATTCACCGGAGAAGATGGCCCAACAGCTATGTTTCAATGGTTTGATTCCATCGAAGTCACTTTGCGCCAAAGCGGCTGTCCAGAAAATCTCCGTACCCTAAACGCAACCGGCGTCTTCCAGTCCCGAGCTCTAGACTGGTGGACGACTGAACGAAACAAACGCGGAAATGATGCAGCTTATGAGCTGACATAGAAAGAGCTGAAAGCCATCATGATGGACGAATTATGCCCTCCCCATGAACGCCAAAAGCTGGAGGATGAGTTTTGGAACATTAAGCTGAAGGATGGAGATAATGCTGCCTTGACTGCTCACTTTAAACAGCTCAGCATCATCTGTCTCGATCAAGTCAAGACGTCAGACATGGCCATCAAGAACTACATTCGAGCTCTACCCGATTGTGTCGCCGATTTTGTTCACACCGCGAAGACGTCATCAATTGAGGAGACTTACTTGCTTGCCGCCAAGATCAACGACAAGCGAGTAAAGGCTGGTTTCTGGGATAAGCCCTCCAAGTCTCTGCATCAAGCTACCACTGCACCGACCGCCGAAACCGCCACTGCTCAACCATCCAAGTCATCACGTCGCAAGAAGAAGCACAACAACAACAGCTCCAGCAACAAGAACTGTGCTGTCACTACCACTGCTGCTCCCCTGCAAGCCGTACCAGCTCAGCAGCAGTCTCATCATCGACCAGCACCAGCTACTCAAGCGCCGCCAGCCAAGCGTGCTTACACAGGTCCCAACCGCTCTGCCCGACATGCTCATATCATCACCTGGTGGGTCTTGCCTGTCGCTTCTGCGCTCATTGCAATTTGTACGACCATTTTACTGCCAATTGTCGCTATGGTCCTCGTCAAGCCCAGTTCAAGCCACTGCTCATCAAGCTCTACTCCCAGCCCCGCAAGGCCAACACGCAGCTCAGGCACCCGCGATCAATGCTTGAGTCTGCTTTGCATGTGGTGACCCTAACCACTTTGCAAACATGTGCCCGAAAGGGTTGTGAAGCAAGAGCCCCAGCAGCAGCAACAAGCAGCACGCGCCAGAACCTTCAACATCAATGCTCGCCAAGCCCAGGCTGACAACAACGTGGTTAATGGTATGTTCCTTGTGAATGGTATTTATGCATCGTGTTTGTTTGATACTAGAGCCGATAACTGCTTTGTGTCATTTGAATTCGAGAAGCTCCTTAGTCGTAAGCGTTCTTATCTTCCCTCGTCATTCGAAGTTGAAGTCGCTACTGGAAGAACTGTCGCCGTTAATTCTGTTCTTCGTGATTGTACTCTCGAGCTCAACAATCACATCTTTCCAATCGACCTTATTCCGATGCAGCTCGGAAGTTTCGACATCATAGTAGGCATGGACTTTCTACGCGAAAACCATGCTGAAGTTGTGTGCTTCGACAAGATGATTCGATTCTCGCTCGCGAATGGTGATTTATTATGTGTGTACGGTGAAACTGCTTCGAAAGGTCTCAAGCTCATGTCAGGTGTCCAAGCTAGCAAGTATCTCCGCAAGGAATACAGAGCTTTCTTGGCCAACATCGTAGTAGCGGAGAAGGAAAAGAAAAGGAAGACAGAAATCAGAGACGTCCCAGTGGTCCGTGAATTTCCTCAGGTGTTCCCTGATGATCTTCCCGGATTACCGCCCAGTCATGATATCGACTTCCGTATCGACCTCATTCCTGGAGCTAACCCCGTAGCCAAAGCCCCTTATCGACTCGCGCCATCCGAAATGCGGGAACTCTCGAACCAACTCCAGGAGTTACTTGAAAATGGCTTTATTCGCCCGAGCACCTCTTCTTGGGCGCACCAGTTATTTTCGTCAAAAAGAAGGATGAGACGTTCAGGATGTGTATCGACTACCGGGAATTGAATAAGTTGACCATCAAGAACCGTTACCCCCTACCTTGCATCGACGATTTGTTTGATCAGCTACAAGGCGCTACGTATTTCTCGAAGATCGATCTACGCTCAGGCTATCATCAGTTACGTATTCAGGAAGAAGATATACCCAAAACCGCTTTTCGCACTCGCTACGGCCACTATGAGTTTGTTGTTATGCCTTTTGGTTTAACCAACGCACCCACGGTTTTCATGGATCTGATGAATCGTGTGTGTAAGCTGTATCTTGACCGTTTCGTCATCGTGTTCATCGACGACATCTTGATTTATTCCAAATCGAAAGCCGAACACGCGCAACATCTACGTTTGGTTCTCGAGTTACTCCAGGGGAACCAACTCTATGCCAAGTTCTCCAAGTGCGAATTCTGGTTAGAAGAGGTTCAGTTTCTGGGTCACATCGTGAATAGTCAAGGTATCCATGTCGACCCTGCGAAGATTGAAGCAATTAAGAGTTGGATTACACCAAAGAACCCGTCTGAAGTCCGTTCTTTTCTCGGATTAGCGAGCTATTATCGACGATTTATCGAAGGATTCTCTAAGATCGTTGTGCCGCTTACTGCTCTTACGCATAAAGACAGGTCTTTTGTTTGGGGAACCGAACAAGAGTCTGCTTTCCAAACCCTCAAGCATAAGCTTTGCGATGCTCCTGTTCTCTCATTGCCCGATGGGAACGACGATTTCATTCTCTACTGTGATGCTTCCAACCTTGGCCTTGGTTATGTCCTCATGCAACGAGACAAGGTTATAGCTTACGCTTCTCGATAGCTCAAAATCCACGAGAAGAACTACACAACCTATGATCTCGAGCTAGGCGCGGTTATTTTTGCATTAAAGATTTGGCGACACCACCTGTATGGTACCAAGTGTACGATCTTCACCGATCACAGGAGTTTACAACACATCTTTAATCAGAGAGAACTCAATATGCGTCAACGCCGATGGGTAGAACTCCTCAACGATTACGACTATGAGATTCGTAATCACCCAGGCAAAGCAAATGTCGTTGCCGACGCGCTCAGCAGACGAAGTTATTTGCTCAGTATTCGTCGTACCCAAGCCCAACACGATCTCGAAACCCTCATCCGCGAAGCCCAACATGCTTGCTTTAATGGACACACCTTGAAGAAGGAGAGAATCTATCACGATGGAGCTCAGCTTGTAAGCAAATCGAATGGGATCTTCTATTTTCTGGACCGAATTTGGATTCCTAAGCGGACCGAATTGCGAAGGATTTTAATGGACGAAGCTCACAAATCTCGGTATTCTATTCATCCCGGTGCCGATAAAATGTACCAGGATCTTCGCTACAAGTACTGGTGGCCGGGTATGAAAAGGGATATCGCTCTCTATGTCGGAAGATGCCTGACTTGTGCAAGGGTCAAGGCTGAACATCAAAGACCCTCTGGCTTACTCGAACAACCGCCAATCTCTATATGGAAGTGGGAGAGCATAACTATGGATTTCATAACCAAGCTTCCACCCACGTCATCAGGTCACGACAGCATTTGGGTTGTCGTTGATCGTTTGACCAAATCAGCCCACTTTTTGCCAATACGAGAAGACTACAAGGTAGAACGATTAGCCCGAATCTACACCGACGAGATCATTTGTAATCATGGTATGCCTCGCGACATCATCTCTGACTGTGATGCTCGGTTTACGTCACGATTGTGGAAAACGTTTCAAGCAGCTCTCGGTGCGTCGCTTAAGCTAAGTACCGCATTCCATCCACAAACCGACGGGCAGACTGAAAGAACGATTCGTACTCTTGAAGACATGCTCCGTGCGTGTGTCATAGACTTCGGTGGTAATTGGAACAAATACCTGCCGTTAGTCGAATTCTCGTACAACAACAGTTATCATACCAACATCCAAATGGCAACATTCGAGGCTCTATATGGAAGAAGATGTCGATCGCCTATTGTATGGCACAAGATCGGTCACTCGCAATTAACCGGTCCTGAGCTATTACAAGAAACGACTGACAAAGTCCTCCAAATCCAAGACAACTAGTTGAAAGCTCGGGATAGACAGAAAAGTTACGCCGATAGAACACGCAAGCCCCTTGATTTCGACGTTGGCGACTACGTACTCCTAAAGGTATCACCTTGGAAGGGTGTGGTCAGATTCGGCAAGAAAGGGAAACTAGCGCCTCGATACGTTGGACCTTTTAAGATTCTGGAAAGGATCGGAAAAGTCACCTACAGACTCGAACTACCGGAGGAACTCAGTAACGTCCACCCGACTTTCCATGTGTCAAACCTCCGAAAATGCCTGGCTCAGCATGATCTAATTGTACCTCTCGACGACCTTCAAATAAACAAAACGCTACACTTCGTGGAGAAGTCTGTCGAAATCATGGATCGCCAAACCAAGCAACTCAGACGCTCGCGCGTCCCTATTGTGAAAGTCCGATGGGAAGGCAAACGAGGCACAGAGTTCACTTGGAAACTCGAAAGCGACATTGAAGGCGAAGTACCCGCAGTTGTTCAAGTGAAAGACTAGAGAGAGCAAGTTCTCAAACGTGATTCACGGTGATGTACAGCTTTCAGCCTAATTTCAGGACGAAATTCCCTAAACAAGGGGAGGCTGTAACACCCCGTGTTACCGAATGTCAAAGTGAAAGTCAAAGTCAAGATTGACTCCTTTTACCATAGTTAGTCTATTTTATGTTTGCAATTTACGTTAATTGTATTATGTGGAGTATATGCTAAAATCGAATAAATCGAAGTTTATTAATCGACGCAAACCGCTTTACGACTGTGAATAATAGGAAGTAACAATGCAATAAAGTCAATTAATCAATAAACGAGCTAATCTAATCATCATCGAACTCGGGACTCGAATTACACGAATTTTGGTATTAATATATATGTGTGTGTGTGCCTTGTGTGTTACATGTGCATGTTTACTTTATGTTATGTGTGATAATCAATCGAAACTCGAAACTCAATCGAACTCAATCAAAATCGAATTATGATAATTGGTGGCGAAAAGACAGCGCGAGATATGGACGATTGTATGTTAGATATAGTGGTTGGGATTAAAAGTAATTTGAATAAGAAACTCTATCGTATTCTCATCAAACGCAATCGAAATCGAAATATCAAAAATCGTCGCTGATGCGTGTGTAGTGTAATATATTTTAGATGTATATTTTAAGCCTTTTTTACACTTTTAGCCAAGTTTTAAATTTATAAAACACGATATTCACTAACACTAAACACACATATGGGCAAGTGCATCCATCGTGGACGTAGTATAGTGTTGGTAAGATACCGAGGTCGTCCAAGGACACAACAGCTTTTAGTACCGGTTTATCCTCAACGTCTAACCAAATCAAAATGTTAGAAAAGATTTTTAAACTAAGAAAATAAAAACTAACTAAATGCTGAAAAATAAAATAAAAATAAAAAACAGATAGACAAGATGAATCACTTGGATCCGACTCGTGTATTAGTATAACCTTTGATTATTTTCGCACTTTTGCACTTGTTTAAGAAATTATCTTAGTTATTGTAGTAGGCTCCTCTTTTGAAGGCGACGTTACCCTCAACCCAGTAGTTTGAGTCAGCAAGGATACAATCCTAAAGGGTCGGATTATTGAAAGATAATGAATTAAGTTATTAATGCAAATTATGGTAGGCCCCTCTTTTGGAGGTGACGTTACCCTCGACTAAGTAGTCTGAGTCAGCAGGGATACAGTCCTAAATAGCCGGGTTATAGTATTAATAGTAGTTAACTTATGAGGGGGTCAAAGAGTTTGGATCCCCGCCATCCAATACCTATGGGTATTGAAGGAGATCCTACTAAATTTGACCCAGGTCCCTTGCAGGACCTCTAAACGCTGAACAAGTGCAAGACCCTTACCAAACCGTTCCCTTAACCCCCGACCAGGTAGCCAACATACCTCCATATAGACCGTGGAGATATGAATGGTGAAAATCTTTTATTTTATATAGACAGTAAAATAATGCCAAGACACCACGGACAAACGATAAGGAAAAGTCACCTTCAACATAAGCAACTAGTTATTAAAGTCATTAATACAAAACCAAATAAAAAGTGCAAAAGATTAAAAATAAAAAGTATTATACTAAACACTTGTCTTCACCAAGTGATGTAAGAGACTTAGGCAAACATGGCCTTGATTGTCAAGAACTCTTACGATCAATCTTGGATCCCGAGACGACTCACACACTCTATGATGGACAATGGATGATGGTGGTGGATGATGGTGTTATGGTGGTGGTGGGTGGTGGATGAAGTGTGAGAGAGGTGGTGTGCCAAGGGATGAGTTGCAATGAAACCAAGCACTCCTATTTATAGGCTGAACAGAAGCCTGGGCACGGCCCCGTGTCCGCTGCACACGGCCCCGTGCCCGTCTGACAATCTCTCTCCTCATTAATTGTAATTCGCACGGGGCACGGCCCCGTGCTGGCTGAGCACGGGCCGTGTTCAGTCTTCTGCCTTCTCTGTTTTGCTTGGTATGATGCTGCTGAGGGGTCGGGCAATCCACTTGTGTTCCTTTTTTGTATTTGTGTTAGATTTAGCTGTCTTTTTGCTTCTTTTGTTAATTTGAGCTCATTTAATCCTGAAAATACAAAAGGAAGACAAAAACACTCTTTTTCCAACATTAGTACTTAAAAGGGGTTAGTTTTATGCCTCATTTGATGTAATTTATATGTTGCATTTTACACACATCAAATATCCCCACACTTGAATTTTTGCTTGTCCTCAAACAAAACTCTTTAATATGTGGCTACACTCCCAAATGGAATGGGTAGAAGAGAAGGTTTTGGCTTGTCATAGAGTGTCGGGAATCCAAGATTTTTATTGGGTTTTATTTTTATTTATTTACAATCCTATTCGTTATGATTTATTTAGAACGTTTCATAAGAGAAATTACTTATTTGGGCATAGCATGCCTTTTTAAAATTCCATTTATATACAAGTTCACATACATCACGGGAGAAATCACTCACACTCGGCCGAAGGTGTATTTTTTTAGTGAATCACTCGAGAGCGGCATGGAACTTATTCCTACCATAGGCTTGTCAAGCAATCAATCCTCCTCCTTTTTAACTTTTTACCTTTGTAAATATCAAGAGGACTTTTTTTGGGTAAAGGCTTGGGCTAAAGGTGGGTAGTTGGGTTAGTGGTTAGTAGAAAAGGGCGAAAATCGTAAAAAGCGTCGGTTTTCGTAAAACATTTTGTTTTAGTGACTTTTTATTCTTAATGAAGTATTTTTTCAAACAAGCTTTTGTTTTAAGAGCTTTGTTTGTTTATTTCTAACTTCATTTCATATTTTTTTTAGTCACATGAAAACCGAGTTTGTTACTAAAATAAAGGGTAAAAATAAAAAAAAAAAGTTTTTGGTGGGTAAAAAGGGTTTAGGGTAAAGAAATGAAAAGGCTTAGGCTCAAAGGGGTTAACTAGGGGGAGTTTTTGGGTAGGTGAAAAGAAAAATAAAAATAATGGTTTTGAAAGAAAAAGGGTTAGTCCTAATGCCTCTATCATTTACTTACTTGGATTTAAGTTGGTAAGGACCGGGAATGAATTGTCGTGGCAAGTTCTAGAGTCGTAAGAACCAAGCGGCTATTCACACAAGAAATGAAAAATGAGCATTTAGCTTAAAGATGTATATTTGTATGCCCAATAAAGGCTCAAAACTCACTTTTGTGGGAATGAGTTTTTCTATGTGATCAAGTATATAAAATCGAATTTTAACTAAGCTTGTCATGCCGTTTCATAATTTTCTTATGTTGGTTCTTTTTATCATGATGCTATCGGTTGTAAATTTGTGAAAATATAACCTTGTTAGTCTTAGAATTCCCAACTTAAACTTTAGACAAAAAAAATAAAAAAAAAAAATTTGAAAAAAAATTTGGGGTGATTAGCGGTTCCAATAGAGTTTTGTGTAAGACTTGTTATTAGGACTTGCAAAATTCAAGGTTTTAGCATCCCCCTCCCCCCCCCCCACTTAAATTACACATTGTCCTCAATATGTCCCAAAAATAAATTTTTAGGTTGATTGAATGTGTAACATGGTGTTAAAAGCAAAAATTTGTGTTACTGGCAGTCTGGACACGGCCCCGTGTCCGTTGGACACGACCCCATGGTGAACTGCCAGTAATGAAAACTTACAGAAGATGGACACGGGGGCGTGTTGGCTAGGCACGGCCCCGTGTCTGGCGAAAATCTGCAGAAAAGTAACCAAACAACAGGTCTGGGAGGTGAGTACGGGGGCGTGTCAGCTGGACACCTCCCCGTGTGGACAGTCTGTAAGCCTGAAAAAATAGGTTCCTCCTTTCGGTTTCCCATCCTGGCTTCATGAGTGCTAATGCTTAGCACTCTAAGCCTTGGTTTGTACCTGTTTCATCACTTAATACCACACCAAGCAACACCAACATCCTAAATTACCATAGTTAATTGTTCAAAGCATAGAGTAAAAGAAAATAAAGCATAAAATAAAAGTAGTTAAGGAAAGTAAATTGTTCAACACTTGGCGCGCAGACCACAAACTGTTTCGATAGATAAAGGGACTTTAACCTGTGGGCTTGCCATCAACCCGGTCCTGCTCCTTCAACCCCCTAGTCCATGTCCTCATCGCTGTCATCACCTCCATCCCCATGACCCGCCATATACTCCCGGATGCTGCCGATGTCATCTTGTATATCGTTGATGTTTCGTTCGATAGCTCCGACCCGGTGGTATGTATTATTGGCAAGGTTGTAGGTGTTCTGGTGCACATGAGGTTTTCCTGCAAAAGATCATGTAAACTTTGAAAGTTAGGAAAACCGCCTCCTTGTGAGGAGGATTGACCCGGATCACCATGTGGTTGATATTGGTAATGAGGAGGTGGAGCGTGAAGAACTAGGGCTTCCTGTGGGTTCCATGCATGGCCTTGCATCCTTTGAAAGCTCACTAACCCGTCTTCTGCCTCATAAAGTAAGTTCATGGCTCGGCAGATGTGATAGTCAACTCGTCCCGACCATGGGCTCCTTTCAAAGGACCTAAGGATGCGCGTGAAGTGCTTAAAGAGGCGGTACACCCACCCTCCAAAGAAGATAGGTGTTGGAGCACGAGCAAGGCGGTTCAGATACATGTTTCGCAGCAGGAGGTATGGAACATCGAGGGCCCTTCGGTTGTGGATGCAGTGAAGGACTACCAAATCTTTCAACCCCACAACGGCACTACTGTCGTGACGCTGGCTAAGAGAGTAAGCGAGGAGCCTATGAATGTAGCGATAGAGTGGATCCCTCAGCTTAGTACTCTTGGTGCTGCTAGGGTTGTAGATTCCTTCACCGATTTGGGCCCATGCGGCTTGACGTTCATTTTCATCCAAATCTCGTAATCCCCCGGTATTTTCCTCGTTCCCCGAATCTTCTTCCGCGTACAGTCCCAATATTGACCCGAATTGTGCCATAGAGATTGAGTAATTCGTCCCACCACATCGAAATGCAACCCCTTCATTATCGAATGGGTCACACCTTGAAGTGAAGGTAAAAGTACTATAGAACTCCATGGTGCACTGATGCACCGACCGAAGCCGAGTGGTTAATGCAACTCTTAGTGGTCCCGTAACGATGTTGTTGAATCGGTCCAGCTGGTTTACCAAGGTTAACAGGTCCGTGCATGCTTGTCCGGGGTACTCCTCGGGCCTTGTTTGAAGTAACTCGTATCTTGCCCTAGCGTCGAGCTCATTCGCGTTAAACCTTGTGAACTTCGACATCTGAAAGAATACACCAAAAGTTAGCACGAAACAGTGAGATTTTCAAAAGAAACTGCAAACAGTGGGCTGGACACGGCCCCGTGTTCAGCAGGCATGACCCCGTGTCCAGACGTCTGTTACTCAAAAACCTCATTTTTTGTCCCGATCCCGAAAATCTGAAAATTTTTAGCCAAGTAGGAGCGGTTTCCCCCGAAAATGAAACCCCAAGTGCCGTTTTTCCCAAAACAACCCGTTTACCCTTTCAATTTCATCTTTTTCGGTTCAAAAACAAGGGTTTGAGGTTTTTGTGAGAACTCGGGCAAATCTATCAACAATATAAGTGTATTTACTTCCCATTATACTAATCTAAACTAACACTAACAGATTATATCAAAAATTTGAAGTTCGATCCGGATGGACTTGAAAAACCCTAGATTTTTCCCCAAATTTTTGATGTTTAACTACATGCAAGTAACTAATCTAACTACTAATGATGATAGAATCATACCTTGATGTTCTTAAACGTGGAGGTAACGTTGGAAATCTGCGGAAAATCGCCTTGAACCAGAGCATTTTCGGCAAAACGGGGCGTGTGGAATGAGGTAACTGTTATGAAAAGAGGGTTTTATCCCGACAGTTGCGTCGACACGGCCCCGTGTTCAGCGGACACGACCCCGTGCCGAGCAAAATTTTATTATTTTTTTTATTTTTTTATTTTTTTATTTTTTTTTTGTGCTCGTGTGAGTGCCCATTTTTCCGAAAACATGGTTAGAAGACTTACCGGTTTCGATGTATACTCACTTATCAGTAACATACCAGGTATGATGTGGGTGCTTTTCATTCGTTAACCGTTTGAAGTGAGATCTCTTCCTCTTCATCCTCAATGGATCCTCGGTAGAGTTTCAGCCGTTGGCTATTGACTTTAAATGGAATACCATTTCGAGCTTTAATTTCTACTGCACCGTGAGGAAAAACATGGGTGATGGAAAAAGGTCCTGACCACCTAGATTTTAGCTTAATATATTTGTCGTGTAAATTTTACATTCTTTCCTTATAAATTTTGGAGTTAGAGTATGCATAATTTCTTAATTCGTCTAATTCATTCATTTGACAAAATCGATTTTTACCTGCAGTTTCTAAGTCCAAGTTTACGCTTTTTATTGCCCAGTAGGCCATGTGAGCTATTTCTACTGGCAAGTGACAACTTTTTCCATAGACGAGCTTATATGGGGTTGTGCATATAGTGGTTTTATAAGCAGTTCGAAAAGCCCATAAAGCATCATCTAATTTATCAGCCCATTCCTTTTTATTTAAACCTACGGTTTTTTCAAGTATTCGTTTTAAACCTCGGTTAGTCACTTCGGCTTATCCATTTGTTTGAGGGTGATACGCTGTTGAGACCCGGTGATAGACCCCATACCTTGTTAAGATTTTTTCGAGTTGATGGTTGCAAAAATGGGTACCTCTATCACTTATCAAAGCTTTTGGTGTTCCAAAACGGGAGAATAATTTTTTCAGAAATTTTACCACTACTCTTCCATCGTTTGTTGGAAGAGCTTCGGCCTCTGCCCATTTAGACAAGTAATCAACCGCCACAAGTATATACTTGTTTCCTTTTGACGGTGGGAAAGGTCCCATGAAATCGAGCCCCCACACATCAAAAATTTCACAAACGAGAATGCCATTCTGAGGCATTTCGTTCTTGGAAGAAATATTACCTGATCTTTGGCAAGCATCACATGTCTTTACAAGATCTTGGGCATCTTTGTAAATGGTTGGCCAATAAAATCCTGAATCATATACCTTTCGTGCGGTACTAGCGGCACCATGATGTCCTCCGTATGGACCTTAATGACAATGACGGAGAATTCTTCGTGCTTCACCACCATGGACACACCTTCGGATAAGTTGGTCGGCACACATTTTGAAAAGATAAGGGTCTTCCCAAAAGTAATGCTTTACATCAGCGAAGAATTTCTTTCTTTGATGATGCGGCCATCCTTTGGTGACTATACCGCTAGCTAAGTAATTAGCATAGTCGGCATACCATGGTTCTTGTCTGCTCTCCACCATTTCCAAGGATTCTGTGGGAAATTTTTCGTTGATCTGTTCGTCCCTGGTTGCCTCCAAAGCTGGGTCTTCTAGGCGTGAAAGATGATCTGCAGCAGTGTTTTCTGCTCCTCTTTTGTCTTTGATCTCGATGTCGAATTCTTGGAGGAGTAAAATCCATCTGATCAAACGGGGTTTTGCGTCTTGTTTCCTGAAGAGGTATCGGATAGCTGCATGATCTGTATAGACTACAGTTTTAGAAAGAACAAGGTAAGAACAGAATTTATCAAAAGCAAATACCACAGCTAGTAACTCTTTTTCAGTAGTTGTGTAATTTTCTTGTGCATCGTTAAGTATTTTACTAGCATAATAAATTGGGTGGAAATGCTTTTCTTTTCTTTGTCCCAAGACTGCTCCAACAGCAAAGTCACTTGCATCACACATGATTTCGAAAGGAAATTTCCAATCAGGGGCTAACATGATAGGTGCATTGACTAGCATTTCCTTGAGGGTTAGAAATGCTTGATTGCATTCCTTGTCAAAGATGAAAGGTGCATCTTTTTCAAGTAATTTTGTTAGAGGTCTTGAAATTTTCGAAAAGTCCTTGATAAACCTTCTATAAAATCCAGCATGCCCTAGGAAACTTCTGATTGCTCTAACGGAGGATGGTGGAGGTAATCGAGAAATAGTTTCTATTTTTGCTCGATCAACTTCCATTCCTTCGCTTGAGATTTTGTGACCGAGTACTATTCCCTCTGTTACCATGAAATGGCATTTTTCCCACTTAAGGGCGAGGTTAGTTTCCTCACATCGGGATAACATTCGTTCAAGGTTATCGAGGCATTGGTCATATGAGTCTCCAAAGATAGAAAAGTCGTCCATGAAGACTTCCATTGTCTTTTCTATCATGTCATGGAAAATGGCCACCATACAACGTTGGAATGTTGCAGGCGCATTACATAGACCGAATGGCATGCATCGATAGGCGAAAGTTCCATAGGGGCATGTGAAAGTCGTCTTTTCTTGGTCTTCAGGTGCTATCGGGATTTGAAAGTAACCTGAAAAACCATCCAAGAAACAGTAAAATTTATGACCGGATAGTCGTTCTAACATTTGATCAATGAAGGGCAAAGGAAAGGGGTCTTTCCTTGTTGCTTCATTTAATCGTCTATAGTCTATACAAACTCTCCATCCTGTGACGGTTCTTGTCGGTATTAATTCATTTTTTTCATTAGTTATTACCGTCATGCCTCCTTTCTTTGGGACTACTTGGACGGGACTTACCCATGGACTATCGGAGATAGGATAGAGTAGTCCGGCGTCAAGTAGCTTGATGACCTCATTTTTAACCACTTCTTGCACATTGGGATTTACTCTTCGTTGTGGTTATATTACTGTTTTGTAGTCATCATTCATTAAAATTTTGTGCGTGCACATGGAAGGATTTATTCCTTTAATATCTAAAAGCTTCCAAGCGATCGCATTTTTGTGTTTTTTAAGAAGATTAACTAATTTTTCTTTTTCTACGCTACTTAATTTAGACGAAATAATTACAGGTAAATTACCACCTTTGTCTAGAAAAGCATATTCCAAACCTTTAGGGAGTTCTTTGAGCTCAATGGGTGGGTCTTTAGGAGACACCTTATTTTGTGGCTCATCTAGGTCAAGAACCTTAAAGGTTTGTTCTATGGCGACCTCTTCTTCAACAAAGTGGTCATCTTCTTCAGTTGTATCGGGTGGCTCATCTTCATCTTCAATTAGGGGGTCATTATTGCCAAAAAGATATTTCATTGAACGCTCAAGATCTATGTTCCTTTTGAATGCCCCTAATTGAAGAGGTAGATTGTTAAATTTCCGGTTTTTCAAAGCTTCATGAGTTTTTACAAAAGGTTTTCCCAAGACTAGAGGAGCGTCATCGAGGATGATAAAGTCGGTTGGAATAATCATTTGATTTGTTTGAACCAAGACATCCTCAACTACACCGATTGATTTTATTACTTTCCGATTGGATAGAAAAATGGGTATTTGAAGTGGAGCAAAATCACTAATACTTAGCTTTTCAATAATGTAGTTAGGCATTATGTTAACACAAAGATCTTTATCAATGGTGATATTACTAATAAATGAATTCTGAAAGAAACATGGAACCGGTGTAATGTTAATTTCAAAAGGATCTTCTTTTATTAGTGAAGTTTGATCATTAGTTAACTTAACACTTACCATTTCTTCAATTTTTGTATTAGTGTTTAGCTCTTTTAAAAACTTAGAATGAGGGGTAACTAAACAATGATTTTCAAAAGAAGGTGACAAGAGATTAATTTCTTCAAAATTAGACTCTTCTTGTAATTTAACGTTATCGACCTCACCCCTTTCGTTGTTTAACTCATGTGTCGGTTTTTCACTTATTTGTTCTTCCATTTTTACATTTTCAACTATCTCCACGTTATTATTACAATTTAATTCTTCTCTTGCGCGGGACTCCTCTTCCCTTGCGCGAGATTCTTTTATGCAACGTTCGATAGTTTTAATGTGTTCTAATATCCTATCGGTCACTTCGGTGATAGAGAAAGGATCGGGATCCTTAAAGCTTGAATCCGGTTGTTCGATCCTTGGTTCCTCATAGTACCCATATGAAGTAGATGGTTCACACCATTGTTCTTCATTATAAGTATATATTGGATAAGGATCGTAATTTTGTTCTTCATAGTACTCATATGAGGTGGGTTGTTCACACCATGGTTCCTCATAATAAGTGTATGAAGGTGGTGGCTCATATCTTGACTCTTCAAAGTATGAGTATGAAGGCTCATACCTTGGTTCATCAAAATATGAATATGAGGGAGAAGGTTCATACCTTGGGTCTTCATAGGATGTGTATGAAGTTGATGGCTTGTGCCTGCGTTCCTCATAGTGGTTGTATGAAGTGGACGGTTGAAACAAGTTACAATATTGTACCGAGTGCGGGTTACCACAATTAGTGCAATAGTCTCTCATATAATCATCCTCCTCATAGGTGTAGTTGTAATCTCCTGAGTATTGATCCATAGGGATCACTCAACAGACCACAACTGAGTCTCGGGACCAGAAAACAAAAACAAAAATGGAAACAGAAGCTGGACACGGCCCCGTGTTCAATGGACACGGCCCCGTGTACAGAATCTGTATCTGGGCGTTTTTAATTAAAGTTACTGGTCTCGTTGGACACGGGGGCGTGCTCAATGAGCACGGCCCCGTGTTCAGACTCTGTATCTGGGTATGTGACTAAAAATATGCATCACGGGGGCGTGTTCAGTGAGCAAGGCCCCGTGTTCAGGCTACTGTAAATGCAAACTAAACTAAAATGCAGAAAAATGTGCGCGCGTTTTAAAAAGGTTTTGAAAAACTGATTAGGCCATCGATTTTAAGCTTTCTTAAAATCCTTGTGTCCCTGGCAACGGCGCCAAAAACTTGATGCGTGTGTAGTGTAATATATTTTAGATGTATATTTTAAGCCTTTTTTACACTTTTAGCCAAGTTTTAAATTTATAAAACACGATATTCACTAACACTAAACACACATATGGGCAAGTGCACCCATCGTGGACGTAGTATAGTGTTGGTAAGATACCGAGGTCGTCCAAGGACACAAGAGCTTTTAGTACCGGTTTATCCTCAACGTCTAACCAAATCAAAATGTTAGAAAAGATTTTTAAACTAAGAAAATAAAAACTAACTAAATGCTGAAAAATAAAATAAAAATAAAAAACAGATAGACAAGATGAATCACTTGGATCCGACTCGTGTATTAGTATAACCTTTGATTATTTTCGCACTTTTGCACTTGTTTAAGAGATTATCTTAGTTATTGTAGTAGGCCCCTCTTTTGAAGGCGACGTTACCCTCAACCCAGTAGTTTGAGTCAGCAAGGATACAATCCTAAAGGGTCGGATTATTGAAAGATAATGAATTAAGTTATTAATGCAAATTATGGTAGGCCCCTCTTTTGGAGGTGACGTTACCCTCGACTAAGTAGTCTGAGTCAGCAGGGATACAGTCCTAAATAGCCGGGTTATAATATTAATAGTAGTTAACTTATGAGGGGGTCAAAGAGTTTGGATCCCCGCCATCCAATACCTATGGGTATTGAAGGAGATCCTACTAAATTTGACCCAGGTCCCTTGCAGGACCTCTAAACGCTGAACAAGTGCAAGACCCTTACTAAACCGTTCCCTTAACCCCCGACCAGGTAGCCAACATACCTCCATATAGACCGTGGAGATATGAATGGTGAAAATCTTTTATTTTATATAGACAGTAAAATAATGCCAAGACACCACGGACAAACGATAAGGAAAAGTCACCTTCAACATAAGCAACTAGTTATTAAAGTCATTAATACAAAACCAAATAAAAAGTGCAAAAGATTAAAAATAAAAAGTATTATACTAAACACTTGTCTTCACCAAGTGATGTAAGAGACTTAGGCAAACATGGCCTTGATTGTCAAGAACTCTTACGATCAATCTTGGATCCCGAGACGACTCACACACTCTATGATGGACAATGGATGATGGTGGTGGATGATGGTGTTATGGTGGTGGTGGGTGGTGGATGAAGTGTGAGAGAGGTGGTGTGCCAAGGGATGAGTTGCAATGAAACCAAGCACTCCTATTTATAGGCTGAACAGAAGCCTGGGCACAGCCCCGTGTCCGCTGCACACGGCCCCGTGCCCGTCTGACAATCTCTCTCCTCATTAATTGTAATTCGCAATTACAATTAATGCGCCTGCAGTACTTTCGCCACGCCCCCGTGTTCACTGGGCACGGCCCCGTGGTGGGCAATAGAAGCTTCTAAAGGTTTGTCTTTTCTGCTGCTTCTTGGGCACGGCCCCGTGCTGGCTGAGCACGGGGCGTGTTCAATCTTCTGCCTTCTCTGTTTTGCTTGGTATGATGCTGCTGAGGGGTCGGGCAATCCACTTGTGTTCCTTTTTTTGTATTTGTGTTAGATTTAGCTGTCTTTTTGCTTCTTTTGTTAATTTGAGCTCATTTAATCCTGAAAATACAAAAGGAAGACAAAAACACTCTTTTTCCAACATTAGTACTTAAAAGGGTTAGTTTTATGCCTCATTTTATGTAATTTATATGTTGCATTTTACACACATCAAATATCCTCACACTTGAATTTTTGCTTGTCCTCAAGCAAAACTCTTTAATATGTGGCTACACTCTTGAATTGAACTGAGGAAAAAGCTTATAGGGATGGTTTTGTAACTGTATTTCGTTAATTAACCATTTGTCTATTTGCGAGTGATTTGAAGGGTTTGGAATAGCTGGTTCTAAGTTTATTGGTAGTTGTTTTTCAAGAGAGCGATTAAAAATATTTTCATTAACAGGCTTAATAGTATTATAGCTTGCCATTATAAAATCTAATTCTTCCTGAGATGGTAACTTTTCAATTTGCCTAGAACTTTCCCCAATTTCTATTTCCTTGGGCTTGGGTTTCTCGAGAGGTAAAGCATCGAATTCTATAGGTTCTTCTATGTCTGGTATATATCTATTGAAATCTCTGGAAACCTCTACTCTTACTGGATAGAGATTTAAATTATGAAGTGCCTCAGACAAGTTACTCATGCTATTTAGCAAAATAGACATAGTCAGAATTCATAAAATTTATAGGAAACTTTTTAAATATTAGTTCCTACTGGGTACTATTAAAATAACTGAAATTTACATCACACGAGGTTTTATTTGTAAATTTTATGATTTCCTTGATAAGACTTCTAGACTGTGGATAATAAAGGTACTAATACTTGAGTCAAATTATTTAAGAATTTGCATTACTTGCTATATTGACTAGCATATAAAGATCTGCTTATACTGTACACAATTAGTCAGATAAATAAACAAATAATCACAAAATAGCAATTAATGGAAATTAAGTATTTTCTAAATACTTAATTGGCTTAAATCAGTGGCTTGAGAAGTGGCTCTGATACCACCTTTTTTTGTCACGGCCCTTGACCCGGTTTGACCCGTTTTAGGAGCCGCGGGACAGAAATCCCGTGGTATTTAATTTTAGGCGACGGCGGAAGTCTTTTTAAAACATGATCTTTTAATAATTCAAACTGCTCGTTTCATAACTGAGGATAAATCCCATAATTTACAATAATGTGATTTCACTGGAATTCTTTATTTTTTTCAAAACATGTTTCTTTATTTATTCACACTGAGCCACTTTTCTAAGCTGGTAGTGCTTCCTGGCACTTTTCTTTGCTCACAACAGATCATCTGAAACATGTTTGAAAAAGGTTTTGTCAGCGGGGAAATACTGAGTGAGTTCATTCAGGTTTTATGAAATGACCCATAGTTATAAATTACAACATAAGAGCGATTACAATGGTTCCTATCTTATCTTTATCTGGCTTTCTGTCACAATGGTGACAAGTCACAATGGTGACGATGGTCATATCACTATTAGGTCAATGAACTCTAATAGTGACGTTCCTCCCTAGTAGATCAATGAACCTAACTGGGAGAAATAGTAATGTGCATAATACCCCACTAACCAATAAATCAAGATATCCACGACTTAGTCCCTGTAATTATAACTTTTTGAAAATAAATTTGGAGTATTGTAAAACAGTTGATAAAAAAGAGAATGACTCACATTGCAGATTTAACGAGCAGTGTATAAGCCTTCCTGATTTGCCTGTGATTAACCTAATTTAAATAATAATGCACACACACAACTGGGTTAGTAACTAATACAGTAGTTACGTTAATTCACGAGATTAAACCCTCACAACGATTAATAAGTGCAATACATAACAATTCATTGGATTCACAACGAATGATAGAGTATAGTCCGAATTTCGAACAGCACTCAAACATTCAAGTCGAAATCACAATGAATAACAAAGTACAAGCTCAATTTGAGCAGCACTCGGACAATCGTTGGATAGTTACAATCGATCGGACGTTGAATCGTAATAGCGATCGAGTTATTACCCTGATTGCGGCAGCACTTCGTGAATCGTGTGTGTTAATTGTAGTAAACAGAGTATAACTCCGTGCCTCAGACGAATTTCTTCGTCGTTTCAATCACAGATTTCAAGTGCCAATGTCTGCTATTTATACACGAATTTGGACATGCTTAAGGACCGTAAGCCTAACCCTTTACGGTCCATAAGGGGACACCTAGGATCATAGGGTTGCCACGCGTGGGACTAGCCTTGCTGGGTCAAAATTTGGTCCAATCATAATTTAACAACGAATTTCTGTTGATAATCATCAACTCGGGTTCACCCCCTTGAGTTTTAGGGGCCCTGATCCTGATTCCGATTGTTCTGAAAATTTTAGGGCTAATGCAGAATTACTTGGGTGTCTCAATTAGGGGTTTCTTGTTGTCTAATTATCATCCTAATTATTGATTTTTGTGAGAAGTGTTACAATATGTCTCCTCCTAACAATACCCCAAAGACTAACGGGGAGGTGCATTACCCCTATAGCGCTACTATCGTTAAGGCGGAACTACACACAGGGATTAAACGTTCACATAGCACAAAAAGTCTCAAGTATCACAAGTTTCATGTTTCATGTTTAAATGGATAGAGCATGTTTCAAATAAGTTTCAAGGTTTCGTGCGTTTAATATAGAATACATGTTGCACCCAAAGTGTTTAAAAGTAAAAATGGGTTCAAGTATACTCACGGTGGTTGCAGGCTTTCCCACTTGAAATCCCGCGAGCGAGTTTGGTGGATGGATTAAGTTGGAGCACCTAGTCCTTCTACACAAGGAAACATAGGTGTGTGAGTTTGGCGTACAACGGAAGATTATAAATTTGGAGTTTAACATAGCATAAAGTATGATATCAAAATAATCATCTTTAGCTTACACTCTTATATGACACTACGTAACCACTAGGGTTATATTGTATTTCATGGGTAGTAAGCCCATTAGAATCATACTTGGAGTGTTAAGTCTTAGATGTCATTCTACTACCTTAACATATAAACACAAGTTTAATATTAACGGTTCGAATGTGTGTATATATATATTTTAAGTATTACATATTATTAAGTTCAATATGTCAAGTAGGAGGTAGAAGATTAAGATCTTCGTTTAGGCACCTTGAGTCATTCATGAATGTCATGTATGGGGTAGGAAGAACATGCTTCCATTTAGGGACCCCTTGAATGTTCACCTCTTCACTTGATGTAAAGACAACCAAGGAGGGTCACGAACTAGGATTAGTACAATAATACAAACAACCTAACTAAAGAGAAATCATCAAATCATGTGAGGATTTTGTGTTGGAACAACCCAAGTTGTTCCATAATCACTTCTCATCAAGAACCAAGCTTGAACATGACTTGTGGGTGAAATACCCTAATAAAAACAGAAAGTATTTGAGGTTTTAACCTCTGATTTATAGTGTCTCAACCTTGTTTTTAAGCTTAACCAACCATAAGAGGGGTTGTAAGCATTAGGACATAGGCTTGAGATGTGTTAGACACAAGTTGGATGAGTTTAAACAAGTATGTAACAAAACAGAAAGATTTTGGTCAATTTCAGAGCAATTCCAGGTCTGATTTCTCCAAGGAGAAGTCAAGGAATCAAACTCCATGATTAACCAAGCAAGAAGGAAGAAGAATCAAGTAATTTTGTTAAGAAATGAGCAAGTTATACCAAGTTTAGTGCAAGAGTATGAATCTGTCCGAAAATGCAGATTCTTGCTGGAACTTGAGAGTGTTTTTGAGAGATTTGAGTGTGTTGAAAGTGTCCAAGTGCTTGGAGGACCTTGGGTACTTATAGGAGAGTGATTAGGGTTGATTTGGGGGGTTAACTAGTGCTAAAACTCGGTTTAAACCAAGAAATCCCGCCCAAAAAACGAAGCTGGTCGCGACTGTCCAACTATTCTGCAGACCTGAGACCCATGCGGGCCGCGTAAGAGGACAAGGTGAGTCCACGCGGGCCGCGAGCCTCCAAGTTTCCGGATAAAGTTTCATTTTTTACAATTTGGCCCCTGAAGTTGTGTGTTTGATGCGTTTAAGGTATTTTAAGGGCCATATTTGCCATAAAGGGATAGTTCAAGATGTGATTAAGTATGAGGAGTATAAATCAAGTATAATCAAGCGTATATGTATCAAATCAAGTGTCGTTCTCATTCAAAACACGTTTCATGCATAAGTTTAGATTAATTACAAGTTTCGCACATAGTTTCCAAGAATAACGATTAAACATCGATTGATTCACGAAGTCGAACATACGAGCATACATAGAATGTGTATAACATAAATGTAACAAAATACAAGCTTCATTAATGATCCAAGTCTCGGTTTGACAATGATTACAAAGAAGAGAACGATTACAAGAATACAAAGTTTCCAAAAATAGAAATACGAACAAAACTTTCTATAAATGGAAAGTACAAAAGAGTCGGGCGTTACAGAAAGATGGTTTTCCAACTTTCTTTCAACACTTTTACACTCAATGCCTTCAAACCGATAGGAACGGAGCTTGTGCCGACTTGCTAATCATTTCGGTGATTGCACGACTCAAGATCCGGATTCTATCCACGAGGTTCACCGACTTCGGGTTAAACGTTAAACTCCGTTCCGAACAGTTCACCGGCCGGATTAGGGTGATTCCTGTCCGAGCAGGGGAAACAAGTAAGAACGAGGGTTCTATGGTTCAACTCGTTGTCAAAGTACCTCGATATAACGTCAAACAATCAAAACAGCCAAGTGTTAAACGAACAGGCCGACCAGGTCAGGAAGCTGACCGATCGGGCTGGCTGTCCGAACGGACTGCCCAGCCGATCGACCAGGCCAGCCGATCGGCTAGCACATGGCTCCACACATTGACAATTTCATGAAGCCTGGTATTGAACGAAATGTTGTTCGATCGGACTACGGTCTGATTTGAATTACTCTTCGGATCATGATATACTATGCTTCAACACTTAATCGATTTTCAACTCGTTCAACGCGTTGGAGTGCACCCGATCGGTCGAGCCGTCCGACCAGGTGACACCCTGATAAGAACTTGTTGTTGAAGTACCTAACTGATCGGTTAAGCCGGCCGATTGAACGGACCGTTCGATCGATCGACCTGAAAGGTAAGGAAACTTCAATGTTTTCAAACACTACAACAAAAACCTCAAAAGGTCAACCATCATACACAAACACATCTTACTCAAGGGAAGAAACAATCCACTCGAACAGCCCATCTGATCGGTCTACCGACCGACCGGACAGGCTGTCCGAACGGACTGGTTAACCGAACGGTCAAGCCGTCCGATCGGACCGACCATCCGATCGACCAGACTGTCCGACCCTCCAACACTTGTTTTCCCTTTTACGCGTTGCTTATCGTTATGCTATCGAACTATTCAGGCTAACCCTACTCTCAAGTGCTCCCTTCAATCCATCAATCACTGTGAGTATACTCGAACCCTTTTTGCTTTAGCACTTTTGGGCGTTACATACGTTACTTATTCTAAATCACAATCGAACACACTACTCAATTACTTTAAAACGCTAACCGTTACCACATGTATTACGTGACTAAATGAATGCTTGTTGTTATGTTTACACGTGGAATGCTGTCTACCTGCCTTAACGACGATAGTACTATAGTTTGGACTCAGCACCCGTTCACACGGGGGTTGTTAAGGACAATTACTTGCATGGATTACGGTGGTAATCATGTATTGCGAACTGCCTCGGGCAGTCAACACGCAGTCATTGGTATCGATAGATCCATGTCGATAATTAACATGCTTCGTTTTCCTCTGTGTACGTGCTGGTTATGCGTAAACTATTTCGAACTCTATTATGCTATTATCAAACTTGTATGATCACCTTTACAATATATGTATTGACTTTATTTTAACGTATCTGACAGGCAATTAGGATGCTTATCTGCTAGGAAGGCGAGCTTAGAATAAGCGTCTAGAGCATAGTTGTCTGTAGATCTTGCAGATCGAGTCTCTAGAAGCATTTGAACAATTTTTATATTTAAACCTGAGTTGTCGAAACAGAATATTTGACTAGATGTTATTTGTAATAATTTGTTTGCCATTTGAGGTACGGTATGAGACGTATTATATAAATTGAATGGTAATGATAGTTGTTATGGAAACTTCTGGACAATCTGTTTCGCTCAGTGCCATGCCCCGATGATTCCGCCATCGGTTGGGGTGTGACAGGTTTGGGTTGTGGGCATTGCTTGACACATGGTAGATGTAGGCTCCACTAGTCCACACCCAAAAAAATGGGGTGTGGAAGGGGCGTGGCCAGGCCGGCGTTGGGGTGCCATTTGACACCTAATTTTTTTATATTAATTATAAAATTCAGTAAAGTAAATTGAAAAACACATTTTATTTATATAAATAACTACAATAAAAAAATACATTACATTACCAAAAAAAATCAATCATTTTCATCTTCATTTGAGTCAAATCTTGAAAGTGTTGAAACATGTTCTACCAAATCAGGTCGAAGTTTGAATTTATTTGTTTTGACTCGATTAGATATTAGTTTTGCGTTCTCTCTTCGTCACTAATGTCTTCGTTATTTGATTCGGGCTCCTCGCCACAATATTCAACGATTGCACGCCCTTCATCCTCTAAATCATGTTATGTAGAACGATACACGCGTACATCACGTTTCTTATTTGATATTTTTCATACAATCGACAAGGCATGCTCAAAATGCGCCACTTTTTCTGCAAAACACCAAATGCTCGCTCAATATCTTTGCATGCCGCCATCTAAACTTTGTTAAACTCTATTCTTTTAGGATCTAGGGTTCCATATCTTGAAAATGATTTCACAAAAAAAAAAAAAAAAAAAAAAAACAAAATCAACAAGATAGTACACATATTTGTATTCAACCCCATTTACAGATGTTCCTTTCGGTCCAATACCATTTATTTGATAGTTGAAAATGGGCGAGTGGTGTATAATGTTTATATCATTATGTGAACCATACATACCAAATAATGCATGCAATATCTAAAGATCTTGTGATGCAACCGCTTCAAGCATCATAGCTGGCATTCCATGATATCCACTTGTGTGAGAGCCTTGCCATGCAGTTGGACAAAGTTCCCACTCCCATTTCATACAATCTAAGCTACCGATCATCCCGGGGAGACCATGATATTCAACGTGATGTTCCAAAATTTATTGCATATCACTAAACGTCGGTTTTCTCAAGTGTCTTTTTCATGTATAGTTCAATGATATACGCACAAAAATTGTGAAGACTTTCCCTAGCCACTCGTGCCGACATTTTTAAATAGTCGTCCACTATGTCGGAATTATTGTCGTAAGCCAATTGTCTTAGGGCGGCCGTGACTTTTTGCCACGTGGTAAATCCTAAATTACCACCCGCATCCGGTCTTTGTCGGAAAAAATCATAATTATCCTCTAAATCTTTGATATTCTTAAAAATAAATTTTTGCTCATACAAAAACGACGCCTAACTTTCATCATACGTTGGTTCGAGTGAGAAATAAGCGATTACCAGCAAATCGTTTACGGTTTCGCATTCACGAATAATATATGCTTTCACCACCATCAACACTGCTGATAATAATAATTCCGCCCCATCGTCCGATGAGGATGACAAAGCAAATTTCTCATACGAATCGCTTGAACTTGAAGAAGCCATTATATATATATATATATATATATATATATATATATATATATATATATATATATATAGAGTAAGGTTAACATACAAAAAGCCTTATCATACATCACGTAGGAGACAATGGTAACCGTTGGATCATGGGTATAATCACGCATGGGACCACATAATCACGCATGGGACTATAATCACGCACGTTCTATGATAATAACGCACGTTATATTTTTTGTCATGTATGTTAATGTAGGTTAAGCCTTGAAGTACATTATACTTTCTCTCTCTCTCTCTCTCTCTATATATATATATATATATATATATATATATATATATATATATATTACGTTTGATAGTTGTTTTTCAATTTTTGTGTGGTAAACATGAGTAAGAAATGAAAGGTTTATATAGGAAAAAATTGAAAGTTTTTTTTTTAAATAACCGTTGGCCAACGGCTATGGCTAACGGCTAGTCAAACGGTCATCAACACCCAACCATACATTGCCAACCACGCCCCCCAGGCCAACGCCTCACACCAAGCAATATTGCCACGTCAAGCGGGCAACGGTGACCAAAACACCAACCCAGAGTAAAGTAGCCGACGTTAAAGGGCCAAAACGCCAAACGGGCCACACCCACACCTACTAGTCTTAGACCTTAAACCACCCTGTACCACAACCCTAAATCAAATTAAACTAAACTAAACCACTTATTTAAATAACCCATGCATCCAACAATTTTTTTGTTGGAGTTAACTTTTTAGGTTGACACAAAATATAAGATGCAAACCATAAGAATTTAAAAATTAAAAAGATAATTTATAGATAATCAACACGAATAATAATTTCGCCCTACATCCTGTCTCTAATAAACAATTTTAATTAATGTTATGTGACAACACATTCTTCTACCTCAAACATTATATTCTTTATTTTTACAGATTTCATATAGATACTCGGCTGTATCAGGAATTTTGTGTGCTTCCGTCAATCTCCATTCATGTGCGGAATTATTGGAAAAATATTAATAAAAATGATTTTTCACTAATTATGGACAATAAATAATTGTATCTATATACGAGTTACATAGATAATAATTTATGAGTCTGTGTTGTATGATGTCATAATTTCACAAACAAACAAACTAAATCAAACCACCTCCAAATAGCATCTAAAATGAATGGGATACCGATGTTCAAAATTGAGTGATTGAATTAAATATTTTTATACATAAGTGACTATAGTAAATTTTGCATCTTTTGTCATAAAAAGGTTGTTTTGTTTTGACTCCTTCAAGAATCATTATGAAGGTTTTGACTTTTGATTTTTTTTAACGGCTAACAAACTCAATCCCGAGCACTCTCGGGGCACCCACTGGACAAACGGAGTACTCCGAGAGTAACCCGAGTCCACCACCAATTCCGGGGAAAACCCGATAAGCTACCCGCCCGTAGGCACGACAGTGAAATTACCGGTAAAACCCGTTTGGCTCAAGGATCCAACCCAGGTTTCCCTGGGTCTCCTATCATTGCCCACCAGTGCCTCACTCTGCACCAAGTGGGAGTCGAACCTGCATCTCACAAAAGAAATGCAAGCCCTCCACCACTTGATCTAAAGATGATTGGCGTTTTGACTTTTGATTATGCCTCATAATTTTATTTAAATCGACATTAAATGTCATGAATCAAATGAATGTTTATTTGACTCATAAAATTGATACAATGATCTTTAAATTAAATAATAGAACTTAAATATAGAGTTTTGGTTTTGAATATGAAAAGAACCTTATGATTCATAAGGAAAAACATGAGTGTAGAGATGAGAAAAGATAAATAGTGATAAATTATTTTGTCATAAAGTTTATAGGATTTAGAGAGACATACTCTTCAATTCTTTCACCATCACCAACTTTATCTTTTTATTTTTTCCCACATAATTCGTAAACACTAAATAACCTAGTGCGATCTCGGGCTTGAGAGCCATCTCCGGCAGTACACAGCTGTTTTGGTTATTGTATCCTCAATAAAAAAACCGTCAATTCTTTAGGCGCGAAATTTGTTTAATGGACCCGTGTCTGACACAATCCTCAATCAAAAACCGTCAATTCTTTATTATGTTAAGTGTTGCAGTCTATAAGCAAGGTTGAAGACTTAACATGACATAAACTCGTATCAAGGATACTACAACAATGCTTGTTGAAGTACCCATTGAAGACACGGTTGAATCAAGTAGTACATATATATATTCTTTTTCTTTCGTGTTTCTATACGGTATTGTAGTAATATATATCCTACAAATAATAAGAGTATCATTGTTACATTTTTCATTATATATTTTAATATGAAGTCAACCCACTTCCTGCAATTTATTAGTGGCATATTAAATGCTAAAGTATAGAAAACAACAATGTATGTATTGCAATGAACAAAAAAATATGAATGGACCCGACGTATCACATTGATTATATATTTCACCAGGGTCTATAACCTGTGAATCCATGAGGCATGCATCTTGATTTTCGAATTGTTGTAAACAGATACTTCAATTTGTTTGATTCACTCAATCATTCATCTATGAAATCAGAAGTTATGTTTAAGCACACATGAGTCATTGATTTGTTATACATTGTTCTTGTTAAGTGTAGTGGCGGATCTAGAAAGTCCTTATAGGGGCAACGTTTTAAAAAAAGGGTAACGAAATCTAAAAAAAGTTAATTTTTTACAAAATTTACACTACCGTCAGAGCGTCAATGGGAACGGGGTTTACCCCTTGTTCAAGGTAGGTCCGCCCCTGGTTAAGTGTTTGGTTTTCTTGAAATTCATCTCATTCAATAATGTAAATTTGTATAGACATTATAAAATTACATAATTTTTATCATCAAACTCGTGTAATACACGGATCTACAACCTAGTAACATATATATATATAGTTAAGAGTTTGTTTAACTTCAAATGCACAATCTCTGTTTATAATAAGTAAAAGAATAGGATGTAAATCAGACAGTTCATGTGATTTGCTTAGTTTCCAAACATGTTCCTTATGTTATTAAAGGGGAGGCCAAACGTACCTCTTTGTGATAGGAATATTATTTTATAAAAGAGATCACCCACCGAGTGTATGAGAGTGGATGGGGAATGTTTAGCAGCAAAATATTTGTACTTTAAGAAGCTGTTACACTTTTAGTACGAGAGTTGCTAAACGAGTTGTTATTGATTGACTCAAGACGGTCAATCTCCTAAATAAATACACGAAGAACAAGACAATAACCTAAGACTATTTTCTACTTGTTTTTTTTTTTTTTTGTCATTATGCAAACTGCATATAAAAGAAAAACGAAGACGCAATGCTCTCTTAAGAATAGGGAACTGCTGCAACATGGGTGAAAATGCAAGAGTAAACTAATCTAAGAGCATTCACAATCCGTCCCCAAATTATTTGAGGAATGTTTTTATATTAAGAAAAGTGATTGTAGGTGGTTAGAAGTGGTTGTGAGTAAGGAAAGAAAATATAATGATAAAATTAAAAAAAAATTAATTGAAAAGAGAGAAAATGCTATTGTTTTTAATGAAATCATTAGGTAAAAATGAGGGAAGGGATGTGAATGCTCCCTGCCTTCATGCATGCAGTAGTGGGCACTCCCATTGAACCGGTCTCTAGTCTGGTTAACATGCGGGTACCCTTTTAGACCTCATGGGTCGGGCAGTGGTACGTATCACGATTTATTTATTGAAAAAATATGGAGCCTGGCCTCTGGCTCTCGAGGCGTGAACTGATCGTGATTCGAAGGGCGCTCAATCTCAATGTCCGTTGTCTCACTATATGAAGACTAGGCCACAACCCATAAACACACACAGACAGAAAAGGGAATTGACAAGAAACCTGATAGTCACCTTGGAGCACTGAACAATGAAACGTAGCGAAAATGAATTCGAGACGTAGAAAAGTCCTCTAGTTCGAGTGGGCATGCTAGATATTTGTTTATGAAATTCAAACTAGTTCAAAAAGCTTCTTAAAGTCTACAATCTTACTTCGTCGATTCCTCCTCGAAGGTAATTGACCAAATAATATTATTTGACTTCTTGTGCAGCACCGTTAAGTTGTTATTATCTAATTACTTGTTCAGCCGGTGATTGTTCTTTACTAAATACTTGTTGGGAGTTCTGCTATTTTTCTCAATATACATATAAAGACTTGAAATTGTTATGTTCTGTTGTTCTTTGTCTATACAACATAGTTAAATTCTATCATAAATCGAATTTTGATTCCTATATGTTCAGTTGTTCTTTGTCTCAAACATAGTCCATTTGAGTCAACTATTATGCTAATTTTCTCTATACAACTTCAAAAGTTTCTCAAATATATCCAAAACTTTTCATAACCATAAGAAATTGTCAAATCAACATATAACTGGACCTGGAACAATGAGTTCAGTTCATTCGAGAGACGAATGAGATCATCATTTAGAACATGTAATAGCAATGACTACGAAAAACACTTCAATAAAGCAACATACTAATTAATAATCAGGGTGAAATAAGAATTGAGCTACTGTATTTCATCCACAAAACGACGAACCAAACTGAATTAACAATGTACGCAAAATTCATCAACGATAAAGAACAGATACCAACCTAGAGTTTGTAAAATCTGTGAAAGACTCGAATCCTGCTACAGTAACTGAACCCAGCATTTAAACCCCAAGGCAATGCAATGCAACATCTTACACATCATAATCAATGCGCAAAAACTGTATCATTTCGTCTCGGTGGTCTATCAGGAATCGAACCAGGTTTGAACTTAGAAGCCTCATGCCTCGCAAGTTCAGGTGGAATCGGACTATTGCTCTGTGTAAGCATCTGCTTAAGATCATAGAAAACATCAGTATCATGTAAAGTCAAGAACGTAGTAGCGGTACCTGTCTTCCCTGCACGCCCTGTACGCCCTATACGATGCGTATACATTTCAATATTTCCAGGCATATCATAGTTTATAACATGAGCCACATCTGGTATATCAATCCCACGCCCCGCAACATCAGTAGCAACCAAAACATTAAACCTTTTCGTCCTGAAACCTTCAAGACTGATTTCTCTCTGTTCCTGTGACTTGCCACCGTGTAAAGTTGTCACCCGGTAACCTGCTTTTTCCAACGTTTTCGACACAAAATCAGCAGACTTTTTAGTGTTTATGAACACAATTGCAGTCTTGTCTACCAGATCATCCAACAGCTTCTGTAACCTAGGCATTTTTTCAGATTCTTTAACCATGATAACGTGTTGTGTAATGAGATCAGTCGCTTTTCCCGCAGTTCCGATAGTCACAACAACAGGGTTTCTCAAGTACTTTCTAGCTAGCCTCTCAACAGCTGGAGGCATAGTTGCACTAAACATATAAGTCGTTCTATATATCCTCTTCTCGTCAAGCTCCTCATCTTCATTTTCGGGTTTAAAGTTGCTCGACGGCATCGCATCAAGAACACCCACAACTTGTGGTTCAAAACCCATATCAATCATACGATCCGCTTCATCAAGAACAACATAGTTACACTGGTTTAAGACCGCATAACGTCTTTCTAAACAATCAATCAGACGTCCAGGCGTCGCAATAACAACCTCACACCCTTGTCTAATCTTAAACCCCTGTTCTTCAATCGACTGCCCACCAACAATAGAAACAACTTTGATACCCAAATAATGCGCAAACTTAACCGTTTCTTCCTCAATCTGCTGTGCAAGTTCTCTAGTAGGCGCCATAACAACCGCATAAGGCCCCTCCGCCTCATTTTCCTCGCTAATTGGAGGAAGTCTAGTTATGTAAGTCAACATAGGAAGTACAAAAGCAGCAGTTTTACCTGACCCCGTTTCCGCAACACCAATCACATCTCGCTGTTGGAGACCAAGCGGGATCGCAGCCATTTGAATCGGTGATGGCGTCTTGTAGCCCGCTCTATCCACCGCTTTCAAAAGTTCCGAGCTCAATTTACTCTCGACCCAACTCCTCATCGGCCTGGGAATTCTCGAACCCTTATACGATATATTAAAATCCTCTCGAAATATCCTCCAATCTCTCTCAGTCATTTCTTCAAGTTTCTTCTCCGACCAATGCCGATCAACTCTCATATCAAAGGTATCGTACATTTCGGCCGCCTCATCCTTCAACCGCTGCGCTGCAGCCTCCTCTGGGCGCTCCTCGATCCCATCCTTCTTCCTAATTTCATCCCTCAACTCCTTCTCATTCTTTGCAGCCAGCTTCTTCTGCTCCCTACGATCCATACCAGCCCGAAAACCTCTCCCGAATAACAGCCTCGCCTCGTGCGGGTTCTGGTACAGAATATTCATATCTCTCGACGTGTCCTCCGTGTTCTCCCAATCGAACGAAAACCGGAACTTCTCGCTGGGTTTAATCACTCGTTTCTTCGGCTTCTTCGATCCTAAATACTGCTCTTTAATCGCTTCGAGTTCCTTTTCACGTTCTCGCTCTGCAAGCTTCTCTAATCTCGCTTTTTCTCTGGCTTTGTGCTCTTCTTCGCGTTCTCTGTCGCGATTTCGTCGTTCAGATTCTCGTTCTCTGTCACGTTCTCTGTCTCTATCACGGCGGTCACGGTCGGAGCGGTGGTGGCGGGAGGAGTCGTCGGCGGAGGGTGGGGGGTTGGAGGATGAGGGGTTAGGGTTTGATTGTTCGGATCGGCGCTTTTGTTGTTCGAATTCTTCTTGGCGACGTTTGAGGGCGAGTTGTTCTCGCTCTGCTTTGCTGAGGAAGACCGGCTTCTTCTTCTCGCCGAATTCGTCGCGATTCATGGTATGGGGGTTTGGGTGGTGGACTTGGTTCGCTTGGTTGGTTGCAGGGCAGGAGGGGAAGGGGATCGATGAAGCTAGGGTTTGTGAGTACGATTTGATTGGGTATTTGGTGTATAATAAGTTTAGCGTGTTATGCTGGTAAAAAGAAAATCCGTAGTGAAATATGAGTAGAAATTTGTATGATGCAGTTTAGTAATAAAGTAAAAAGAAAAATGCTCTTCGTAATTTAGGGCTGTTTAGAAAACTCGTGGCTCGGAGTTTGTTCAGATTTAGCTCGGAAAAAGCTCGCTTGATATCGCTCGGTTTAAAAGTGAGCTGAGCCGGCTCGATTAGAAAGTAAGTCTAGCTCGGCTCGGCTCGTAAAGAGCCGGATTGGCTCGGTTTGGCTCGCTTTTTAGCTCGGCTCAGGTTAGCTCGGATCATTTTACTTATAATATATTTTATTTGTATATACATTATAATATATTACAAAAAACTAATTATTATTTATATGTATATAGGTTTGTAATTTGATATCTATAGCTATTTGAAGGTTGATTACCATGCTAATGAACTAATTATTATTTCATCGAAGTTTAAAACTTATTTTGTGTTGTTTAACTTGATTTTGGCTTGTGATGTATTAAGTTGAACTTATTTTGAATATGTTCTTTTGAAGTATTGAATAATATTTTAGACTACTTAATCTTTAGAGCTATGTGCTAACTTTTATTTTTAAAATCGGGCCAAAGCAAGCCAAGCCGAGCCAAGCCAGCTCGGTTTAAAACTAAGCCGAGCCCGAGCTTTGATTTTCAGCGCTGTTTCGAATCCGAGCCACCTCGTTTTATAATCGAGCCGAGCCTGAGCTTACTCTACCTCGGCTCGGCTCATGAACAGCCCTACCGTAATTTGATTCATTTTCACCTTTAGTCCTTAACTTTATAAAATTACAGCTATAAACTATAGTCTTTAAGTTTTACAATCATTCCTGGATAGTCCCTAGCGTGGATGGAGGTTAGTTTTTGATTTTAAGTGTGTGTGAAATGATGAGATTAACCTTACTATCAATAAAAATAATTAAAACTCTCAACCAATTATAATATTAAAAAAAATAGTGGGCCCACCTTATCCCCACACCCACACCCGCTGTCACACCCCAACCGATGGCGGAATCATCGGGGCATGGCACTGAATGAAACAGATTGTCCAGAAGTTTCCATAACATTTATCATTACTATTCAATTTAAATAATACGTCCCATACCGTATCTCAAACAGTAAAATAAATTATTACAGATAAAAAATCCAGGCAAACATTCTGTTCCGACAACTCAGATTTAAATAAACAGCAATTGTTTATCTGCTTCTAGAGACCCTTAATTTGACCACTACAGACAACTATTTGTTGGGCTCTAGAGCTTTATTCTAGCCTCGCTTTCCTAGCAGATAAGCATCTTAAACACCTGTCACATACGTTAAAATAAAGTAAATACATAGAATGTAAAGGTGAGCATACAAGTTTGATAATAGCATAATAGAGTTCGAAATAGTTTACGCATAACCAGCACGTACACAGAGGAAAACGAAGCATGTTAATTATCGACATGGATCTATCGATACCAATGACTGCGGGTTGACTGCCCGAGGCAGTTCGCAATACATGATTACCACTGTAATCCATGCAAGTAATTGTCCTTAAGAACCCCCGTGTGAACGGGTGCTGAGTCCAAACTATAGTACTATCGTCGTTAAGGCAGGTAGACACCATTCCACGTGTAAACATAACAACAAGCATTCATTTATTCACGTAATACGTGTGGTAACGGTTAGCGTTCAAAATGTTGCGTAGTGTGTTCGATGTGATTTCGTATAAGTAACGTATGTAACACCCAAAAGTGCTGAAAGCAAAAAGGGATCGAGTATACTCACAGCGGTCGATGGATTGAAGGGAGCGCTTGAGAGTAGGGTTAGCCTAAATAGTTTGATAGCATAACGATAAGCAATGTGTAAAACGGAAAACAAGTGTTGGAGGGTCGGACAGCTGGTCGATCGACGGTAGTCCGATCGGACGGCTGACCGTTCGGTTGACAGTCCGTTCGGACAGTTGTCCGGTCGGTCGGTAGGCCGATCGGATGGCTGTTCGAGTGGATTCTTTCTTCCTAGGATGTGTTTGTTTATGATGGCTTGACTTTTGAAGTTTTCGTTGTAGCATTTGAAAACATCGAAGTATCTTTACCATTCAGGTCGGTCGATCGGACGGTCGTTCGATCGGCCGGCAACCCGATCGGTTAGGTACTTTTAGCAAGATGAGTTCTCAGCAGGGTGTCACCTGATCGGACGGTTGTTCGATCGGGTGGCACTCCTAGTGCATTGAACATGTTGAAAATCGACTAAGGGTTGAAGTATAGTATCTCATGATCCGAAGAGTAATCCAATCGGACGGTAGTCCGATCGAACAACTGTTCGTTCAATACTAGTCTTCAAAATAAATTGATTAATTGTGGGACCATGTGTTAGCCGATCGGCTGGCTGTCCGTTCGGACAGCAGTCTAATCGGTCAGCATCCTGACCTGATCAGCCTGTTCGTCTAACACTTGGTAGTTCTGATTGTTTGTCGTTATATCGAGGTGTTTCGACAACGAGTCGAACCATAGAACCCCCGTTCTTACTTATTTCTCCTGTTCGGACAGGAATCACCCAAATCCGGCCGGTGAACTGTTCGGAACGGAGTTTAACGTTTAACCCGAAATTGGTGAACCTCGTGGATAGAATCCGGATCTTGAGTCATGCAACCACCGGAATGATTAGCAAGTCGGCACAAGCTCCGTTTCTATTGGTTTTGAAGGCATTGAGTGTAAAAGAGTTGAAAGAAAGTTGGAAAACCATCTTTCAATCCTTTTCACCGTGTAAATGTTTAGATCTATAACATATCTTTGTTTGTTTATGTGGAAATCGGCTAGATCCAAGTTATTCTTGGTGGATTGATGCCAAAACATGAAGTTCTTCAAGAACCCATGATGACATCATCCTAGAATACTTGAATCTTGATGATTTCACGGTTAAAAGTTAAGATTTGAAAGATAGAAAGGTGTAGGAGTGCGTGTAGATCAAGAAAGTACAAGATTTAGGACGAAATCTTACCGGAATCGGGAGAAATCTGAGAAAAAGAGGGGAGCACGAGTTGGTCGGACAGAGGTTTCCAAAAGTGGAAAGTTTAAGAGTGACAAGGGGTATTTATAGGATGCCAAAAGAGGTAAAGGCTGGCCGATCGGTCGGTATGCACGATCGGACAGCCTGTCCGATCGGACAGCAGTCCGATCGGCTGGCTGTTCGATCGGCTGGTAGCCTGATCGATCAGTCGCCTAATTCGGGTGTCCGGTACGACGATTTTTGATACTTTGATCTCGATTGCGATTGATGAGAATACGATAGAGTTTCCTACTCAAATTACTTTTAATCCCAACTACTATATCAACATACAAGCATCTATATCTCGCACTGTCTCTTCTCCACCAATTATCATAATTCGATTGAGTTCGATTGGGTAAATCGATTCGAGTTTCGATTGATTACCACACATAACATAAAGTAAACATGCACAAGTAACACATAAGGCACACACACACACGTTTAATAACAACCAAAATTCGCGTAATTCGAGTTTTGAGTTCGATGATGATTAGATTAGTTCGATTACTGATTAATTGACTTTATCGCATTGTTACTTCCTACTATTCACAGTCGTAAAGCGATTCGCATCGAGAAATACACTTTGATTACTTCGATTGTAATTAATTACTCCACACAATACAACTAACGTAAACATAAAATAGACTAACTACCGTCAAAGAAGTCAAATAGGGATTGAGCAAAGAGAGACAAATCGCAATTAGCGATCTTTTCTTCCTTTGACTTTGACTTTGACTTTGACTTTCGGAAACACGGGGTGTTACACCCGCCCCCTCTTTTACCTTTCTCGTTTTTTGTCTGCAACACCAATTAAACCACCACCACCACCACCACAATTAAACCACCACATCCATAAAACTCAATGAGTTCAAACAAAAATTCACTAAGATTCAAAGTCCAAATCAGATGGTTGGCCCATGGTTCTTTGTCTGCAACACCTCAAGTTCAACCAAAAATTCAAAGTCGAAGTCAGAAATTAGGGGCGGAAATCAATGGTGAAAGTGAGTGATCCGGTGATATGTTTGGTGTTTGTCGATGGTGGTGTGAGGCAGAAGTTGAAGGATTTGCTTGTGGCTTCGGCGACGTATGGATTGCTTTAAGACAGTGGAGATGAGGTGAAGCGGTGGAGTGCTGGTGGCGGTTTGTTTGCATGGTGTGGTGGTGGTGGGAGGGGGATGAGGTCGGTGTTGTCAGGGACGTTATTGTTAGTACCTAGGGTTTCCGTTTCAGTTCAACTCCGTTACCGTTACCTAGGGCTTGAAACTGCTTGACATCGAGAGTAATATCTTCATTGACGGAGGCAAACAACGGCTGCCGAAACTTCTTGAGTTCGTCAACGACTGCAACGACTTATCATTCGTTGGCTGGAATTGATTCAAGCAGGTTCGAAATCGTGAAAAAATGTAGCTTGAAGTCGCGATTGTCTGATTGGTGTGAATCACAGAATTGCAAGTTCAATTCTTTATTGGTGGTGAAAGGTGGTGGTGAGGAGGAGTGAGGAATATGAAGTGGGTGGGGTGGGTCTCACATAAATTTTAAAATATTAATTATATTTCTTTTAACTTTTTAGTTATTAATTTGATAGTAAGGGCAATCTTGTTATTTCACACCCACTTAACACCAAAAGACTAACCCTTATCCACGCTATAGACTATCCACGAACAAAATTGCAAAAATTGAGGACTATAACTGTAATTTTAAAAAGTTAAGGATTCAAGGTGAAAATGAAGCAAACCACAGGGACTATTCGGGCATTTTTCTCTAAAATAAAAAAATATTATATTTAACCAATAAAATTCATATGAAATCAAAAATAAAAATATCTCATAACAACACATGGTGGTATAATATAAAAAAAGAAAAATAAATATATAAAATATAAAAACTTACAAACAGAAAAGAAAAACAAACGATATATGTCGAATGGTGAGTGTCTATAAAATATATAATAAGAAAAAAGAAAAAAAAAAGTAAAGAGCATATGTAAGACTATGGGGTATGGGGCTTGGGTTGGGGGAAAACGTCCAAGTCACCACCCCGGTTGGGCTTGGGTTGGGGCGTGGCCCTTGGGGCTTGGGTTTCAAGCCGGGCGTGGGGCGGGGGTGACATCCTAGCTGGCTGCCTTCTATTCGCTGACCCCGCCATGTCATAGCGGGCCTTTTTTTTTAATAATCTGCCACGCGGTGCACCCAACCTACGCCCCGTCATACCTCGCGGACATGTCACTAGACTGTGAGGGGCTCCCATTCCACGTGTCAACTCATGCCCCAACCAAAGCCCCACGGTCTAAGTGGTGTATGATGGTGATACTATTTATAAGTCACCTATAACTGTCTCTCAAAATCACAAAAAAAAGTTTTGACCTTGGCCCATATTCCAAAATCTCCATTTAATATAAACTCATCAATCACTAAAATTTATGAGGATGTAATTTAAATAGTTATTTTTAGCTAACTTTAGGGTGTACGGGGCGTTCTCGGGGAAGGGTTGCGGTGACCCTTGTCCCCGATCGGGAACACCGCCGCCATCAAAGCGGGGACCCGAATCTGGGGGGTCATCCGGCGAGGACTTACCGCGTGGTTTGGCACATTTTTCGAAATAATACCGTTGTCAAACGGTCATTTTTATTAAAAAAAAAATTTCAACTTTTTTAAACAATATATATTTAACCAACCTAAATCAATTTTTTTACCACACTCACCACTCTCAAACTCACACCAAAACTCTCAAACTCAAATCTTTCAAATACAAAATGGATTCCAAGCTTCCGTTTCTTTCTACCCTACCCGACTTTCCCAACGATGGAGATGCATCGTCAAGCGATAGTAGCTTAATTTTCTTCCAAAATCTCATCCAACAAGCGGAGCTACTAGACACGGCATCGTCTAGTAAAAAAAATTATGTCCGTCGAGATCGTGAGGGGGGCCATGAGACACTCATGGCCGATTATTTTGATGAAAATCCAAAATTTAATGAAGATACTTTTCGTCACAGATTTCGTATGTCCAAGTCTTTGTTCCTAAAAATTGTTAGTGACGTGGAAACGTATGACGAGTGGTTTAAAGAAGGCTTAGACGGGAGAATGAAGAAAAGTTTTACACCGTTGCAAAAGGTTACTTCGGCAATTAAACAACTTGCAACCGGTAACCCACCAGACGAGGGGGACGAGTATTTAAATATGTCTGAAAGGACCTCTCGTGAGTGCCTTGAATATTTCTGCGAGACGGTCTGTAAAAGGTATGGCGGTGAATTCCTACGTAGACCAACGAGCCACGACGTCGCGCTATTGTATCAGGCTCATGAGGAGAGGCATCATCTACCTGGTATGTTGGGTAGTCTGGATTGTACACACTTCGTCTGGAGAATGTGCCCCACAGAATTGCGTGGACAATACATGAGAGGCGATCATCAATACCCGACGGTTATGTTAGAAGCGGTGGCGTCTCAAGATTTGTGGATTTGGCATGCTTTTTGTGGCCCTGCGTGTTCACAAAACGACATCAACGTGCTGCAACAATCTCCATTATTTCTTGCTCAACGAAACGGAACGGCGCCAAATTGTCCATTTCAAGTGAACAATCACTTATACAAACGCGGGTATTATCTTACTGATGGGATTTACCCTACCTGGTCCGTGTTTGTGAAGTCTTTTCCATATCCACACGACCCGAATGAAAAAAAGTTCAAGAGGCAACACGAGGCCGCAAGAAAAGATGTGGAACGGGCGTTTGGTGTGTTAAAGTCGAAGTGGGGAATACTAAATCGTCCAATGCGTTCGAAAACGGTGAGAAAGATAAGGTCCATCGTGTATACGTGCCTTATTTTACACAACATGATTATAAAAGACGACGGAAGGGCGATAGCACCGGTACATATTCAAGATCCTCCAGTCGAACCCGTCTTCGATGATACAGCCTATACGGAGCTCATTGACGAAGACACGCATTGGAGGCTAAAACACGATCTCGTTGAGCATCTCGGAAGTTTAGATTTGCCTCACCTTGAAGTTGATTCGGACGACGAGTAGTTTGTTTTTATATTTTCTAGTTTGAATGTATTTTTTTTTCTAGTTTGAATGTATTTTTTTTTTAATTTAATGAAATGTCTTTTATTTAATTTTTATTTTTATTAATATTTTTTTAATTTGTAAACATGCATAATTTTACAAAAAAAAAAAAAAAACCCAACTCCCTTAAGAGGGGAGTGCCGCCATCAAAATGGGGTGTTAGGGGAGTATTAGAGGGGACTTGACGTGGCAATAGCTGGTTGGTCGGGCGTAAGAGAGTGGACTCACCTATTAGGTGAGCACCCCTTACACCCTTAGGAAGTAATTTATTAATTAATGAGAAATACGCAGTTGACAAAATTAAGCATTAAATGCTACTAAAAACAAAAAAATAAGCTAATATAAAGAATTTGGATTTGGAGACGCCAAAATTAGAACTCACGCCTTCTTGTTGTTTAAGCAAGAGAGTAACCACTAGTACAAAAGCTCATTTATACAAAACTAAAAAAATTTGGGCCCTCGAAGGGTTTGGGCATTGGTCATCCTTCTTAATATAGAATAGTAATGTGTGGTTGGACACTTAAGACACTCATGGCTCATGCGCACGGCTTTGAAGGAGGTTTGTTTAACTATGAGTTATAAGATTTAATGGTTTGGAAACAACTTATATTCCTAACCGAACCTATTATCAAACTAGTCGTGTTTAAATGTCATAAAGAATTTAAATTAAAAGTTTAAATACATAAATGGTACACAATTTCAAATAAATGTGTGGATGTGGAACAAAGGGGTAGAACATTCAACCAGCATTTTCCGGACAAACGACCAATTCGAGAGCAGCTCCAAAGTAATCAACCGGGCCGTTGGTGTACACAATTTCTGGTCTGACCGGTTGGTTGGCTCGGTCATGAAAACATTGCTTACAAGTTGTTAGAACCCAACCAAGTAAATGAACCGGTAGGTTATAAGAACCAGAAAACAATGACCATAACAAGTACAAAGCACTTATGCATGTGCTATTCCTTTGTTTGGCAGTAGTAAGGTCTTTAAAGTTTAAAACAAGCCAACCGATTTAACCGGTGAAAATCGGAATTCTCAAGTCTACAACCGATCTATTTTTCGTCCATAGATGAGGGAGGGAGGGTCTTAAAGCATTTATTTATTTATTTATTCTTTCAAAGGAGAACCTGTAAATAGGTAGTAATCATTATATTATATTTACTGATGAATACATGTATGTATGAGTCAAGCACAAACCATAGATAATCATCCTTACACACACTTTAGGACATTTCAAAAGATAAGCAAGCAAGCATAGGTGACTGAGAATTCAAGGGTGGGTTAAGCACAAAGTTATGTAGAAGACAACATAAAAGCCTCTTCTTGATTTTTCAACCACCTCCATAGTCGGGTTTATCTCATACGCTACCATGCACATTGACACTTTTCGTTTAACTTCTTCAACCGCTTATAGTATGAGAGCCAAAAGTGTCACTGAATCCAGAGCCCCCCAACGCGCCCATATAAGAATGCTTTGCGTTATTTTCATTACCAAGTGTTGGGACACCAAAAAACCAGTCGCACAAACGACCTTATCATCGCATTTTACAGCACCCGATTAAATAAAATCAATAAAGAATATGACCCCACAACACCTATTCTACTTCTTTCCCCTTTCTATAGGTTGCATATTCCCGTGTTCCTCTTTTCCTTATCTCTCGTTGGATTTTCGTTTATAAACTTGGATGCCAATCTATGCAAATCGGGCGCAGCGGCCCATTTATTCGAACGGTCCACTGGATTCGATTCACATCTTTCAAGATCAAGCTCGGTTCCATCAGCAGAACTCTCTGTTTCATAGCTTCTTTTAGAGAAATTCATGCTAAACGCGTTCCCAAAATATCTTGAACTATTGTACTGGGAATACGCTTCAGGCTTTATAAATGCACGAAAATCATTCTGGGAACGAGGCGTTTTAGAGAAGAGGGCTTCTTTTAAATTCTGAGCACATCCTTTGTTGAAGGGATTCCTCCTCCTCTCGTATCGGGTTCTGAAATTTTCATAAGTAGTCTGCATAGTAATCACAGCTTTAGTGTGTGTTTCGATATGTTTTTTTTTTTTAAACTAGGATTTTCCCACTGCCCGTTGGCCGTTGCAGTGGGGAACTGTGTACGAACCAAACAGTATAGACCAATTTTTAAACAATTATATCATATATATACATCCAACTTGTTCTAATTAACAATTACCCATTTAAAACATCAATTTCAGATACCATAAAAAATACATTACACAAAAATTTTTGCTATTATTTTACTTAAACAAATACTTATATTATTTTAGTTATAGAACAATTATTGTTATCTTCAAAAAATGTGAGTGCGAATTTACAGGTTCGGTCCTTTACACCACTTTATATAAAACCAATATTTTTCATACCACTTTTCTAGAATTTCCTTTTTATTTATTTCATTTTATATTAAAATTCATTTTTAACCATTATTATTTTAATAAAAGAAACTAAGAAATAAAGGAAGTAAATAAAGAAAAGAACAAAATAGAAAAAAGGAAAGCAAAATAGGAGTGGACCCATTTCTTTTTATGACATTTCTACCCTTAGTCAATACACATACACATTGTATAATGGCAATGGTGTAATTAAATTGAAAATCAAAGGCTTCATGTGCTGTAGCACCAAGTTGTTCTTTAATAAATAATAATAATAATAATAATAATAATAATAATAATAACAATAATAACAATAATAATAATAATAATAATAATAATAATAATAATAATAATAATAATAATTTTAATGTTCGGATAAACAAATTGTAGTTATGATGATGTGAAGAATGTAAAGGGTACCTGGTTGGTGATGACCAAATAAAGATGAAATGCAGACAAGCCTCCGACAAACCATTGAACTGTAAACGTGTAGGTTATAAGAATCCCGCATACAGGGGACTTCACTATAGCTTCCAAGATACTTGAACCGTTTTCTTGCATAGTCATGATGATGTTTACCCAACAGATGGCGAAAACATAAAAGCACAGGAGTGCGGTTGAGGTTACAAACAGGAAAAAGGATCGGTAATTCCTCTGAAATTCACAAGTTGGTATAGTTAGACAGGCAACTTTCCAATTATAGTAACAACTAGTAAGTTTACCCGCAGCACGTTGCGGCAGCGTCGAAACGTAAAATAATTTGAATTTATACCGTCTAATGAAAACATATTATATTTGACCCGACTCGTTTCCGAACCAAATTTACGTCAAAACGTAAACCAACTGAACACATACATAAAAATAAGCACGAAAAAGGATTATATTTGACCTCACTCATTTCTGAAGTAAAAAATTACGTCGAAATGTAAACCAACATTTATACTAACATGTACATAAAAATAAGCATGTAAAGAAATAATGTTATTTAAGTTAAAGAATTGTAAACATGAAACTTTAGAAACCCAAGGGGTTAAAATAACATTTACAAAGTTATTAGAAAAGTGAGGGATGTAAATGTCAATAACTAAAGTTGAGGGGGTAAAATACAAAAAAAAGTCACAAACCAAAAAATAAATAAAGAAGAAAAAAACAAAACGTTACTATTTCTTTTGTTTCAAAAACTGTTATATATAATAAGAATATAAGAAGGAACATTGCATAACAGAAAATTGACCGTTTCTTTAAGCATATTTGGAAAGAAGAACTAAACGCCATGTTAACACACTAAAGGGGTGTTTGGATGTGCGTTTTGGAACTGAATATCTGGTTATTGTGATTCAATATTCGTTTTTCAGCGTTTGAATAAGGTGTTTGGAATTGGATGTAACAAAACACACATCAAAGCCCCCCCCCCCCCCCCCCCCCCTAAAGGAAATGGAAAAATCTTGACGAATTACACGACTAGTAAAGAACTTAAGAACATACCCTGCCGATGCATTGTCCAACCCATGGGCAATGATGGTCAAAGCGCTCAACACAGTTGTTGCATACGGAGCAATGTGAGCATCTTGGTGGGCGGTAGATCAAGCAAGTTTGACAAAACTTGACCCTAACCACCGTCCCGTTAACATTAACACTTTTTGAAGGTGCTAGAAATTTACCACTATGCCCTACACCCCAACCATTAGAGGACATGCTAGAAGATGCATCCCAGTCATCATCTTGTTCTTGAGTAGGTAGATTCCGGGGAATAATTCCGGGATCTCTTCCAGCAACAAGGAAGATAAGGACAAGAATCTGCAGTATTTAACGAAGATCAGTAAGTTTTAATAAACCTTGGGCAAACAATGAAGTTGGTTCATATGTATTTTCTATCAAAACATTTGGATCAGCTTTAACAGCCACTCTTGTAGAGGTGTACGAATCAGTTTTTTTACCAACCGAACTGGTTTTTCAAGTGGTAAACAAACCGTTTTTTTTTTTCAAACCAGTTCGGGTTTAAAACCAATTTCCCAAGGATCAAACCCCGAACCTGCTAAACTGGTTCAGTCCGGGTTATAAACCGGTTTGGGACAAAAAAACCGGTTTTGACGGTTTAAACAGTTTTTTTTTTATACAATCGCTTCGGTTTATAAACCAGTTTCAAAGATTGAGAATACGAACTGGTATCCAAACGGTCGGGCTGAGTCGGGTTGAAACCGGTGTTTTCTTTTCAAACCGGATCGGTTTTCGTTGTCGTTTTTTTCCAAGAGATTTTTTTTGTACAAGTCTACACTCTTGTATCTAGACTTGGAAATATGGGTGGGTCAGTAACGTGTCAAAACGGGTTTAGGGTGAAATGGGTCATTATTAGTACAGGTCAAAAATGGACTTTGACCCGTTTCACCCGTTCTTTTAGCTAAATTTATTTATATATACTTTTTGAGTTACCGCATCATCTTCACAAAGATGTGTGCTTTTTAGTTTCAGCGGTTATGAACAATGTAACCGAGTCATTTGCTTTGATATATTTGTTTATCACAAACCAAACATATATATATATATTATATATATATATATATATATATATATATATATATATATATAAAAGGAAGAATGGAAAAAAACTCACATATAAAGTGAGGACAGCAGGAATAACTACCAAAATAAGGCCTACATTGTTGGGGAAGTATTTCACAAGACTTTGAGAAACCAGAGAGCAAAACAAGATTACTGGAACCGCAATGAGGCAGATTGTAAGGTAAAGAGACCCTGAATCAGGTCCAAATATTAATCTGCCCCTTAAAGCAAAGATCTGCAACAAAACAACATATATATAAGATAAACAAAATAACCACAAACTGTATCCGATTATTTAGGATTTCGGGTCATTTTACATCTAATAGTCAGAATTTGCCAAACACACAATAATGATTATCTTGATCATCACAACTTCAAAACTACGAATCCGAAACACGATAACTTGCAACCCATTTTGACAGGCTGGTTATCTGATGTTGGTTATTCACATAGTTATCAAAGGCGCTAGGTGCATAGGTCTCACTTGGGGCCTAGGCGTAAAGCGCAAAAAAAAGCTAGGGCTTGAGAAAAAAAAGCACACTTACATGAAAAAAAATATATATTATGTATTAAAATAATACTATTCTTTAAATAAAATAAACAAAAACTATTATATAACATTTAATATCATCTAATTAGTACCAAAAGTTCTAAATTTTGAAGATTCATATGTAATTTCAAAACTTGAAAGTTCCAAACGGGATTAGAAATCTGGATGAAAGTTGCTTCATTCAATAATGTTGATTATATTGTGGAGCAGATCAATAATTATGCATTAAATAAAACAGAGTAAATCGCTATTTAGCGCGCCAGGAGAGCTAAAGCGAACGCCTAGGAACTAGAAGCACAATTAATGGGCCTCGCCTGGAAAATGCGCCTAGTCGCAGCGCATTAAACGGGGGTTTTTGATAACTATGATTATTCCATATCACATAATCACTTTCAAAATACGCCCCGTTTGCGGTGTGTGCATATAATGTATATATGTGTGGGCCCTTTGGGGACAAAAGTGAAATTGCACTAATTTTAACGTTATTTTACTAATTTCGTGAAAATAATGTTAAAAGGTGGTGGCCGGTTAATCATGCATCATGTGGTGGCGTTGATAGCTGAAAGACAAGGAGATACATGCACTAATCGGCCTTTGTCCCGATTGCTAAGTGTTATGTGTCTTATGTCCAAGGCTTGATGCAAAACTACTATCGAGCCAGGGGTCTCACTGGAAGCAGCCTCTCTATTCCTACGGGGTAGAGGTAAGGCTGTCTACATTTACCCTCCTCAGACCCTACCTTAACTTTGCTATCGGAGGGACTTACTGAGTATGATGATGATGATCACTTTCAAAATGCAATGTCAAATTTGTACATCCTATATCATGAATCTAACCAAACAAGCATGCATCATTTAAATAAATTCCCACCAAATTATATATGAAAAGTGGAAAAAATAATAGTCATACATTGATATCCAGATTATGATTTTAAAACCTTTTTGATTCATTTCATTTGCATGTGAATAAATTAATAAATAAAAATGGAAGAATAGTCATACATTATTTCCTTTCCAGACTTGATAGAGACGGAGTGAAGGGGATTCATGATTGCTGATTTGCCTGTTTGATAATCCATGAGGAGGAAGACTGTTTCTTTTCATGGCCTTGCAATGTTTCCTGTAAAAAGGCCCCAAATATCCTGCAAAAAACAAACATTAAAATACAAATCAAATCAAGATTCTTGATTATTTAATGCATAGGGAACAGGATGATGAAAAGATGATAAAAATGAGACCTTTTCTTTTGTGAAGAAAGGGAAATGGGGCCAAGGAAACAGAGCAACCCAAGATTGTTGTTAGAAATCAGGCAGATTGAAAAGTGAATGTTGAAAAAGGGATTTATTTCATTTGGTAGCCCCCTTCTCCCCCCTCCACCCCTGCAATGTTTGTATGTATGTATATATGCTCTCTCAGTTTCTCTCGTGTATCATGGATCCTCCCCTTTTATGTTTTATGTATGTTTGTTTATGACAACAATCCCTTTTAGTTGATACCCATTTCACTTTCTTTTTTTGTTTAAGGAGGACCCAAATTACATGTTTTGACAATGTTGTTAAAACCGGATCGAAATACATGTCGGATTGGGAATTGATTCGGTTGGCACCGATACTGGTTGGACCGGATTTTTTATACGAGTGGGCGGTTGAAGCGGTTTAAAGAAAATTTGTTATTCCATTTTTCAAGTTAGGCTAAGTGATATGGCTTAACGTCCATTGTGACATTAGCTCAAAAGGGTGTGAAACACCGCCCCGGGGGCGTTAGTATGGCGTAAAGGGCTCAGGCGTGAGTGTGGCCACACGTTGATCTCGTATGTGTGAATATGTGTGTGGAATTAATGCAATAGCCAATCAAAACACCTCAAGTGGCATGGGGCGTTAATGCATAACACGTGGTGTTATAAGATTTGAACTTGTGTATCTTTTATACACATATGAAGGTGTTCGCAACTAATCTAGAGAGATATTGTGTTGTAATTATAAGTAGCTAAACTGAATCGGTTGTGTTAGCTGGGTCAGTTAGACAGACAAAAATGGTTTGGTTTGGCTCTTTAAACGGTGTTTTTAGGAAAAAAAAATGTTAAACTGTTGACTTGTATTGAAAATATAAAAATGTTATATTTATATGCATAACAATATGGCCGGTTCTATTTATATAGTTGGTTCAAAGGCCCAAAGGGGATTCGAAATTTACAAATCTTAAACCGAGCAAACATACATGTTTGCTTGGTATAAAAGGTTCGCTCAATTACACGAGTTATAAATATAAAAAAGCTCGCGAGAAAAAAAGAAAATGTTCTTCTTACATTTAAAAGGGTTACAAAAATATGAAGCGAACAACACAAAAATATGAAGTGAACAACACACTAGTAGGACTATCCAACATAATGATGCATAATAAGATCTTCAAAAACACAATCTTATTACAAAAAGGAAGACAAGGACATAACATGCATATGCAAAATAGTTCAACTGTTTTTATTTGTCTAATTGTCTTGCACACGATTCCCTTAAACTGAGCAATCTTTATCATTAATTTTCAAGCTCCTTATCATGATTACTTGACTCGCATATAACAAGATAACACAAATCAAATTCACCACACAATATTAAAATGTATTGAAAAAGATATTAGAAAGAATACAACCACACCATAGAATACATACATCATCAAATCCCATCCTCACTTTATAAATGCATATATTATAATAATAAATAGAGGGAAGATGCAGATTATATATAAAACCCAACCACCCAATATGCAATCAAACATCACGGTCTCTCTTGCATTCAGGAGCCATGACCGGAAGCCGCTTCCGGTCAGTGCAGTAGTTGTAAATGGTGTACTTTTGGCGTACCCATTGAAGACGACGCCATTGGTAAGCATCAAGATCTTGAAACTCCTTCTGGTCCCACCACCTTTTGCCTTGTGTTGCACAAAACTGTGTGTTTACTGACGACTCACAACCGTCCACGTGGAAACCTTTGTATGCAGCCACAAATGGTGCCTTTGACCAATCAGTCTTCTCCAACCCACCTCTTGTTGCCCAATCATCTGCATTCCATAAACTTGAGTAGATCTTCATCGGTTGGTTGAATGGGAATCTCACTCCCAAATCTTTGCTGTTTTTGAACACTCTTATTGGCACATCATCCACAAAAAACCTGCATAACTTCATTTTAGTTTATCCAGCGTCCAGTAAATCTCACAAATAGCAAAACTATCATTAATTATCCGTTAACTTTTTTTTTTTTTTTAATTTTTAACTTACACTATTTGGTACATGTTCCAGAGGACGGAGTAGGAATGGAAAGCTGCCGTGGGGTCAAACCATAGATAGATTCGTTGCTCCCGGTCACCCTTGCCGCCGGTGAATACATTTGTTTGTAAAATGTACGGCTGCCCCGTCCGGTTTCCGAGGAACTCGAAGTCGATCTCGTCGTGCTCGTTGTTTTGGGAGGATAGCTGTCATTTTGATAAAAAAAACAACACTTAAAAAGAGGAAATTACCAAAATGGCTATGTTAAACTTCGAGTTTAACAAAATAGTCTCGACTTTTAAAAAATTTTAATCAACCACAAGTATTTCTTGCCCAAAAAATTATAATATTGGCGTAACAGATTTCCATCTAGTCGAAAGATCGATGTAAATGGAAATCTGTCACACCAACGTGAAGATTCTGATTGGCTGAAAAAAGTTAATAATAATATTTTTTGTAAAAGAAAAAAAGCGTAAGACTATTTTGTCAAACTTATCATTTAAAAGAGGACGAGACGGGGAGTGGTTAGGTTAAGTGAAGATACATAAAAGGCGGTGACGGTGCCGGCAGAGTCACCAGGGACCATTTTAATCTGCATACTAAAATGTCCAAAAAGGTAAGAGCCCTTGGACTGGAAACCAGTTCCAGTGTATTTATCTAGCACCAGCTGGATCTCTGAACCACCATTGAAGTATTTGATATGGTCAAATGCCCATGTCGGCACATAGTTCCGACCGAATGGCACAGCTACCGGCCTTCTCGGAGCCATTCCAAGGACCAAATCCCCCATTGCTAACACCACAACAACACACATCCACCACACCACATGATCATGTCCTCCCATTCTTCTTGCTTTACTGATGATCAGAAACTTCAACCTTGTAAGCAAAGAGTACATACAAGTGTATATATATAATATATATTAATATTAAGGAGGATTAAAGAAAGGTACCTTTTCAGTGATGGTATCCAGCTACCAGGAAGGGTGTGGATAAATGGAGACTGAGGGTGTTTATATATATATATATTATTATTATTAGAGATGGTATTGTATTGTAGCAGACAGGACATCAATAATTAAACATACAGGAGGCTACAGGTTAAATCCAGCTATGTGGATCAGAAATCCTATTTATGGGATTATCTGTTTCTTCATATGCATATATACACACTCATACTTGGTTGATATGAATATTGATATGTGTACAACACACATGTTTTTGCTTCTTTTATGTGTATGATAATACAGTATTCCTTTAATACATAATCAATTTTAAGTATGGACTGATAAAACAGTATTCTTTTAATACATAATCAATTTTAAGTATGGACAAGTAAAAGAAACGTATAAGTTTTTGTACGTAGATTATTAAAGACCCGTTATATGTATACGTGTTTATACGATTGTTGTAGTTGTTTACTTAAGTTTTGTATCTAATCATTGCTTTAATATTATAATATTACTAAGATAATTATTGTCAAATTACCACGCATGTAAATTACATGCTTGCATTATAGCTTTATTCCATTGACATGAAGGGAAAGACCAACTTTATGGGCCATTTTACACATGATTTTGTAAAGCTTATTATTGATTTAATATTTTATATAATACATATAACAAACAGATTGTGGAAAAAAGTTTAAAGTATTCAATATGCAATTATTAAAAGTGGATTATCTTTTTATATGGGATTAGCTGTTTCTTGATATGCATCTACACATGAATAACATACAAACTCAATATAATAAAACTGACACTTTTAATGCAAAATCTATTTAAAGTACACACTTAAAGAAGCGGGTAACCTTTTGTACATAACACACAAAAGATACTCAAATACAGTGAAAGAATGAAAGAAAGACGGATGAAAAGCGTTTTATGTATCGAAATTAAAGCGATACATAATATAAAATGTTTATATGATTGTTGTCTTAGCTCTATACTTGAAACTAGTTTTAGATTCAATTTTCCCTCTTGTAACATAATATTACCAAGATAACTTTTGCGAAATACCACCCATATATGTTAAGCTTTACTCCATCCGTCATTAGGGGAAAGACCAACTTTTTGGCCATTTTACCCATGATTTTGTAAAGCTTATTATTGATTGAATCTTTTATAATAATATATATTATAATATGTGGGAAAAGTTTAAAGTATTCAATATGCAATTATTTAATGTGGAGAAAAATGTTTTTTATTTAAGAAAAGACAGAGGAAAGACAGTAGGTAGTTTGTTTGGAAACAAATTTGACTTATGAGTCAAAAACTCTGACTTTATAACTAGGATGTGTTTAAAAAAAACCAGGATGTGTTTTAATATTAGTTTTTATAAAAAAAAATATTTGAGTTAATTAAACTAATATAATTTCTTCGACTTTATTTAATTTTAAACCATTTTAAATAATATACTTTCACAATATATTATTATTATTATTATTATTATTATTATTATTATTATTATTATTATTATTATTATTATTATTTTCAACAACTACAAACTACAATGTCGGCTGTCGGCGGGAATAGGTTTCGACCTTCGGCAAAGGTATAGTGCTAGGCAGCTGCCTGACACTCCCCTATTGGCCTAACAAATTTACGATTTTATCCCGCTCTTTAAAATTACGATTTTGCCATGAGTTCAAAATTATGTTTTTGCCCTCACTTAAAAATAAATTTACGCTTTCGCTCCCAGGTAAATATTTCAATTTTGCCCCCGGTTAAAAATTACGATTTTGCCCCGTTTCAATTTACAGTTTTGTCATTAGTTTTTTCCCTTAAAATTACGATTTTCCCATCAGTTCAAAATTATCTTTTTACCCCCACTTAAAAATAAATTTACGCTTTTGCTCCCAACTAAAAATTCCAACTTTGCCCTCAGTTTAAAATTACGATTTTGCCCCGTATAATTTTATAATTTTGCCATTAGTTTTTTTTTCTCACAACCAAGTTACGATTTTGCCCTCAACTTAAATTTACATTTTCCCCATCGTTTATGTTTGTTTTCCTGGTGACATTACAAGTTTGCCCCCAGAGTAAAATTACAGTCGTGCCGGTAGCTTCCTGGCACTCCCCCGTTGGTCCATTTAGTTTACGATTTATGCCCGAATTAAAATTATGATTTGGCCATCAGTTAAAAATTACGTTTTTTCCCATCGTTTTAGTTTTTTTAGCAAAACTATAAAGGTTTTTTGTTTTGTTTGGTTTACTCGATTTATTTTTTTCCCGTGTCAAGGGGCTGCCTAACACTAGCTCATTAGTCCTGAAAAAATACAGTTTTGTCCTGAGCCCAAAAATACGGTCTTATCATCGTTTTTGTTTTTTTTTCCTAGCAAAATTATAGTAGTCTTTTTTTAATTGAATGAGAATTATTCGGCCATCGCCCCGCAATGTGGGCGGGGCATCAACTTGTTATATAAACAATTGCAAAGCTTATAAACAGTGTTGTTGAGAATTATTTATTTATTTTATTTTTTTTGTCTTTTGTTTTTTATATACAACTAGTTTTTTTTATATCGCGTTGAAGCGAAACCGAGTAAATGATAATGTAAAACAAACGTGATTTGAAAATAAAGCATGTTGTTTAGAAAGTCAAACCATTAGAACGATTTAGTTTATCATCGTACCTTTTTTTTAAACGTGAACTTCATTAAAACCACCGAACCCGTATGATACCAAATAAATACTTTATTTTGAGTACAACTTCGTTTTTAACAAAACTTATAACGGAATGTCAGTGAAAGAAATCAAGTACAAGTACGTACTTAAGTTTTTAGAAAAAAAGTTATAAACGTAAATTATTAAAAAAGTATCAAATTAATGGATAAATTAATATATGTTCAAAAAAAGAAAAAAACAATTATTAAAAAAAGATAAAGGAAATATATGTTTAAAAAAAATATATGTTATTAAAAGTAAATATAGTATAAACTATTATAATATATTAAATAATAAAATAATAAAAAAACTATATATTATTATAAAAATAAAATTACTACTCATCAGCCCTCGTTAATAATATATATATATATATATATATATATATATAATTGCTTTATTACACTCATAATATTAACTAAGATTTTGCCCGTCGCGCGTTGCGACGGCGCGCGGCGAGTGGAAACATATAGTAAGACAAAACACGATTCGTAAAGCGCAGTGCGTAAAAGACAATTATAAAAAAAGTGTAAATCACAAAGGTAGACACAAACTGTACAAAACAATGCCAAAGACATTTCGGAAAACACAATACATTGGCATTTGCAAAAGTAGGAGTTGTAGTCTAGGGGTTACAATTGCAAATTTTTTAAAGTTTGGCGGGTGTAAAAATGGAGTAATAGTGCAAGGGATAAAAAAGCAAAGTCTAAAAAAGACAAAGTGTAAAAGTATAGGGGTGGTAGTGGAAATGTGTAAAAGATGAGGGGGTGTTGGTGGAAATGTAAAAGAAGAGGGTTGGTGGCGTAACTGTGTAAGAGCTAAGGGGGTGATGGTGGAAAACCAAAGTAGAGGGTTGGTGCTGGCAAAGTTTGAAAGATGGGGTTGTGGTTTTGGAAATCCAAAGTAGAAGGTTTAGGGACTAAATTTGTCATTTTATGAAACTTTGAATATAGCAAAGTCAAGGGGCTAAAATTGCAACATCGTGAAAGTACGGGGGCAGGGAAACCCGCGCGCGTTGCGCAAGTACATTGCAAACATCGAATAGATTAGTCGAAGTGTTATGTAATGCATTAAACATATGAAAACGCGCATTTTGACGTATCCAATTTAACTCAATAGCATTGTAGCTGGATAAAAATGTAAAGTATATTGTATTTATATGTGACCCGTCTCATACATAGGAAACGTACAAAAAAGCATAAAATGTGTATCAAGGGAAAACTAACACGTGTAAGTAGGGTCGAAACGTAGAATTGGAAACGTAGATATAACAATAATATATATATATATATATATATACATACATATATATATATATATATTTGACCTGACTTGTTCCCTAAAAAAGTTTACATCGAAACGTATACCAACTCGAATTTATACGGACACATAAATTTTAATATTCATAATACAACACGCGAGCGATGCGTCGTAGGCACGTTGCAAACATATTAGTCCAAGCGCTATGTCATGCGCAAACCATATGAAAGTGCATGTCTTGACGTATTCAGTTCAACTCAATGTATGGTTGAATCCAAACATTTAGTTTTTTTTTAAAAAGAAATTAGCGAACGAAAAAAATTAAAGAAAGCAATAAGCTAAAAATGTATAGATATGCGGTACAACGATAAAGTTGAAACATTAAAAACTTTTGAGATTAAACCTCAATGGTCTAATATTGCAATGTAATTGAAGTTTAACTTGGAAAGGAAATAGACTCAAAACACAATTTAACAAAACTAAAAGCAAAGGGCAAAAATGTATTTTACTCAAAGTATGGGTGCAAAATTAAAGTTTAACTTGGAAAGGAAAGAGACTAAAAACGCAATTTAACAAAACTAAAAGCAAGGGGTCAAAATGTATTTTACTCAAAATATGAGTGAAAAGAGTAAATGTCGAAATGGACTCAAATGCAATTTAACAAAACTAAAAGCAAGGGGCCTAAATGTATTTTACTCAAAGTATTGTGTGAAAAAAGAAAATGGCACATGCATGTTGGTGGCCTATGCCACGCGTGAAAAGAGGAAATGTCGAAATGGACTCAAAACGCAATTTAACAAAACTAAAAGCAAGGGGCCTAAATGTATTTTATGAAAAAAGGAAATGACACATGCATGTCGATGGCCTATGCCACCGACTTTGTGCTTTAAGTAAGTTTTGAATGACATACTATTTTAATTAAAATGTATATTATTTTACAGAGCCAAAAAAAAAAATAAACTTGAATCACGAATTTTATTGTATAAGTAAAATATACAATCATTTTGGAAAAATCTCAGTGCAGTAAAAATCGGGACTAGTTAATGTAGAATAAAAGAAGTTTGCTGTTCAAAAAAAATTTCACTAATAAACATATGTGACTTGCATAATTAAACAACAAGAAAAAGTTGTACGACACCGTTGTTGTTTGTACGACACCCGTGATCAGGGATGAGCAAATGATATCGTGTAGCAGTACCGAATTTCCCGAACTAAAAAATTTTCAAATTCAATCCGGTAAGCCCTCGGTAATAATATATATATATATATATATATAAATAATTGCTTCATTGCACTCATAATAATAATATTAATGACATACTATTTTAATTAAAAATGTATATTATTTTACAGAGCCAAATAAAATTTGAATCACAAATTTTACTGTATAAGTAAAATATACAATCATTTTGGAAAAGTCTCAGTGCAATAAAAATCGGGACTAGTTGACGTAGAATAAAAGAAGTTTGCCGTTCAAAAAAAATTTCACTAATAAACATATGTGACTTGCATAATTAAACAACAAGAAAAAGTTGTATGTCATCGTTGTTCTTTGTACGGCATCCGTGATCAGGGATGAGCAAATGGTATCGTGTAGCATACCGAATTTCCCGAACTAAAAGATTTTCAAATTCAATCTGGTACCGACTTTTGGCGTTTTCTGTATCAGGCATATGCCGATTTTTACCTCCATGTACCGATAATGAACCAGACCGTACCTGTATTTTCGATACCAGTATTGGTTGACACCAAGCTTATCCAACTGAGAAAGTACAGAAAATAATAATAATAATTATTACTATAATAATATATTATTATGACTAGTAATTGTACCCACTGCGTGTTGCGGCAGCGTCAAAACATACAATAACTCGAATTTATTCCGCCGAATAAAAACATATTATATTTGACCTGACTTGTTTCCGAATAAAATTTACGTCAAAACTTAGATCAACTGAAAAGTACATAAAAATAGGCATGAAAACGTATTATATTTGACCTTAGTCGTTTTCAAAAAAAAAAAATGATATTGAAACATAAACCAACTTGAATTTATACCTACACGTACTTAAAAATAAGCACATAAGAACATAGTTTTTTTTTTCTTTAACTTAAAGAATGAAAGTATAGGGAATAAACTTTAAACTTTAAAAACTCAAAATAGTTAAATGACATTTTACAAAATTTTTAAAAATTAAAAGAGGTGTAAATATCTATATTGAAAGTTGAGAGAAAATTAAAAAGTGTGAATACTAATTCACACCTTTTAATATATGTTAGTTTTATTAATATTGAGATAACAATTTTTCGTTGAGTATATGAGACTTACAAATTGCTAATAGAAAAATAAAAAGAACAAATCAGGGATTGAACACCTGATGTCTAGTTTATTATTAATACGCTCAACCAATATAGGAGACTCCTATTTTGTTTGCTTTTCGCCAAAGTTTAACATATAAGAAAGAAGAGGTGGGTGTGAGTAGAAAGCCATCGACCTTTAGTTTTAACATATACCAGTACATGGAAAACATAATGGGTATAAAGGAAAAGCTGACACATGTAATTATGACGTGATGTCGTAGGTACATGCAAATTTAATCCCAAAAACAACTATAGATAGTGGTAAGAGGGTATCGAACTCAGGGAGTATGTGGAAAATATGTCGATTATATAGCTTTGCGATTAAACTACAAATAACCTAACTTGCAGAAAATAAAGATCAATGATTTAGATTGTTGTTTTAGAAAACTAAATTAATAACTAAGTGCAAATCAAAATTGGTTGTTTAACAGATTAGGAAAACAATAACCATCTTAGGATTCAGTTTCTTTAAACAATTGTGTGTAATTCCAACTAGAAAGAGTTACATAGACATAACTCGTGTATAGATAATTGAAGTGATAAAAGGGAACAAAGTACTCGGATTGTATAAACGCGAGGTTGTTTCCCGATGACTAATTAATCAATAACCAACCCTAACCCTTCCCGTGATATCTCGATTGCCAACGGCACTAAGAACGTACGATTGAGACTAGAAATTGCAATATCAATTAACACGCTACAAACAATTATGCATACACCATGATAAACAAGCAAACACAAGTTATCATTCTAGAAATTAAGAAATAAACACACAAAAGTTCAAGAGAAACCTGCACCTAAGATGATCACCGAAAGTTTAAGCCACACATAGCTTGGTGAATCATCATAACAAGCAATTCAATGTTCATACAAATCGAAAACACAAACCGAATGTTAGAAATTGTCTAGAACCAAGCCAAGATAGCCAAAATCGCCCCCAATGTGTTCCACAAATGTCCAATGATGAGAATAGGTGAAAAGACACCCATAAACCGACTTAATGATGGCAGTTACACAATTGATCGCAGACTCCACCGTAACTTACGGCTCCACCGTAAGTTACGGTGGACTTGAAATTGTTACGGTGCATATTCTCTGGTTTACGGTGAGAACCAGACCACTTTCAGGTCCACCGTAACTTACGGTGGGACCGTAATTTACGGTGACAACCTGAATTTTGTGCTTTGTTTCATCCTTTTCTCCGCACTCGACCCGTTCAACTTTAAACCTTCCAAAGCTGCACTTTTCCTTAATTTAAGCCGCCAAACCGTACCTGAGACATAAACAACAGTAGTTATCTAATTCAAGATAATTACACACTTAAATGAGGGATAAACTTGTCTTTTAACATCATAAAGGGTTGTCCAATGGACCACCCGTCACATCCCCACACTTAACCGTTGCTTGTCTCAAGCAACTTATCAAATCAATTTTTAAACAAGCGATCAATGTAAACCAAGCAGAAACAAGCAATCCTTTTACTAACCCTTTTTTAACACACAAAACAATGCACCCCTCTCTAAATCTCTCCTCTCGGCTACAATTGAATACTAGCAAAGATAAGCTAGACACACAATAGGCAAACGGGTGGTTGCACAATCATAGGCTTGTACCTATATCAATCCTTCTCCTATAAGTGCCAAACATGAATGCAAATCAAAGGGACTTTCAAGGTTGTAACGTGGCTAGGTGTTTGGGTAGGAAATGGAATATATATGAAGTAGCAAAAATTTAACCCGGTCTTTTTATTACACAATAAAACAAACTAACAACTACCAATCTAAACTACTATGTACAAGACAACTAAACAACCTTTCTTTTCATTTTTCATTTCTTTTTTTTTTCATAATAAACAATCATGCAATAAAGCATCAACATGTCTAAATCATAATACTACAACTACTACTACTAATACTAAAAGACCGGGTCAAATTGGGTAAATTTTTAGGTAAGTAGCTAGGGGTAACAAATGATAGGCTTTTAGGCACAAAATTGGGCAACTATATGTCCAAACCCCCGCCCCTCTCACTACCATGCTCATATATATAACTTATGAGTCCAACTCCCCAAATCCCACACTCGCTCACACCAACGAGGTTACCTAAATGCCCCTATCCTTTTCACATTCATGTTCAACTAAGGCCTCAAACCGCATTCAAGCACAAGTTCTAATGCACCCCCACCCGTAGCCACTCTCATCAAAGACAATCATTATTTATGTACAAGTGTGGCTACAACTCTCACCAAGAATGAAAGGGTATCAAGGGTTGCCGGTGCTTCAATTTAGGGTTAATCTAGGGTGTTCAAATTTTCACATTGTTTCGCTTGGCTCGATTTTTTTTTTTTAAATCTTCAAAAATTCCCCCCATCCCCACACTTGGGATACATTGACCCCAATGTATGGTTTTAGGAGGCTTTGATCACTAAAATCCATTCAATCATCCACGAAAAGCTTCTACACTCGAACCCCAAACTTCTTTTTGGATTTTTCATTTTATAATTTTTTTATGTTTTTTTTCTTCTTTTTTTTTTAAAAAAACATGACACCACCAACAAGCACCAACCCAACAAAACAACACAATCATACACCACCCAACCTCCCAACCATAAACATATCAAACTAACAAATATGCACAAAATATACAAAGATAGAACACAACCTGATTAATAATAGCGCGGTCCCGGCGGCCCAAAAATGGAAGACATCATATCGTTCCATTCTCCGAACGCAAATGAGCCGCTACTACTTCCACCTTGTTGTTGTTGTGCTCCTTCTTGTTGCCTTGGGTCAATCCGTTGTGAGTGGTGGATCGGCGGGGTTGGATACGAAACACTACCATCATACAGTGGTAGAGACGCATAATCCACATGTTGTGGATCCACAACCACCGGCGCCCGGCATGATAATCAGCGTGCATTCTTCTCTCTTGGTCGTCATGATATCTATTATTCGTTTCCACCTCTTGGGAATACGCAAAGGTGCGGTTCCCTGACTCTTGACGATCAAAGCTATGTTTTAACGACCGCTCTATACTTGCACTATTCCTCGTGTTTTGATCATACAACCTCCTCTCCGACCCCGACCATGTATCAAAAATAGATGCCGGAGGACGTTGATTCTCAATCACTTCTTGCATTGTACCGTTATAAGCCCAACCCGGCTCATAAGACTGTTCCGTATAATCGTAAAACATACCACCGTAACCTCTACCATAACCCCCTTGACCAACATTTTCACCACCATGCGGCTCGTCCGCATAATCCTCGTCACCGCTAGGAACTACTTCTTCATCGCTTTCCGGCTCGTCCGGCTCACCCGGTAACAAATCTCGTGCACCCAACTTTAGTGCCCTCCACCTTTGCCCTTCCGACTTTAACTTGTGATAACGCTCCAATTGTGTATATGACCACCCAATCCCCAACTTATCCAACGTAAAAGGCTGATGCCTTTTTGTTGCTCCTCGATCTTCAGATGTTATCGCCTTTTGTTGTTTCATCAATCCCGTAATTATTCGACAATACGGGACGATCTCTCTTCCATACTTATTTCGGCAGATCCATAAGTGGTTCATGATCAGATAGCGTATCGGAAAACGCGGAGACCCATGCATTAACGCGTAAAGAACGGGTACTTCGGGAAACCTCACCTGCTCCTTGTCTCCCCTTCGTGGAATAACATTGAGAACACATATGGCTAACAACAATTTAGCTTCTATTTTTAAATTCTTCCGGTATAGAATACCACTGTATTTACCGGGTAAAAATATTGCTGCCAACATATCATTCCATTGAACATGTTTCTCCGGTTTAATCAGGAGGTCATCAGGAGTCGGTAACATATAATCACTAGCCGGTAGACTGTCATACTTTCCCAATTTCTTCAATGTGGTAAAAGACATCTCCACTGGAATTCCATTCACAATACCCGTTAGCTTCATTTGCGATGGCCTGTCATATTGGTTAACCTTAAGAGTTGCCATCCACTCTTGAATTTCGGTCATAAACAGGTTGCTTTTATCTTTATCATAACAACTCAGCGCCCCCTCCCAACCTAGAGCGCGGAATTTACCAAACACCCCGAACTGGCCAAATTGAACCTCATTAACTTCTCTTTCACAAATGAATGCAGCAGCCTTATTCTTCAACTTATTCATGCTGTCATGGTAGAGTGTCGGTTGCCACTCCTCGGCTTGATCATCTAATGGACCCGAATTCCATATCGGCTTTTCAGTCGGGTCCAACTCCATCTCTTCCTCACTTTCACTTTCATCCACTCGGCCCAAATATTGTCTCTTTCGCGGTTGTTGTTCCACTTGTTTGCCTTTCCCTTTCGATGATGACGAACTAGATCTCGCTTGTTCTTTTGTCTTAACCATTTTCCTACACACATTAGAACAAACAACACAAACAAACGAAACAAAATTAGGCTCCTTTCTCCCAAACATGTCCCCACACTTGCTTGTTATCATAGTTGTAGATGTTAGTGAACCATGAGTGTATAAATTTTTCAAAAATTTGGGCATGGTGTCTCTACAATGTAGAAATCACCAAAAGTTCACTACTTTACTAACCATCCTACATCTACAACCATACTCATGTTCAAGAACAAGTAACAAGTAACACTATGAACAAGCAAGTGGGTATGAACAAACATCAACAATAACCTCAATCTTCACAATGCATCATCAAAATACAACAATTAAACTTCCATACCTTGTTTGAAGATGTAAGAAACACAAATGAGGCAAAAACTTCAAAAAGCCCCAAAATTTTCGAAGCTAGGGTTTGAAGTTCGGACCCAAAAACGGCGTTTCCTTGTAAATCTCTTGTCAAAATCAGAAACTACGTGAAAAATTAGTCAAGATAGACTCCGATTTCACTTAATTTGGACAAGAATTGATGAAGTTATGGAGGGTTGAAGGTTGGAGAAGAAGAAGAAATTGTGGGTCTTTGAAAGAGATGGAGATGGATGGTGATAGATGGAGTGAAGAATTGTGTGGTTGGGGAATAACTCACGTGATCAGATGTATGATTTTTTTATTTTTATTTTTTTTATGTTAAATGCGGAACCCAAACGACCCATCAACATTTTCTGCGTACCGTAACACGATCAGACCGTAAGTTACGGTGAAACCTGAACATCAATTCTTCACCGTAAAACAGGAAACTTGCACCGTAAAGCCCCAACTTTTTTCATTTCCACCGTAAATTACGGTAAGACCGTAAATTACGGTTGCTTCTGGGCGATTAAGGTTTCACAAAAATTGAATTTTGAAGTGATTTTTTTTATATTTTTTTTAGTTTTTTCGCTTTTTTTTATGTTTTTAAACTTTTTCAAAAACGTGTAAAAATCACCCTACCCCCTCAAAAATCCCGTGTTGTCCTCAACACAATGTTAGAGTAATTCATGACCCGAACGTCCCCACACTTGTTTCAAACACGGATTTCAAGGAAATACGGTAATTGTACAAATTATACAAAACAAACAAAACAAAACACTACTATGTACACTACCAAACCTGGGCCTCTCATGGTTGCTCATCGTCGACCGGGCGTAAGATGTAGCCCGCTTTGTCAAGCTCCAAGTTGTTGATGTCGTTCCCCTCCAAGTATGGCTTCAACCGGTGACCGTTCACCGTTTGTTGTTTCAATGTTTGCTCGTCTTGGATGTCTACATCACCAAATCTCCCAACTCTCCGAACAACATACGGACCCATCCATTTGCTTTTGAGCTTGCCCGTGAACATCTTCAATCTTGAGTTATACAACCAAACTTTTTGACCCACTTCGAACGTTTTCTTTCGCAATTTTGCATCATGCACCTTCTTGAGTTTATCTTTATAAGCCGATGCACATTCATACGCCTCGTCTCGAATCTCTTCTATCTCGCTTAATTGCAACTTTCTTAACTTTCCCGCCTCGTCATAATCTGCATTGACCGTCTTAATTACCCAATGTGCCCGATGCGCTAACTCCATTGGCAAGTGATAACCCTTTCCATACACCATCCGGTAAGGCGTTGTGCCAATTGGAGTCTTGTAGGCCGTTCGGTATGCCCACAATGCATCATCTAACTTACTCGACCAATCCTTCCGATCCGTTCTAACCGTCTTCATGAGAATTTCTTTAATTTGACAGTTGGACACTTCGACTTGTCCACTCGTTTGCGGATGGTAAGGTGTGACAATTCGGTGATTCACACTATACCTCTTCAATAGTTTCCCAAAGTTGAAGTTCTTGAAATGCGAACCACCATCACTTATAATGACCCGCGGGATTCCAAAACGAGAGAAAATGGTGGATTGAACAAATTTACAAACAACCGAATGGTCGTTTGTTCGTGTTGCAATAGCTTCAATCCACTTCGAGACATAATCCACCGCTACCAAAATGTATAGGAAACCATTCGAGTTTGGAAAGGGACCCATAAAATCTATACCGCATACGTCAAAGATCTCAACAACCAAGATTGGTTGTAATGGCATCTCATCCCTCTTCGATATACTTCCCATTTTTTGACAATTTATGCAATTTCTAGCGAATTCACATGCATCCTTGAAAATGGTGGGCCAATAAAACCCACATGAAAGAACCCGATAGCCTGTTTTGTGCCCACTAAAATGACCCCCACATGCGGACGAATGGGCATGGGTCAAAATTTCTAACACTTTTGTCTCGGGCACACACCTTCGTATAACTTGATCCGGTCCAATCTTGAAGAGATCCGGTTCATCCCAAATATATTGCTTCACTTGAACCATAAATTGTTGTCGACGTTTTTTGGTCCAATGACTTGGGATGGCACCCGTGGCTAAGTAGTTAACATAATGAGCATACCACGGTGCAACGAAGGTGGAAACGGCTAAGAGTTGCTCGTCGGGAAAACTTTCATTGATTTCACTAACATCATCGAACCCTTCCACCGGAATCCGAGATAAATGATCCGCCACTACGTTCTCACTTCCCTTTTTGTCTCGGATTTCTAAATCAAACTCTTGTAACAATAATACCCACCGAATCAAACGAGGCTTCACATCTTTTTTCTCCATCAAGTATCGGACCGCACTATGATCCGAATAAACCACCACTTTGCTTCCCCAAATATACGAGCGAAACTTATCCAAAGCGTATACCACCGCTAATAATTCCTTCTCGGTTGTGGTATAATTAAGTTGTGCTTCAGATGAAGTCTTACTCGCATAATATATAACCACCGGCTTCCTATCAACCCGTTGACCCAAAACTGCGCCAATAGTGGTGTCGCTTGCATCACACATTATCTCGAACGGCTTTGACCAATCTGGTGGTTGCAAGATAGGAGCCTTAACCAAGTGTTCCTTCAAAACAGTGAAAGCTTGCATACACTCGTTAGTAAAATCAAATGGGACATCTTTTAATAACAAGTTACATAAAGGTTTGGTGATAACACTAAAACCCTTTATGAAACGTCTATAAAATCCCGCGTGTCCCAAGAATGACCTTACACCCTTAACATTTTTCGGAGGTGGCAAAGATGATATTACCCGTATCTTTGCCTTATCCACCTCCATCCCTCTTTCAGAAATTACATGACCCAACACAATGCCCTCTTGCACCATGAAATGAATTTTCTCCCAACTTAGCACTAAGTTTTTCTCAACGCATCTTTTTAACACTTTTTGTAATTCGTTGAGACAAGCATCAAAACTAGTGCCAAAAATGGAGAAGTCATCCATGAAAACTTCGAGCGACTCTCCAACCATGTCCGAGAAAATACTCATCATACATCGTTAGAAAGTTGCCGGAGCATTGCACAAGCCAAATGGCATTCGCCTAAAGGCAAAGGTGCCATATGGACAAGTGAAGGTGGTCTCGTGTTGGTCATCCGGGTGTATTGCGATTTGATTGTAACCCGAATACCCATCCAAAAACAGTAGTATTTTTGACCCGATAATTTTTCAATAATTTGATCAATGAATGGTAGCGGGAAATGATCCTTAGAAGTGGCGGCATTCAATTTCCGGTAGTCAATACATACACGCCACCCGGTAACCGGTCGGGTGGCAATTTGTTCACCACTTTCATCTTTGACTACTTGAATGCCGGCCTTCTTAGGCACAACTTGGGTGGGAGTCACCCAAGCACTATCCGAAATCGGATAAATAATTCCCGCATCCAACCACTTAATTACCTCTTTTTTAACTACCTCTCGTAAGTTCGGATTCAATCGCCTTTGAGCTTCTCGTGTCGGCTTTGCATCTTCGGTGGTAATGATCTTATGCATGACAATGGATGGACTAATTCCTTTGAGATCGGCAATCGTCCATCCGATAGCTCCCTTGTTCTCTTTCAAAACTTCCAACAATGCTTGCTCTTGTGCCAACTCTAAATTAGAGGCAATAATGACCGGTAAAGTGTCATTATCCCCTAAAAACACATACTTCAAGTGGCTCGGCAAGTCTTTAAGCTCCAACTTTGGCGGTTCCTCTAATGATGGTTTCGTACCCGAATCAATCTCCACCGGTAGACCTTCGAACTGGTGGGTCCATGGCGGTCGACCTTCTTTCACCGCCATTTCATCTTGCTTTTCCTCTTCAACCCGGAGTGCATAAGCATGTACCTGTTCAGAAAAATCACACAGGCAAACATCCAAACCATCCTCCTCATACTCATGCGGGTTGCATCCGTCAACTATATCTGCCATGAAACACTCATCAACACCATTAGCATTAGAATTGTTAGTAAAAACATTCAAACGCATTTTTCTATTCCCAAAAGTCATATCGACTGTACCAAATCTACAATCGATTACTGCATGTGCGGTGCTCAAAAATGGCCGACCCAAAATTTCATTTTGTTGTTGTTTTGGGTCCGCGGATGAGTAGTCCAAGACTAGAAAGTCAACCGGGTAATAAAATTCATCAATTTTAACAATTACATTCTGCACCATCCCCCGAGGTAACTTATGAGATAAATCGGCCAAAACAACCGTTGTCTCCACTCTTGCTAATGGACCAAAATCATATTGGTCATATAAGCCCCCCGGTAAAATGCTCACCCCGGCTCCAAGATCTAGTAACGCCTTAGCCATTTGAAAATTACCAACTTGTATGTTAATCAATGGCGTGCCCGGATCTTGGAGCTTAGGAGGAAGCTCCCCATTTAAAACTGCACTTACTTGCCCGGTTAAATCGACCCGCTTAGGCACTTTTTTCTTGTTTTGCCTTTTTTGCGTACATAGCTCTTTTAAAAATTTGGCATAGGCAGGTACTTGTTTTATTGCATCGAGAAGTGGTAGGTTAATTTTAACTTGTTTAAACATGTCCCACATTTCTTCTTTTTGGGGACCTCTCGATACAATAAAGTTTTTCTTTCCCGGGTCAAGTAAAGCCGATGGAAAAGGGACTTGACTCGGTTCACCCTCAACTTTTTCACTCTTTTCATTTTCACCCAAACCCGGTTTGTTAACATTTGATTCTTTTGGTTTTACCGGTAAAACATCATCATCACTTTCCATACCAGTAATATCCTCAACTACCCCCTCAACCAATTCGGGTGACAAATTGGCTTTAAACTCTTTCCCACTTCTTAAAACACTAACATGATGAACATTAACATTACCTCGTGATGTACCATGCGAAGGGTTTACCTTAGTGTCGCTAGGAAGTTGACCCTTGTTTTTCTTCAATTCAGCCACGTCGGTTGCTATATGACCCATTTGGGTTGTTAGTGATTGGATGCTTTTGTCGCGAACCTCATCCTTTTGCATTCGAACTTCATCGAGTTGGTTCCGTTTTTGCATCTCCATTTGCATGCTCTTTAGCATCTCCATCATCTCGTTTCCACCCGAAGACCCCCCTTGTTCTTGACCCGTTTGATATTGTCTTTGATAGCCCTGGTTGTTCCCGCCTCGGTATCCACCTTGGTTATTGTAAGGTTGGCGTGAACCAAAGTTACCTTGGCTACCTTGAAAGTTCGGGTTAGCTTGATTTGAAGGGTTCCCATACCGAAAGTTTGGGTGGTTCCTCAACCCGAGATGGTAGGTATTAGAGTTCATGTTGTTGTAATTTCTACCACCCCCTCCTTGACCTTGACCTTGAACCGCATGGACTTCTTCATATTGCCTTTCCATCATCCCTTGGCAATTCTCAGCCGCATGCCCTATTTCATTACACAAAGCACAAACATCATAAATTTGGTTAGTAGTTTGAACATTACCATCATCTATGGCGTGCACTTGAGGTCGGGCTATGGCCGGTTGCGCTCTTCTTGATGCTTGAGCCTTCCTCTTTGATGTAGTTGCCATGCTCTCCAAGAACTCCTAATCATCGTTTTCATAATTTGTACCAAAAGTCCCACCGGTAATGGACATCAAATCACGTGCATCTTCGGCACTCAACCCCTCGTGAAAGGCATTCATCAACTCCCACAATTCAATTCCATGGTGAGGGCAATTCTTTATCATCATATTGAATCGTTCAAATGCTTCATGGAACATCTCACCATGTTGTTGTTGGAAGCTTCTCAACCCCTTTCTTGCATCGTTGGTCTTTTGGGCAGTGTAAAACTCATCCAAGAAAGTTTGTTGCATCTCCCCCCATGTATATATGGATGCCGAAGGTAACGTGTAGAACCATTTCTTCGCCTTATCTTCCAAAGAAAATTGGAACAATACCAATTTAATATCATCGGCCGAGAACCCTTGACTCCCAAGAGTGTTACAAATCGAGTCATAAGCCTCTAAATGAAAGTAAGGCTCCTCCGTTGCTAACCCCTTATACTTTGGTAAACTTTGCAAAGAGTTGGTCCTCACTTTAAATGTCCTCCCTTGATCATTGTGAGGAATAACTACCGGTGAAGGGTTTTGAGTGATTACCGGCCTAAAATGTGCTTCGATGCCCCTCAAATTTTCTCTAAGGTGTCTCCTTGGTACACCAAACCTACCTCTTGGGCCCATTGGCCTTGGTACTTGCCCTTGTGGTGCAATTGGTTGTTGAAACTGTTGTTGTCGCATCGGTGGCCGTTGAGGTGGTCTTTGAAATTGCGGTTGTACATTTTGTGGCCGAATTTGTTGCAATGGAATAGGATGTTGCATTGGTGGCCCTTGTGGTCTTGGTCGAATGTGTTGTGGTACGAGTTGTTGTTGTTGTGGCATTCCACCGACACTTGCCATCCCTTGAGATTGACTTTGCACATATCCGAATTCTCCTTGATCACCATAACCCCCGTAAGCATACCCATCCTCATCATATCCCTCAAACTCCTCAAATCCTTCATCATATCCATCTCCTTGAATTCCTGACGATTGCCCAAATGGAAGGTTTGAATATTGAAAACCCGCTTGGTTAGATGGTCTAAATGTTGAAGTAGCATGGACAATGGTCGAAATTGGTGCTATGGTATGGCTTGAATATGACGGACCCGCACCCGGGAAGAAATGGGACAATGGCGGTATAGTAGTGGATGGGTTAAAGGTAATGGTTGGTTCTTCTTGGGTAGTAATGGGTTGTGTGGTGTTGGTTGGTGTAGTGTCATGAGGTGGAGTAGGAATTGTAGTGGAATTTGGTATAGTTGTGTTTGGTGATGGTTGTGTGGAAGTAGGTATAAATGATGAGGTCGTTTGACCCGTTGTAGGTGGAATTTGTGAATCGACCATGATGTTTCTTGGTGTAATTGGTGAAGTGGGTGAACCAATGATTCGGTTTTCTCGTAATAGAACCCTATTTTGCCTTAGCGTTCTTTCGATTTCCGGATCAAATGACAATGGTGACGCTTTGTGAGAGCCTCTAGTATGCATGCACCTGTAGAACCTGCACACTAAACACACCAGTGTAAACCCGAAAATAACAAAGCAAAACTAACAAACTGACACACGTTGCGCACTACTCCCCGGCAACGGCGCCAAAATTTGACGTGATGTCGTAGGTACACGCAAATTTAATCCCAAAAACAACTATAGATAGTGGTAAGAGGGTATCGAACTCAGGGAGTATGTGGAAAATATGTCGATTATATAGCTTTGCGATTAAACTACAAATAACCTAACTTGCAGAAAATAAAGATCAATGATTTAGATTGTTGTTTTAGAAAACTAAATTAATAACTAAGTGCAAATCAAAATTGGTTGTTTAACAGATTAGGAAAACAATAACCATCTTAGGATTCAGTTTCTTTAAACAATTGTGTGTAATTCCAACTAGAAAGAGTTACATAGACATAACTCGTGTATAGATAATTGAAGTGATAAAAGGGAACAAAGTACTCGGATTGTATAAACGCGAGGTTGTTTCCCGATGACCAATTAATCAATAACCAACCCTAACCCTTCCCGTGATATCTCGATTGCCAACGGCACCAAGAACGTACGATTAAGACTAGAAATTGCAATATTAATTAACACGCTACAAACAACTATGCATACACCATGATAAACAAGCAAACACAAGTTATCATTCTAGAAATTCAGAAATAAACACACAAAAGTTCAAGAGAAACCTGCACCTAAGATGATCACCGAAAGTTTTAGTCACACAGAGCTTGGTGAATCATCATAACAAGCAATTCAATGTTCATACAAATCGAAAACACAAACCGAATGTTAGAAATTGTCTAGAACCAAGCCAAGATAGCCAAAATTGCCCCCAAAGTGTTCCACAAACGTCCAATGATGAGAATAGGTGAAAAGACACCCATAAACCGACTTAATGATGGCAGTTACACAATTTATCGCATACTCCACCGTAACTTACGGCTCCACCGTAAGTTACGGTGGACTTGAAATTGTTACGGTGCATATTCTCTGGTTTACGGTGAGAACCAGACCACTTTCAGGTCCACCATAACTTACGGTGGGACCGTAATTTACGGTGACAACCTGAATTTTGTGCTTTGTTTCATCCTTTGCTCCGCACTCGACCCGTTCAACTTTAAACCTTCCAAAGCTGCACTTTTCCTTAATTTAAGCCGCCAAACCGTACCTGAGACATAAACAACAGTAGTTATCTAATTCAAGATAATTACTCACTTAAATGAGGGATAAACTTGTCTTTTAACATCATAAGGGTTGTCCAATGGACCACCCGTCAAATTAGAAAAGACTAATTAGAGCTTTTTTTAAAAGGAAAAAATGACAATTTGACTTCACTCGGTTCGGATTAAAATGTACATAAAAATAAGCAAGAATACGTATTACATTTGACTTGAAATGTAGATCAACTCGAATTTATACCGACACGTACATAAAAATAATATGCATGTAAAATATTGTTCTTTTAAACGAAAACTCACTATATTTGACCACACTCCTTTCAAGAAAAATAATTGCGCCGAAACATAGACCAATTCGAATTTAGACCAACATGTAAAAAAATAGTTTCTTAAGTAAAGAAACCATAGAAGCAAACTCGAAACTTTAGAAACTCGAGGGGGTCAAAAGGATATTTTACAATGTTCATAAAGACAACGACAAATTAGTTTTTTTTAGAAAGAAATTAGCGAACAGAAGTTATTGAAAGAAAATTAAATTAGTAAAAAACTTAATAGGTTAAAAAAGCATAATATGTAAAATGATATAGAGGCTAAAAATGCTAATTACCAAAATAGAAGGGTTAGAAAGATAAAACAGTTGTTGCACACTTTGTTTTTCGTTGTAGTAGTCTGGGAAAACAAATAGAAAAAAAATTAGATTAAATTACAAGTTTTGTCCTTTATGTTTGTTGCAAATTGCAGGCGGTGTCCTTTGCCTTTAAATTTGACGAGTTTTGTCCTTAAAGTTTCAAAATCCTACACGTTATGTCCTTTCAGCCTAACCTAGTTAAATTTTTTAGTTAAACATGGTCATGTGCGAGACACATGAGGGTATTCTTGTGATTTCACCATCCTAGGGCTATTTGTGTAAAAAAAAATACAAAAAAAACCCCCTGTAATCTCTCTCTAAACTCCCTCCCTTTTTCTCTCCTCTCTCTCTCTTCTCTATCTACCTATTTGTTCGCTCTCTATCAAACGCCTCTCTGCTCTCCCTCTATGCTAAAATCGCTGGCAACGAGACGATGGTGGTGGTTTCAAGATGAGTGGTGGTGGTGCTAAAATCACTTTTCATGTCGATTTACACCGGATATGATTGCAATGAATTCGGCTTATTCACCATCACTAGTACTTTTCAAGAGATTGCTGGAAGGTTTGATCTTAAAACACAATAATTTACTTGTTTTGTTGCTGATTTTGACTATTAAACTGTTTTGTTGTCGTTGTTGTTACCTTTGCTCAGCAAGGATAGGCCTGGGAAATACGAAAGCCATACGGCTTTTACACTTCCAGGCTTATACAGAGTCGTTTCGGGCATCAACGTGTTCGATCCCAAATTCATTTTCGCTTCTCCAGGAGTTGATCAAACTGTTTACTTCCCGTATGCTGAAACAAAGAAGCGATTCACCACAAATTGCTGGAATCGAACAAATTTTCAGCAAGTTAGACAAGCATAGACAAAATTAATGGCAATAAGCTTAGGGCTTTTGTTCAATGGTTAAAAAAATGAACATAACATGTGAGTAAAACCAACCACAAGGGCTCGGCAAGACGGTTTGTAAGCTGGCCGGAGATTAACAATTTCGACGAAGCAAACAGAGAGATCACAGAAAAGATTTGGGTGCGAGTTGAAGTGTGGCAGGTTAGAATGGCGTTGAGGAACCTTTATTTATAGAGATTTGTAGTTGTCTTAATGAGTAGAGTCGTGTTTGATGTTGGAGATTTATGTGGGTTATGGATAATCACCAAATCGCACGAAATAAGAGGCCATCTTTACGGGTTTGGTGAGATAGAGATGGAGATAACGGATAAACGCAAGAAATAGAGATGAAACGAAACAAATTACGGATTCCATGTCGCCGGAATCTTCTCCGGGAGAATCGACCAGTTAACAAAGAAGAGGGGGGCGGTTTGTTTTAAAAGTTTCAGGTTTTATCACATTAGGTCCATGTTGTTTTGTATATAGTATTTTAGTTTTTTTAAGTGTTTTTTATCTAATAGGGTGAAAAGACAATTATACCCTCCTGTGCCTAGCACATGATCTGATTTAACATAAAAAACTAACGGGGTTAGGCTCAAAGAACATAACGTGCAGGATTTTGAAACGCTAAGGACAAAACTCGTCAAATTTAAAGGCAAAGGACACCGCCTGCAATTTGGTACAAACATAAAGGACAAAACTTGTAATTTACTCAAAAAATTAAGTACGTAAACAATGCATAGGGATTGAAGCCGATAGAAATTCAAACCTGAAGGACCATAAGAAAAAGGCATGAGGTACTAAATAGGTAAATCTCACCGACATTTGTGTTTAATATATATATATATATATATAATATAATAAAATTACTGTTCATTCCTTTGTAATTATTAATATTTATTTAGTATTTAGTAATTAGTAATTAGCAAAATTTGTGAACAGTGTTTAAATTTTTTCTACTTTTTACTTTTTACTTTTTTCTTTTTTTTTTGTCCTTTTTTTTTCGTTTTTGTTTTTTAAATGATTTTACTCCTCAAATTTCAATATCACTCTTACAACCATTAACCTTTCAAAGACTTTATAATCTAGTTTTTATGTGTTTATTTTTATATACGTGTAGATATAAATTCAAGTTGATTTACATTTGACGTAAATTAAGTTGGGTCAAATATAATACGTTTTCGTGCTTATTTTTATGTATGTTTTTAGTTGTTCTACGTTTTGACGTAAAATTTTTACGGAACGCGACGTCAATGCACGAGGCAATTTACTAGTTATTTGCTATTATAAAAAGCTATGATATATTACCTAAGCTGAATAATAAAATACAATCTCCACTTCAGGGCCGTCTCCGAAAATCTTCGAAAATATGTGGGCCCTGTGCGAAGATAAAATACGGGCCCCTAAAATATAAACTTCTTAAAAAGAATATACAAAAAAGTTATAAATATATGAAAATAAATTAAAAATTTATGGAATCACCCGCATGTTGCGGCGGTCTGCTTTTTTACTTCGAAACATAGATAAAAAGCACATCACACACGCATATAGACAACGAAATGTAGAAAGAAAACACGTTGTAGATGTAAATTAAGAAAATACGGAATAGTTACGTCGTAACTTTAAAAATTGTTATTTACGATCATGTAAAACTATCGTAACATATCCAAATTTATTTAGAAAATACACATAGTTGAAAGCGAAAAAAGGACCTTTTTTCATAAAAGAATCGAACATACAAAAGTAATTATAGATTGAATAATATTTTAAGAAATTAACATAAATAATTATTTTTAAATAATTCTATATACTAACTCGTGCCAATGCATGCCCACAAATCATGCTTACATGGAAGCATCAAACTTAACAAACGAAATATTAAATATTATTTTCAAATGGTGATAACATCACCATTTGACCCGTTTGTCCATATGACTTGTTTCTTGGCTCACCCTTTTTACATATCGGTATAACCAAACATTGTTCATTGCAATAAGGATATTTAATTATCGTCTATTTTGTTTGACCCACTATGGTTCGCACCATAGAGCCCCGTTCCAAAAGTTCATTATGTTTATAACCGATATATGGTTATTCGCTATTTCGTTCCTTTGACCCGTTATGGTTTACACCATGGGGTCCTATTTCTATGATTCTTTGTTTATTACCTAATTATAATATAACTAATTCTACCCATTATGACCTGTTTCATGGCTTTCGCCATGGGGGTCTCATCTTAACATTTCTCCTTTATCGCGAACATTAGTTCGTCATAACTTATCCATTTTGACCCACTTCATGGTTTACACCATGGGTATCTTTTCAAAAACTCATTATTTAGTTGTTGACTCGCGACCCAATTACTATATTGTCCTTATTTACTCATTAGGACTTACACCATAGAGTATCTTTCAAAACTCGGTATTTACCACTGAACTTGGCTACTTACTATCTTATTCGTTCAACCCGTATCGGTTCGCGTCAAAACGCTATATTTCAAAGATTCATACAATTCTTTGATTATTTTGATTTTTGACCAAATACATAAGTAGAGATTCTATTTAAAAGGTGTAAGCTTTACTTACCTTGCGTCCGATCATGCTTTTTTTCCATGTCTTTGATCCGTTCGACCCATTCCTTTACAAGCTTCCACCTAGCTTGTCTAGTGTCACACTATCATTTAACATTCGCAAGATGGTTAGATTTGTCATTCTTTACCACGACTATCCCACCTTACGGACTTTATATCAAAATTACTATTTGATCCTATTATAGGTCAGTTTGACTTTTAAAAGTCAAATTGCTTATAAAATATGCAAATGCACTAATAAACTCAATAAACTCATTTGAGCCTTTTATCACACACTTGGTGGGTATCATTTTAATCCTCGCTCAATGTGTCTGAATTCTAACAATTTACCATGCATTCATACTTCATGTTATTCAACTATATTCAATCACCAAGACTTCATATCATAAGTCTAATGTATACAAATTAACCTAAAGAGGTTAATTTCTTGTAATTATGTCAAATCTCATTTGATTAACTACTCAAACAATCATCATGTATACCATGTGCTAAATATTTCACATAATCAATAACTATGATAGTGAATAATACTTCTACGATCATCAAAACACATAAATTCATCATGTTCACCCAGGCATTACATCGAACACTTTATGGGCATGAATTTTACACTACTTCTAACAAATCTATGATTGACTATTAGCCATGTATATTCAAATTATAACATCAAAATGGTTGGGATGTTCAATTAACACATAAACTCAATGCATTAAACTTCCAACACATCATTTTCATCCTCATAATTCATGTGTTCTTCTTCATTATTCAAAACCCACTTTACTAATTATGGTAAATCATCCAAACACCCAAATCATAGCATTCTATATAAAATTTTCACTTAGGGTTTGTTCCTAAGCAAGTATACATCTGTTTCTTACACAAATTTCTGAATTTCATACATGAATTGAAATCCATGAAATCTATCTACATTCATAATATCACCAAATTAAGATTTTTGACATACTTTATGATCCCCTAGTTTAGGTGATTATTAATATGCATTCATGCACTGATTTGGGGCTCGAATTGTGTGACACCTGTGCCTCTACAACCATTAAACAAATACCAAATTTATGAAATATTGTGTTTCATACTTGGGATTTGTAAAAATATGTGTATCGTTTGCACATATCAATTCATGTTCGATTTCAAGCTTTAAATCGCTTTCTGGAAGGTTATACGCGCACTGATGCGTAAATATAACCAGTTTAATGCAACGAACACTCCGGAATAGTGAAATAGGCTTAACATACCTTAAATAACCTTTACATAACTTAGAAATAAGTTTTGGAGGGTTTGGTGTGGCGAAATCAAGTTTATTCGCTTACAGGGACTAATTTCGACAAACTGCGAAAGTGTGCCGATTTGTACTGTAAAGAACATTCTAGAACTTGATCATAAGTTAAATATGCCCTAAATATCCTTTACATAGCTTAGAAGTAGGCTTTGAGATGTTTTGTGCGCAAAAATAAACTTTCTTGATCAATAGGGACTAAAAGCGTCAAAATGTGCACAAGTTTGCATTTTCGCGCATATCTTACGTTCTGAATATATCCGGACATCCAAAAATTTATGTAATCATTAAAATATTTTATTTTAGTGATTGGCATGATAAAATTCCATTCGTCGCTTAATTTGCATCGTTTTTGCGTTCGTTACGACTTCCGTCGTAATTAACCGAACAACGCAACCGTACGACCAAACGAACCGACATCCGAGATGTTTTTTAGCATATTTTAAGTTCCCTATACTTTAACATCATTTTAGAGCTTTGAAATGGGGTTTACGGGGCTTAAAAGTTCCAAAAATCAAGTTTTACAAGTACAGGGACCATTTTTGAAATTTCTGACCAGATTCAATGAACCTAGTCCAATTTTGAAGTGTTGATGGTTTTAATGGCTGGTTTTGGATGCTATGGGCTCAAATTTGTTGGTTTTAAACATTCCCATGGTTTTGAAAACCATGAGCCCAAGTGGAGGGCCACGATCAAAGCACGAAATGCGAGGAACGATCCTAACGGTTTACCGAATCCTATATAAACCCCTGCTTTCACTTCCTTTCAACTCACACTTTGGTTCAATCAGCTCTAAGTTGAAGTTATTACTTCATACCTGAGTTGTTTGAATCAAAACTTCCTAGCTTGGACCCTTTGTGCCGTTTGATTCTGTGATCCCTCTAGCTTTGCTTGGTTGTTGTTCAAGACTTCTAAGCACCCTCAAGTGAGTACATAGTCCCCTCTTTTACTGTTTTTCAAACGTTTTGGGGTGAAACACGTGTGCCTACTTGCTACTTTCATGCTTTCCATGTTTTCATATCATATACTTGCTATGTTCATTAGTACACTATTAGTACATGATTTCATTATGTTTTGCTATGTATGTTCACTTAACATGCTAGCCCATTGTTTTACATTTTGAACTGTTCGAACCATTTGTAACCATTTGATGTATGTGAACCATTGGTAATCATTTGATATATGCGAACCATTTGTAACCATTTGATTGATGTGAACCATTTGTAACCATTTGATATATGTGAACCATTTGTAACTGTTTGAACCGTTGGGTTAGGGAAGTGATTAGGTAACGGGGCGGGTGTAATGTGTTAAAAGCATGGTGGATACGCCGCTGGTACTTCCTATATATAAGTGCGTTTAAGACATTATATATCGTTGCGTTATCTAGATCACTTGGGTAAACGATTTTGAAACGATGTCACACAATGATGTTTTCTGAATAATATAAACCATACGAGTTTTGTTAATGAGTTTCTACGATATATTTTACAATTTGATTTCATAAAACAAATGTTTTGGAGTTAAGAATCATGGCTACGAGATTTTATAAATCATATCCAACTTGATTTGAGTTGGTTAATTATGCCGCAATACTATACTTTTCAAAATAAGGTTTTTAAATAAGTATTGCAACATGTAAAACGAGCCATGAATCTGACACTCACATAAAACCTATGTACTTACCGGCATTTTTATGCTGACATATTTTCACATGTGTTTCAGGTACCATAGTTGATGATGTTTGATGATGATACTTTTGTACGCTCACATAGGAATGGACGAGGCCTTAGTGACTTAACAACAATGAAAGTTTATTTGTTCCTGTTTTGTTTCTAATTCCAATGTAATGTAATACATTTAATTCAATAAAACGAAACTGTTTAATCCATGGTTCTGAAACAATGATTCTGTTACAACACTCCCCGACGTTTCCGCCACGTTTTGTTGTTTTACGTGGTCGGGGTGTGACATAAAAGTTGGTATCAGAGCCAATGGTTATATGGAATTAGGTTATTTGTAATGTTTTGACCTAGACTATAACCTTCCTAGGACCCTAACGCGAGTTTACTTGCGTTTAGTCATAAAACAATACCATTGCCTATCTTTAGGCAGCAACCACAATAAGAACACAAAATTCGAATCTGCTTTGAAAACTAATCATCTGTTCTAGGATGATTTATTATAAGGTTTTGAACCTTCAAAGTTTTCAAATTCTCGTCAAAGTTTAGGGCCACATAATGTGAACATGTGCAAACTGGAAGGGTGGGTGCTTGTACCCTGAGCTTTCTGTCTAAGGCTAGAGTGTTCGTACAAATCCGCAATATCGGACCAGTCACTCTTACCTGGGAACTCTTGGGGTAAGTGTCCACTTATAGGCGATCATGTCTTCGCGGTACATTATGAGGACCTATTTACTTTGATTCAACCTTTGTGTGTCGTTTGTTTGCTTCGTGGTTCAAACAAATGACCATCACCCATGATTTTTGGTCGGTAATTGTAACATCCTATTCTTACCCAATGCCATTTCATTTGTTTTCTCTCTTGTTTCCCCTTTTTAGAATGCCTCCACGACGTGAAAATCAGGTACCTATTGAAGAGCTGGCAGCTGTCATTACGCAGCAAATGACTGCTGCAATCCTGAACATCGTTGCTCAATGTAACCAAGCTCTCAACAACAATAATGCCCCCTGCAACTTCAAGACGTTTAACTCAGCTAAGCCATCAAAGTTTTCTGGGTCTCAAGGAGCGACTGCACTTCTGCAATGGTTCGAGAGTCTAGAGAGCACCTTCAGGCATGTTCAATGCCCAAATGAGCGGAAGGTAGAATTCGCATCTAGTGTCTTTGAGAAACGAGCTTTGACATGGTGGAATGGTGTGATGAGAGATAGGGGTGCCGATGTGGCACTGGCTCAAACGTGGGAAGAGCTTCGAGCTCTGATGATGAAGGAATTCTGTCCTCATCACGAGATCAGGGCCTTGGAAAGGGAATTCGACGATCTTAAGCAAGATAGCAGTGAGCATCGAGCCTACACGGATCGTTATGAGGAGTTAAGTCTGTTATGCCCGAATATGGTTACGCCTTTGGATAAGGCAATCGAAAAGTACATTGATGGCCTCCCTGACCCAGTACAAGACATTGTGACTGGTAGTAACCCCACTACAGTTAGGCAGGCCATTGAGCTATCTGCTACCTTGACTGAATCTCAAATCAGGAAGGGTAAACTTTTCCGAAAAGGTGATAAGAAAGCAATCGAGGAATCGAAACCCAAAGATGAACAGACTGGATCCTCCAAGAAGTCAAAGAAGCGAAAAGCTTCCCAGAACTTCATCGTGGTTGCTCACAATGATCAAGCTGCCCCCGACCAACCAGCTCAACCCCCTGCTAGGAAGCCATACAACGGAAATGCACCCTTGTGCAACCAATGTAACCTTCATCATCATGCTAGTGTGAAGTGCTGTAAATGCCAAATTTGTGGACTTATAGGTCATACAGCAAGAGTTTGCCGAGCTGCAGTTGCACCAAATCAAGCTGACAACAATCCTGCTCAAGCTCGTTTTCCACCAGGTTCTTGCTACAACTGTGGCGAGATGGGTCATTTCCGAAGAAATTGCCCAAAGCTTGCTAATGCAAATCCAGCACAGGGATGAGCATCTGACCGACTAGAAGACAACACCGTTTAGAAATAATCACGTCTTATGTATTATTTTCTTTTGTTGTTGTCAAGGTCCATGAAACAGTTGTTATCGTTGTTTATAAATAAATCTTTTATTTACATTGCAATATATTTATGTGGTTGCATGTATAAACAACATATCCCCTACAATACCGACAATCAAGGAATTGTATTCCTTGAAGAGCAGACTACCCCCAAAATTCTTCCATTTTATGATCTCTTGCGTTTTCCACGAAAATCCTAAGTACCCGTTTCTTCCAAGAAAACGAAGTACAAGGCGCAAGTTACAACTCTGGACGAATACCCAAAGTACCACTATAAATCCTTAATAGGGTACCTAAGGGTATTTCCGTAAATCCTAAAATTGTTGTGTTCCTTAATTCAAATATTACGTTTCTTTGAAAACAAAATCGAATTTTTGGAAGATCATCCTATCTTTTCAGATAGATTCTTGAGGACATTGAAGTCCATCGGCTGGTTTCCTGGTGTACCTGGAATATCCATGTTCAGTCGACAACAAGTTAATAACAAATCAATAATCAAGTTAAACAATTATGTGATTATGTGCTTATGTGTTCCCTTTTATGTTTTTATGTGATCCAAATTTTTGTTATCCAAATCCTCGTAGAATCTTCCATATTTTCGTATAAGGGATTCATAGTAGGACATCCAAAGGTACTACCTTAAATCCTTAATGGGCTTCTACGTAATAGTTAAGACCCTTGGATTATAAAGTACTATTCCATAATTAGACCCCTTGAGTGGTCTAGTTAAACAGATTGATCCAAAAATCCGGTTAGGAATATCATGTGATGATATAGCTGAAAAGACTCCTTGGCGGTCTAATTAAAGAGATCATTTGTCGATCTAATTAAAAAGGACCATACGGTAGTCTAGTCACACTCATCACAGGTTTGATTTTCTTCCCCTTCACATTACAAAACGAACTGTGCGGACTGTGAAAGGAATTACGTAATTATGGATGCATACATAATTATGGAATTCAGTGCACAGAAACCACAACAAGTTTTGTCATGTGTCTAGAGTTGACTCAATTCATTTCCATTTCTGAAGAATACCCATTGAGGAAAATGACTCATTCCGTTCATTTTCGTTTCTGAAGAATATCCATCGAGGGAAATGAATATCCTTGATTTTTCCTTCATTTCCATTTCTGAAGAATACCCATTGAGGAAAATGACTCATTCCGTTCATTTTCGTTTCTGAAGAATATCCATCGAGGGAAATGAATATCCTTGATTCTTCCTTCATTTCCATTTCTGAAGAATACCCATTGAGGAAAATGACTCATTCCATTCATTTTCGTTTCTGAAGAATATCCATCGAGGGAAATGGATATCCTTGATTCTTCCTTCATTTCCATTTCTGAAGAATACCCATTGAGGAAAATGACTCATTCCGTTCATTTTCGTTTCTGAAGAATATCCATCGAGGGAAATGAATATCCTTGATTCTTCCTTCATTTCCATTTCTGAAGAATACCCATTGAGGAAAATGACTCATTCCGTTCATTTTCGTTTCTAAAGAACATCCATCGAGGGAAATGAAAATCCTTGATTCTACTTCATTTCCATTTCTGAAGAATACCCATTGAGGAAAATGACTCATTCCGTTCATTTTCGTTTCTGAAGAATATCCATCGAGGGAGATGAATATCCTTGATTCTTCCTTCATTTCCATTTCTGAAGAATACCCATTGAGGAAAATGACTCATTCCGTTCATTTTCGTTTCTGAAGAACATCCATCGAGGGAAATGAATATCCTTGATTCTTCCTTCATTTCCATTTCTAAAGAATACCCATTGAGGAAAATGACTCATTTCGTTCATTTTCGTTTCTGAAGAAATCCATCGAGGGAAATGAATATCCTTGATTCTTCCTTCATTTCCCTTTCTGAAGAATACCTATTGTGGAAAATGACTCATTCCGTTCATTTTCGTTTTTGAAGAATATCCATCGAGGGAAATGAATATCCTTGATTCTTCCTTCATTTCCATTTCTGAAGAATACCCATTGAGGAAAATGACTCATTCCGTTCATTTTCGTTTCTGAAGAACATCCATCGAGGGAAATGAATATCCTTGATTCTTCCTTCATTTCCATTTCTGAAGAATACCCATTGAGGAAAATTACTCATTCCGTTCATTTTTGTTTTTGAAGAATACCCATCGAGGGAAATGAATATGCTTGACTTTTCCTTCATTTCCATTTTGAAGAATACTCATTGAGGAAAATGACTCATTCCGTTCATTTCTGTTTTCTGAAGAATGTCCGTTGAGAGAAATAACAAGATTATACCTTGCATATCTTTGATGGGTTATTCTACGCAAATAGATAAAACCCTAGATTCCATGCAAGACAATTATTTAACACAGCGTCACAAACAGACTCCTACGAATAAATTTCGGGACGAAATTTCCTAAAGTAGGGGAGACTGTGACACCTGTGCCTCTGAAACCATCAAACAAATACCAAATTTATGAAATAATGTGTTTTATACTTGGGATTTGTAAAAATATGTGTATCGTTTGCACATAGCAATTCATGTTCGATTTCAAGCTTTAAATCGCTTTCTGGAAGGTTATACGCGCACTGATGGGTAAATATAACCAGTTTAATGCAATGAACACTCCGGAATAGTGAAATAGGCTTAGCATACCTTAAATAACCTTTACATAACTTAGAAATAAGTTTTGGAGGGTTTGGTGTGACGAAATCAAGTTTATTCGCTTACAGGGACTAATTTCGACAAACTACGAAAGTATGCCGATTTGTACTGTAATGAACATTCCGGAACTTGATCATAAGTTAAATATGCCCTAAATATTCTTTACATAGCTTAGAAATAGGCTTTGAGATGTTTTGTGCGCAAAAATAAACTTTCTTGATCAATAGGGACTAAAAGCGTCAAAAACTGCACAAGTTTGCATTTTCGCGCATATCTTACGTTCTGAATATATCCGGACATCCAAAAATTTATGTAATCATTAAAATATTTTAGTTTAGTGATTGGCATGATAAAATTCCATTCGTCGCTTAATTTGGATCGTTTTTGCGTTCGTTACGACTTCCGTCGTAATTAACCGAACAACGCAACCGTACGACCAAACGAACCGACATCCGAGATGTTTTTGAGCATATTTTAAGTTCCCTATTCTTTAACATCATTTTAGAGCTTTGAAATGGGGTTGACGGGGATTAAAAGTGCCAAAAATCAAGTTTTACAAGTGCAAGGACCATTTTTGAAATTTCTGACCAGATTCAATGAACCTAGTCCAATTTTGAAGTGTTGATGGTTTTAATGGCTGGTTTTAGATGCTATGGGCTCAAATTTGTTGGTTTTAAACATTCCCATGGTTTTGAAAACCATGAGCCCAAGTGGAGGGCCAAGATCAAAGCACGAAATGCGAGGAACGATCCTAACAATTTACCGAATCCTATATAAACCCCTGCCTTCACTTCATTTCAACTCACACTTTGGTTCAATCAGCTCTAAGTTGAAGTTATTACTTCATACCTGAGTTGCTTGAATCAAAACTTCCTAGCTTGGACCCTTTGTGCCGTTTGATTCTGTGATCCCTCTAGCTTTGCTTGGTTGTTGTTCAAGACTTCTAAGCACCCTCAAGTGAGTACATAGTCCCCTCTTTTACTGTTTTTCAAACGTTTTGGGGTGAAACACGTGTGCCTACTTGCTACTTTCATGCTTTCCATGTTTTCATATCATATACTTGCTATGTTCATTAGTACACTATTAGTACATGATTTCATTATGTTTTGCTATGTATGTTCATTTAACATGCTAGCCCATTGTTTTACATTTTGAACTGTTTGAACCATTTGTAACCATTTGATGTATGTGAACCATTGGTAATCATTTGATATATGCGAACCATTTGTAACCATTTGATTGATGTGAACCATTTGTAACCATTTGATATATGTGAACCATTTGTAACTGTTTGAACCGTTGGGTTAGGGAAGTGATTAGGTAACGGGGCGGGTGTAATGTGTTAAAAGCATGGTGGATACGCCGCTGGTACTTCCTATATATAAGTGCTTTTAAGACATTATATATCGTTGCGTTATCTAGATCACTTGGGTAAACGATTTTGAAACGATGCCACACAATGATGTTTTCTGAATAATATAAACCATACGAGTTTTGTTAACGAGTTTGTACGATATATTTTACTATTTGATTTCATAAAACAAATGTTTTGGAGTTAAGAATCATGGCTACGAGATTTTATAAATCATATCCAACTTGATTTGAGTTGGTTAATTATGTCGCAATACTATACTTTTCAAAATAAGGTTTTTAAATAAGTATTGCAACATGTAAAACGAGCCATGAATCTGACAGTCACATAAAACCTATGTACTCGCCGTCATTTTATGCTGACGTATTTTCACATGTGTTTCAGGTACCATAGTTGATGATGTTTGATGATGATACTTGTGTACGCTCACATAGGAATGGACGAGGCCTTAGTGACTTAACAAAAATGAAAGTTTATTTGTTCCTGTTTTGTTTCTAATTCCAATGTAATGTAATACATTTAATTCAATAAAACGAAACTGTTTAATCCATGGTTCTGAAACAATGATTCTGTTACAACACTCCCCGACGTTTCCACCACGTTTTGTTGTTTTACGTGGTCGGGGTGTGACAAATTGATCTTCAATTTTATGGACTAAGATTGAACAAGGGTTTTGCTCCCTTGTTCTTTCTCCCGGTCATTACACGCACACACATAGACCTTGTGTGTGTTGTGTGTGTTTTTTTTATTTTTATTATTCAAGTTTCAGCTTTTCCCCTTTTGGCCCCTCATGTTGAGATTTTAATTATAAATGGATATCATCCAATATTTATCACTAACAATACAAATAATCAACTAGGTTAATAATTCCTAGTTGTCTACTTCCCGTTAATTATCAATAAATACGATAATTCAATCTACTAAGTTCGGGGATGATACAACCTATAACAAACCTCCTAAAATCCCTTAAAACACCTCTTAACATCCTAAAATACACCCTGCATGTGAGAAACGAACCCGAATAACATTATATTAATTAAAAAAATGCAAAATTTAATAATTTATTGCCGTCGGGGCCCGCGACAGACGAAGGAGATTCCTTCGTGGGGAGCGACGTAGTATAGCTTGCTGATCACCTGTGTTGCCACATGTCTTACACGCGTCGAGACTACACTCATGACTCACCAACCCTAAAACCCTATCTACATGTCTCGCGGGCCGCGACAGGCTAGGCCGGTGGGCGTCGCGGGGAGCAAGGGACCGGTAAAACAGCTATAAATAGCTCTTTTGATCAGCAGTTCATCTCCGTTTAAAAACTTCTTTTCTATCAAATTTCTGTAGGTAGAATATATAGCCAAATACCCCCCTAAAACACGAAGCTTTGCCTCATTGTAAGTATTTTAACCCCTGGGCACTAAGTCGATACTCTGCTCGATTGATCTAGGACTCCGTAATGCATGTCAAGGCTCTGCCTGACTCAGTCATTGGAGTTCTGTCTCGTGTTGTATGATTAATGTGATTTGGGTTATCTTACTAACACATGTGCATTATGTATTTTTAGAAACTCAAGAAAATATTCCCGAAATATTACCAGGAAGCCCATAGAAATATCTAAGTCTACGAATGTGAGTCATTCCCTTTGGTAAACTCTTTTAGTGAGTACATTCTCTTTTTATCACCCTTTGTGATGCCATTATTTCAAAAGTTTTACAAAACCTAAAATTTTATAGTTACAGTGATTGAGTTTTTGTAATCTATAATTGTTGCCAGTATTATGGGGTTTATATACAGTACTTGATAACCTTCACAATTGGATACGGGTATCCAATGTGTGATATGACCATTGTCACAGATCCGTCGAGTGACAAGTACTGACCGAGTATTGGGTAGATATAAACATTGTAATCGCTCTCAATGCTGTGAAGTTATAAAAAACTGTTTTGATTAAACTGGGATGCACTCGCCAGTATTTCTTGCTGATACAAATGTTTTAAAAACGCGTTTCATGTAACTTAGTGTGAAGCCAATAGGAGCCACCTGGAGAGCACTGAAGGTTTAGAAAAGTGGCTATAAAAGTTACTTAATAAAAAGAAGATTTTGTTTTCAATAAAATAGGGTTTACCCCTATAAATGTATTATAATGGAAACATGGGTTTTATTCCACTTGTTTATTATAAATCTGGTGTTTTAAACTTTGATAAATATTTCCTAACTATGGTCCTGATGAAAGTTTTCCACTGCATATCTAATAAACACCGATACCATCTGACTGGCTCACGGCTCCCGCTCCTAGGGTGGGGTCGGGGGTTGTGACACAACCCGACTTAGATCATGTACCGATAGCCCCGGGCTTTTTATAAACTTTATTCAGAAAGGCATTCATATATCTTTTATTTAGCATTAGGTTTATTTAATTAAATCCTAATGTTTACCGGGTTAGCTTTTACCACTAACGATATTTTACTCGCTCTTCAATATTAATGTAGTTTAATTACCAAACCCGTTTTTGGGGTGTTACACCTTTACTCAAAGCTGTGCTTCAATTGAAAAAGATTACTTACTAGTTTTCCCAAAATACACGAGTCACAAATCTGATTGGGTTTATCTACCTTTGGTAAGCTATGAATAAACATTTTATTCGCCATCTTTAGGGAATCAAAGTTTAAGTGCCCAAGTCTTGCATGCCAAATCCATGCTTCATCGACTAAATTTACATGTAGGCATACCGGTCCTCCAGGTTCTATGTGGATTTTATAAAGATGATTATCCGACCTTGGCACTTTCATGATCACGTATATGTCTTTATCATACAACCATAAAAAGTTGTTTTTCATCCATAATCCACATCCATTCTTGCATTTAAGTATTATTGTTCCTTTGCCCTTAATCACGACATCAAAACCATCTACAAATCTTACCTGTCCGCCAAGTCTTTCATTTGTCTCAATGAAAAAATTCTGATCGCCCATCATGTGATTACTGGCCCTATTGTCAAAATACCACATCCCAGATTCTTTGGTGTCTTCTTGATAATTCTTGGGCTTAACTTTTTCCTCATTTAAATGGATTTCTTCAACTGTTTTGACCATAAACAACATCTTCGATCTATCTTCTTTAGTTTCAGCATAATTAGCCTCGGCTTTATCCTTTCATTCAGGGTAGGTAGACGCGGAGTGACCATACTTGTCATAGTGAAATATTGAATGTTTGATTGGTCCTTTGGTTTAGTCCGCTCGTCACGTTCATCGGTTCAGTTTTGGGTGGATTGTTTAGACCCGTGTGCTTGACTATTATCCCGTCCCCTACCTCGTCCCCTTTCTTGGCCGTGACCCTTGTTAACACCCCGACTTTTCCCCTACTATTATCATAACTTTTAGAAGAGAAAGAGCTTTCAGCTTTCTAGAATAGTAACTTACCTTGATCATTGGATTTAGCTTCCACCCCTTTTAACCTTTATTCAAATCCCTTTAGTCTTCCGACGACCTTATGTGTAACGCCCTGTTTTTTCAATACTTTCTATACTTGGAAACCCTCGCTTGTGATTCTATTTTTGGAAACTTTGTATTCTTGTAATTGTTCTTTCGTTGTAATCGATGTAAAATCCGAGACTTGAATCATAACGAAATTTGCAGTTTCGTTACATTTATGTTACTAACACTATATAAAAACACGAAACACTTGAAACTATTTGAATCACTCTCTATCCATGTTTGAACATGAAACTATATGATGCTTGTTAATCTCGTATGTTATGTAAACTTTTCATGTCTATATGCTCATTAACTTTGTACAAGCCTACCTTAACAATTATAGCGCAATATGAGTAATGCACCGCCCACGAGTCTTGGGGTATTGTTAAGTTAAACATGTTACCTCCCGTTATTCTTTGGGATAGGCTATTTTAACGCATTGGATTCTTGGGTTTGAACATATATTTGACATCATTTCAACATACTAATAACTTGCATATGTGATTCATGTTGGATACGAGCCATTAGATTATATTAAACTATTTTATGCTGTGTACCAAACTTGTATACTCGCCAACTTTTTGTTGATCATATTTTAATACATGTTTCAGGTTCGATAGACAAGATGATGCTAAGTGAAGAAACAAGATTTAGGTGGACTAGAAACACACTTAGATTAATCTATTTTGTCAATTTATGCTTGAAATAATGTTGCCTTATTTGATTCTTGTATGACATTTTTAGAAATTTTATGAAATTTGAAATTAATCTATATTGTCACATAGCGTTATGAAGTTTTGAGCAATTTGTTAGGCTCATCCCGATGTTTCCGTCATCGGTTGGGGTGTGACATTATGGAACGACATAGTGTTTAAGTTTGCAAATTACTTGATTAAAGCTACAAAGAATATGCACTTAGGTGGTACAAATCCGAGTACCTTACGAATCAACTTCTTTTTTTTCAAAAGAAAAATCAAGCGAATGAGTTTTAAAGAAGTTGACCTTATAGTTCCTGCAAATTCGTTCGATCGCCTCTTCGCCTTTCATCTTAAGAGCTTCGAATTCCGCTTGCAGTGTTTCATGCCTAGCCTCTCTTATTTGTCTGGTTCCAATATACCATGTCTTCAAGGTATCCCATATCTCTTTTGTTGTCCCGGATTGAGAAACTTGGAGAACAAGTTCCTCTGGTATGGCTTAGAAAAAAAGAGCTACCACCATGTGGTCCATCTTTGATTCGACTGGTGTGTTGTCAACCAGTTTTAGCGTCTCGAGTATTCCATGAATTCGGAATACAATTTTGATTCTAATTGCCCATATATTGTAGTTTTTAGCGCTTAGAATTGGGCACGAAAGTGAAGTTAGGTTGTTCTCTTTAATTATTGCTAGTTTGGATTAGGATTTCCGACATCTCCCATATTCGGTCTTCTTTTATAAACGAAATCGGGGTTTTACCTGATTGATCCATTCCTTAGGATCTAGAACAATTTATGCGATCACCTACTTGTAATCGCTGGTCACTAGCTTGCTACCAGAACAAGTAACAAGAGCTGATTATGACTCTGATACCATTTAAAGAAAAACTAGGTTTTATTAGCGTCGCGCTTTGCGGCGAAACTGAGCAAATGATAATCTTAAACAAACAATATTTGAAATCAAGCATGTTGTTTCGAAAGCCAAACAGTAGAATCGGTTTAGTTTATCATCGTACCGTAAAACGATACCAAATAAATACTCTTGTTTGAATACAATTTCATTTTTAACAATACTTATATCGGAATCTCAAGGGGAAAATAAACATAACTGCGTACTTAACTTTTTTTATTTAACGAACAAAAGTTATTTAAGAAATATTAAATTAATTGATAAAGGTAATATCATTTAAAAAAATTATGAAAAACAAAAAGTAAATGAGAAAAGGTAATATGGTTTTAAGAAATAAAAAAAGGAAATATGTTATAAGTAAATATAATAATAAGGTTTTATAATATTAAAAAATAAAATATTAAAAAAACTATATATTACTAAAAATTTAAAATTACTATTCATCGTCTTTCTACAACATATATATATATATATATATATATATATAATATAATTGAATAGAACAAAAAAAGGTTTAATGGATAAGCTCCCAACAATTTTATCAAGAAAATAACTCAAAAATTAGTCACATCTTTCTATACTAATAAACAAAAGTTCCTTTTGATGGTAATTTCTCACCCTTATTTTTCTATTTATCTCTTCTATTAAATAATAATAATAATAATAATAATAATAATAATATTAAACATCAATTTAAAGAAAAGCTTTAATGGATAAGCTCCCAACAATTTTATCAAGAAAATAGTCACATCTTTCTATACTAATAAACAAAAATTCCTTTTGATGGTAATTTCTCACCCTTATTTTTCTATTTATCTCTTCTATTAAATAATAATAATAATATTAAACATCAATTTAACTATATCTATATAGAGTTAATTACACAGATGGACCCTGTGGTTTATAACCAGTTTCAACTTTGGGTACTAACTTCTTATTAACAGGTTATGGTTTCAATTTTGTAACACATTTGTGTGCTAACACCAAAATTATCAGTATAATGACTAAAATACCCTTCCATTCTTTTTAATTTTATCAATGTAACACCTTTGGGTACTAAAAACTAATTTTATTTAAGTTTAAATCAATTTTACAAAATCTACTTTTTTTATTTTCATCTTTTTATTATATCTCTTAATTAACATAAAATCTATTTATTTATTTAATTTTTTATAAGTAAATATTTATATATAATTTTTTAAGAAATGATATATAATTTAGCACGATAGAAGTTGCTCAAAATCTTAAATAATTTAAAATTCAATAGGTATAATAATAGTTGGTAATATGCAAATAAATTATTATTAAGATATTAGGTTAAAACTCCGTGTATTACACGTGTTTAATGTATAAAACTTAGTTTTAATTTTTTGTAATTTTAAATATATGGGATTAAATAATATAAAACCAATAACAATAATTATAAAAGACTCTATCTCATCGGATCTAAAGTGTTTCCTAAGCACATAGATACAAAAATAAAATAGAGACGTCATGGTTTAATCACACCGTCTCAAAATGTGCCAAGTAATTGACCGTAACAAACAAATCAAATTAGATTATACATTTTTTCTATTTTACTACAAAATATATTAAATTAGTTGTAGTTATTTTTAAACAGTTTTTCTCGATTATGCTACATATTTTGATATATTAGTTTAACTAATTTTCAGGTATTATATTCGTGTATTTTCAAGATTGCTATGGATTTTAATAGATACTTATTATATCATTTGTTTCATTATTTAATTTATATTTTAAAGAGGTTTTATATATTCATAATATTAGTCAGATATTTATCTAGTATTATTTAGTAATATTATTAATAAATAAAAAATGGAGCGCACGTTTACTGACTTTTTTAATTTATATTTATAAATAAAAAATAAATAGATTTTATGTTAATTAAGAGATAGGGAGGGGCTCATGCGAGAACCACCCTTATTGTGAGAACCTTGAGAACCAATGTGAACACAACCTAAAATAGCTAAAAAAACCTAAAAAAAACCTAAAAAAACTTAACCCCCACCCCCCCCCCCCAAAAAAAACCTAAACCCCCCACCCCCCTCCCCCAAAAAAAAGACCTAACCCCCCCAAGCTAAATGCTAAAAAAACCTAACCCCACCCCCCCCCCCCCCCCAAAAAAAAAAAAAAAAAACCTAAACCTCCCTCCCCCACCCCCCAAAAACCTAACCCCCCCTCCCCCCCAAGCTAAAATGCTAAAAACTAAACCCCCAAAAAACCTAAAAAAATCTAAAACAAATCTAAAAAAAAATCTAATTTTTTTTTTTTTGAATTTTTTAATATTTTTATGTTAAAATCGTTACTTTTAGAAGCAAAAAAAAACTTTTTTAAAAAAAAAAAATTTTTTTTTTGGCTTCGAAAAGTAGCGATTTTTTTATAAAAAATATTAAAAAATTCAAAAAAGATTTTTTTTGTGTGATTTTTAGCTATTTTTAGACATTTTTGGTGTGTTCACATTGGTTCTCGCGGTTCTCACAATAAGAGGTGGTTCTCGCATGATCTTCTCCCTTAAGAGATATAATAAAAAGATGAAAATAAAAAAATAGATTTTGAAAAATTGATTTAAACTTAAATAAAATTAGGTGTTAGTACCCAAATGTGTTACATTGATAAAATTAAAAAGAATGAAAGAATATTTTAGTCATTATATTGATAATTTTGTTGTTAGTACCCAGACGTGTTACAAAATTGAAACCATAAAACCTAAACCTGTTAAAAAAAAGTTAGTACCTAAAGGTGAAACTAGCTATAAACCATACGGTCCATTTGTGTAATTAACTCATCTATTTATCTCTTTTTTTTTTCATAATCTGAAATTGATATCCTTTTTAACTCTAAAGTTTCAATCTTTTTTAATTTAATTCTAAAGGTTCAATCTTTGTTATTTTAACCTCTTTGGTTAATTTGATTTTTTACTTCTAATTCAAAAGTTTTCATCTTTTGCAATTTAACCACTTTAATTTTTTTTTTTTTTTACTTTCAACCCAAATTTTTTCATCTTTTGCAATTTAACCTCAACGCTTTTTTTTTTTACTTTCAACCCTTATACTTTTCATATTTCACAAGTTCTCCGTTTAACGTGTCATTCTAAATTTTCCGAGTTAACACGCCGTAATGTGCGTGTGGGGTTCAACGTTTTTTTATCTATTTTTTTTCATCTAACATGATATATAACTAATGAATCCCCCGCCGCATTGTGACGGGTGATAATTCTAGTGCATAATAAACCACAACCGGGTTTATATAGGCTAGTTATGTAACCTATTCCTGTTAGAATCAAACTCTTATAATTATCAAAAGTCTCTTATTTAATAATTGTCTATTAGTTTAATCTCTAAATAAATATTAGATGGATAAACATGGGCTCGTTTAAACCAACTCGGATCCCTTGGAAGCTGCCGACTTGCGATTCAAGGTATTAAACTACAAACAACAACAACAATGTAGAGATTTAGTTTTGCTTTTGATTATGTCTTTTAGGAAATTATGCATATGGGTCTTTTAACTCTTTACTAGGGGCACCACAACCGTACTTTCTTAGTGATATTCTCTACGCCGTGTTTATTAATATGTATGTTTAATTTGTCCAAGTCAACTTCTCGTTGCAAGCGGTTGATCGTTGCTTACAAAGAAAGTCTTAATTTGTCACCCAATAGACTTTGTTCTTTTTTAAAAATACCTAAACCATCAATTACAATAAAGTGACAAGTAAACCTGCAACAAGTTGTGTCACAACTCACTTTTGGATCGTAAAACTGATACTGCTAAGATTGTGGTGTTCGGTCCATGTGTCTTAGGAACTGTGAAACACCAACTCGGCCACCATAAGACAATTCATCTATAACAGGATACTAACAATGAGTTATCTGATTCTCATGATTCAAGAAAACACACACAACTCTACATAATCAATTCTTGAAATTCTTATGAACATTGAGTTTAGTTCCATGTGAATCTAAAGCCGATGTATACGTGAAACTATTCATACGATAATCTTGATCATAACAAAAAACATATAAAATGCATTTACAAATTGTAGTCCTTTGTTTTATTACTAAAGAAACCTGAAACCCTGATGCATTTAACATAAAAGACACTTCACTAACACTAACAAAAAACTAAACAATCACACATCCAAACATTAACATTGATTAAACAAAAACTGTGGTTAATTTCAGTGGCAAAGCTTGAAAATTTCCACCGGGGGTCGGAAGTTAGCGAACCTAAAAATTCTATGTAAGAATTTTTTTTATAAAACCGGGGGGGGGGGTCGAAAACGTATATACCTAAAAAATATATACGAAACATACATACATAACACTACTGAGCGAAAAGTTCGGTGGGTCGAACGCCCACCGGTGTAACAACCCTTGCCAAAATTATTATTTCTTATTCTAATAATGCACATTAGGAAACCCTAATTGAGACCCTCAAGTAATATGGCACGACCCGTAAAATTTTTAAAACAGGCAAAGCTAGGATCAAGACCCCCTAAAACTCAAGGGGGGTATCCCCTAATTAATAATTATCCTTCAAAAACGGATGTAAAGCACGTATTTTCGAGATTTTTGACTCAGCAAGGCTATGCATGCAACGAGGCTACCCTAGCCTAAACTGGTTGCTCTTGCGACATGTGCCAGAGGCCAGGGTTCCTGGCGTGACACGCGGGGGATGCCAAAATCTAGTATAAAGCTCCGGGGTTTGGCACTTGCATGGGGTGACTGTTTTGACGTAAAAATTCGTTTTGTGCGTTAAGTTGTGCTCTGTTCTTTCCAAATTCACTCAATCTCGAATCTCTGCTACGACAACAGGGTAATAACTCGATCACTGCTACGATACAATGTCCGATCGATTAAAACCGATCCGATGAATGTTTAAGTGCTGCCTGAATACGGGCTATACTTTGTCATTCGTCGCGAGGGTTTCGATCTCGTGAGTTATCGTAAATGTTGTATTAAGTTACTAACCTAGTTTCGTTTGCATTATTATTTTTAACTAGGTTACAGGCTAAATCAGTAGGCGGACTCTGTCCATTTAAAATTTCAATGTGAGTCATTCTCTTTTTACCAAATTGTTTCCAAAACCCTATTTATTTTCAAAGTTATAATTATAGGGATTAAGTCTTTGTAATCTTCAATTACAGCCGGTATGTGGGGTTTTGTATACATTACTTGATAACCGTCACCATTGGACAACGAGTTAGCCAATGGGTGATATGACCATAGTCACAGATACGGTCGAGTGACAAATACCGTTGGGTAATTAGTTGATATAAACATTGTAATCGCCCTTAGTACTGTAATTTATAACAATGTGTCGTTTTGTGTAAATTGAATGACTCGCCAGTATTTTCGCTGATAAAATCTTTTTAAACATGTTTCAGGTGATTTACTGTGAACAAGGAAAAGTGCCGCGTAGCACTACCAGCTTGAATGAAGTGGCTCAGTAAATAAATAAACATGTTTTTGTAATCAGGGGATTTCCCAGTGAAATTCCTTTATTGTAAATTACGGGGTTTGTCCCGATAGTTGAAATAAAATAAATGGGTATTTTCAGTATAAACGATCCTGTTAAAATTTCCGCTGCCTAATTAAACACCAATACCACGGGTTTCTATCCCACGACTTCTGAACCGGGTAAAACCGGGTCGGGGGCCGTGACAGAAAAAGGTGGTATCAGAGCCACTGATTTAAGCCAATTAAGTATTTAGAAATACTTAATTTTTCAGATTGCCATTCTATGATTCTGTGAAAATTTAATTTACAATAAATAAAATTTTAACTTGGAATTTTGTGTGTTTCTTCATGTGTGCTAACAACATGAATGAACTGTCGGAGGCACTCCGAAACTTTACCATCCATACAACCGATATGGATACAACAGGAACCCAATCTGGCTATCAAGCGGATACTGAGGAGCCACTAGTATTCCAGGCCCAACCCCAGGAGAAACCCAAGCCTAAAAAGAGGAGAAGACTCCTGGACTGGAAACGCGGACGAAGGAAGAAGCCAGCTGCCCAGAAGGTGAAAAAGACAGAGGATCCAAAAGACAAAGGAAAGGGAAAGGAAGTAGGGGAAAGTTCCGGTCAAGCCCAGGAGATGCCACCTTGAGAAGAGCTTGATAGGAAACTGGCGAATTGTGACCTTATCGGACTTGCTAACGAAACCCTTTTCAATTTCCCCGCCCAATCACAACTTCCAATTAATTTGGAACCTGCTATTGCGGACCCTATTGTCAATCCCCAACCTTTCACAGGGCAGTTGGAAGAATGGTGGACGAGCGACTAGCATTTTCAGAACTTCATGAATAACCCCAATGTTTACTTTCCCCAGTTTGATCCTGAACCTGCACCATTCCCACCTATGAGTGCGGATTACGTTGCCGAATTACGCCGCTACGGCGAGGAACTGGTGGATGCGGGAAATCGGATTCGGGAAGTAGGGGAAAACATCACGTGGAAGTACGACGAGAGGGAGCGTCGTTTCTGAGAAGCCAGTTAGCTGAAGATAAAATGTTTTTGTATAATAATAATATGTAGAATATATATATATATATATATATATATATATATATATATATATAGTAGGAGTTGTATAGAAAGTCTATTTTTCCTAGAAAGTCTAGGAAGCAATAGTAATTGGACATGTGTCATTGATGTATTTTAACTAGAAGGACAAACATGTAATTTCACAATTTAATTTTATATTTGGTAATTATATGCAGTTACTGATATTTGCATGATCTTGTATGTAACCGATTATGTGCATGATTTTACGGATTATGGTTGTTTTTGAATCCAAATCTCTACCAAATATCACGAACTGGAAACACATATATATTTTCGATCCTTTAATTCTTCACCAACATCATTCATATTCAATAACTTTTAAGATTCGATCCTTTTATTCTTCACCAGCATCATTCATGTTCAATAATTTTTCAGAGTGAAAAATCATGGCTTCAAACACCCTTGCTGATGGTGGAGATGGTAATTTTATTTTTTTTCTTTACTTTTGTAGTTTTTTGTGTTGTTTATTATCATTTATCTGCAAAAACAGTCAGATTGTTCTTGGTGGCGTGTTTTAACAGACAGAGAGTTTGAGGTTGTTCTGTTAAGTGATTTAGGTGACTCATGTTTTGTAATCTGAAGATCAATTTTTTTAAAGATATATAATGGTGTGTTTTAAATCACATATTTGTCATTTATATATGCCAAACCATCAGCTTATTCTTGGTTTTGTGTTTTAAGTCTTTCTGAGGAACCATCAGTCTGATATATATAATGTGTCTAAACAGTTATTGAGGTTGAAGTCATTTTTTATATAGTTTCTCTTGAATGATGTGTTTTAAAAGTAATGTATTTTAACAGTAATGTGTTTTAACAGATATTGAGGTTGAAGTCATTTTTTTTAGTTTCATTGAATGGTGTGTTTTAGCTTGCATTATGTTTGTTTTTTCCATGGTTATTAGTTTCTTATCATTCAGGTTAGATTTTTTTGTTTTGATGTGTTATATATGCCAAACCATCAGCTTGTTCTTGGTATTGTGTTTTAACTATTTCTAAGGAACCATCAGCCTGATATATGTTATGTGTTTTAACAGTTATTGAGGTTGAATTCATTTTTTCCTATAGTTTCCGATGAATATTGTATTTTAAAAGTAATGTGTTTTAACTATAATGTGTTTTAACAGATATTGAGGTTGAAGTCAATGTTTTTTATAGTTTCATTGAAGGATGTGTTTTAACTTGTTATGTTTTTGTAGATGCACCCAATTACCAATTACGTGGTATTGAACAAGTTTCTCCAAACTCTGGAACAAAGAGATATATTCCAGATTCACCCTCTTCGTTGACGCCAGCAGAGGGCATGTTATTTGACACAGTTGATGCTGCGTATAACTTTTACAAAGCTTATGCAGAAGCTGGAGGCTAGACTGTTAGGAAGGGCACACAGCACGAGAACTGTGGTATTGTTATAAACAAGTATTTTTTTTGTTCAAAGGAGGGTCAAAAGAGTTTCGACCTGTCGATACTTTAGCCGAACAGCCGTCTGATAGGTGGGTACGTAGGGTACAATCTAAAAGGACCGGATGCCAAGCTGCGATCAGAATAAAGCTTACCGATGCCAAGAAGTATTTGCTGTATCATTTCACAGAGGCGCACAACCATGATTTTGTGCACGAAGAAGATTTACATCTTCTCAGGGAAAACATGGTATTAATCGTGCGCACGAAGAGATGATAAACAAGATGTCAAATCTCAACATTGGTCCTGTTCCTGCATTTAACATTATGAAGGAAGTGTATGGTGGGTTCGACAAAGTCGGTGCGACAAAAGTCGATTTTAAAAATTTCAAGTAAGAATTAAATCTGTTTATCGGAGAGTTTGATGCTGAAATGTTTGTCAAGCGACTAATGAGGAAAAAGGAGTTTTTACCGAACTTCTCTTGCGCATATGAAACGATAGACGAAGGTGTGTTGAAGTGCATTTTTTGGGCCGATGAGGATATGAAGAGGAATTATTAAATGTTTGGAGACGTTATATCATTCGATGCTACCTACAAGCGGAACAAGTATCGACGAGATTAATTTTTTACATTTTCATTGTGTTTTAAATGCTACTGTGTTATAAATTCATTATCATATTTTGTCATTGTTGATTGTTTGTTTGCAGGTATAACATGATGTTTGTCCCTTTCACTAGGATTGATAATCACAATAGGAACGTCACACTTGGTGCTGCAATTCTCGGTTCTGAAACGGCAGAGACGTATAGCTGGTTACTTAAGGCGATCAAGAACACATATGGGTACGCGCCTCCCGTAATCGTTATTGACCAAGACACTGCGATGAAAAGGGCTATAGCGGATGTTTGGCCTGAGTCGAGGCATCGGTTATGTATGTGGCACATCATGGATAAACTCACTACAAAGGTCCGTTATGTCTATGACAGTGTTTTCTTTTTTTTACATGTGTATTTTGTACTGTGTTTTAATTTTGTTTTTTAACGTACATGCTAAAATATTCCTTTAGGTTGGGGCTGCCCTGTGTTCAAATACAGATTTCAGGAAAAGATTGTCTGCAGTTGCTTGGACTGATTCTCTATTGCCCGAAGCGTTTGAGACTGAATGGGCAGCTATTTTAAATGATTTCGGTTTAACCGGCCATGAATGGCTGACGTATATATACGGGCTACGTGAATCATGGATTCCAGCTTACTACCGCGACGAAGAAATGTCTGGTCTTATGCAGACATCTTCTAGGTCCGAAAGTGAGAATCACTTTTTTTGGCAAGATTAGCAACCCAAAGTGCACGTTGGTTGAATTTCTTAGCCACTTCGACATAGCTGTTGAAGCGCAAAGACACGAGCATCGAAAAAACGATCATGACACTCGATACACCAACCCTGGAGAGTGGAGTGATTTTGTTCTCGAGAAGCAAGCAGTTCAGATATATACCAGAACCATATTTTTTGATGTTCAACTCGAGATTCAACATGCTATTCATCGTTGTACTAGTATCAGATTAGATCACGTCAGTGATTTCATTAAGTTTTTATAAAGGATCTCGATCAGCCATGTTCTTCGTTCTTCGAGGTGATATTGTGTTTTAGGTTATGTATACATTATTTTTATTTTTTTAATTATCCATCTTTTATATGAACTGTGTTTTATGGATATTCCATGTTACAGGCTATGATACGCGAGGATGATGTTACTGTTAAGTGTAACTGCAACAGGTTTGAGCAGTTTGGATTGTGTGCAGACACATTTTGTGTGTGTTACAGATTCTTGATGTAAGGGAGTTTCCGAAACAATATATATTGAGGCGTTGGACGCGTGAAGCTGTTCCAAATAGTTCCCCCGGGTCCATTCTTACGGATGGTGGAGATCCAGATCGTAGTGAGGAGGTTAACCGTTGTGTTCGTGAGATTAGTCACGCAACTAAGTATGTTGTGAACAAGTTGATTTCAAAATTTGATCAGTTGTGTAATTTTTGTGATCATATCAAGCAGTTTATGTCAATCGCTGATGAAGCTCAGATAAATGCACCTCCCAAGACACGACGTAATCGATTTGCTGAACTTCTGGGAGTTGCTCCAGAGAGCACGGCCACTATCCGTGTTCCAGTTGGTACCAGGTTCAAGGGTTGTGGTTCTCATAAACGCCTCAAATCTCAAAAGGAGCGAGCCATAAGTCAGTCTGGATCTAAACGTCGTCAATGTTCATTATGTAAAAAATATGGTCATAAGAGAGTAACGTGTTGGAAATACACCGTGGCTGTGCCTGAGCCAGGTGCTTCGCAGAATGCTGAAGGTAATGATGCTACAATTGCTGAAGGAGACGCTGATACAGTTGTTGAACGTGATGGACCTGGATCAAATGATGCTGATGATGTGTTTTACACATCTGGAAACGGCGCAGATATGGATGATGAAGACATGGCAGAGTAGGATCTTTTTTATCAAACTGTTAAGTCTTTTGCTGAACTATTCAATTTTCTGTTTTTTTTTCTTGTGTGTTTGTTTTGGATTTTCTTTGGTTGATTTTAAGACGTGTTGGGTTGGACATTTATGTTCTTGTTGCATTGTGTTTTAGTGTTAACTTTGGTTTTTAAATAGCTTCTGGTGTTTTATATGATGCTTGTTTTGTTCGTGGTTTTGGTATACATGTTAATTTTGTAAAGCTTTTAAAATGTGTTTTAACTCTGTTTAAATTATAAAGACTTGATGAAAAAGATAGGCTGGATTCCAGATCATAGTATTTTCATAATGTATATAGGCTGTGTTTTAATAGTTCATACATTAATACAAACTGTATGTCTTATGTACATCCAAACAAAGTAACATTATCGACATAAATTCACAATTTCAATGAGTTTCAAACTGTTATAGTTGACATTTTTATCGACAGGAAACAAAAAAATAACACTGAACACACTGAACATATTCTAATATATAAAAATCCAAAATATAACACCACCAACAAAATGTTAAAACTGTTTTTTTAAACCACCGCCAACAAAGTGTTTTAAGTTGAAAACATCCCATTTTAAGTTACTTATCCAGTCTTTCTTTGATTGCGTCGAAGGCTTTTGCTTCTAGCCTCTTTTTTCATCGACCGACAACTTTTTATATTTAGCAACTTCAGCTTCAACAAAACCTTTGTACTCGTTTGCGTCACTTAGGAGCAGCTTCGTAATATACTTATGCCTGAGATCATCAATTTCTTTGCTCTGCCTGTATGTAATCTCACCCGCATCAGTGCACTCGTTTGAGAATCCGCATTCCCAACCTTTTCCAGCTACGCCCTTGTATGTTTCCACATGGCGCATCAGGAAAACGCCACAATCGATTACATTATGTTTTGTACGCCATGGCATCTCCAATCATACCGGCTCAACTTTACCGATCGCCCCGCCCGCTGGATGCCCATTTTTTTCCAAATACACCGATAAAGCATCACACTGCAGGATAAACAATTTAATCAGAGATGTGTTTTAAAACTAAATTCATGTAAATGCAAAGATTATGCCATAGGTTTGTTTACCTATACCCGTAATTAACAAAGGGAATAATTTAAAATTCTGATGAAGTGTGTTTTAAGTTCATACTATTGTTATTATGTAGTCTCAGATTTCACTGTGTTTTAAAGTATTATTAGTGTTGATAAAGTATATTTTCAGTGTCAATTGTGTTTTAACATCAAACTTTAAAATTCTGCTAAAGTGTGTTTTAAGTTAATAATATTTGTTATTATGTTGTGTCACATTACACTGTGTTTTAAAATATTAATAGTGCAGATAACGTATCATTCAGTATCAATTGTGTTTTAACATCAAACTTTATACATATAGAACTTTATGTACTATCTCAAAATTTTTTCAGGTTGTTTATTGTGTTTTAACAAATATTTAATCAATTGGCATGCATTTGTATAACAAAGGACGCTTGTATTTTATATATATAGGGGCGTACCAATTTTTCCGGCCGTTTGTTGTATTTGGCTTGCATCGACACATCCTTAGCGCTGTTGTCCAAAACCTCTACCTTCATGTCCCTTAAATTAAAACATACGCAATAGAAATGATCGTCGTGTAAGACTGGAACAAAGATGAGCGACTTGTCAGGTATCTTTTTCACATCAGCAGAAATTAAGACCGGTTCCATGTTTTCTTCGAATGCTTTTGACCTCCATTTTGCACTTTTTTTGTAGTCGTCTTCATTCTTCATTTTAAGTTGATTGTGTTAAACAATATTACAAAAGTATTAAACTTATATTAAAAGGTCATTATGATCAGCCTTACCAACATATATACTGAACATAACAGGCGTGCGATGCTCCCATTTTGCTTGAATTTTTCCTCATAATTCAACAAATCCGCCCATGCGCTTATTACCAATATGTGCAATTCCATTCCCGGCATTAATGATTCGACCGGAGATCTCATAACTGGCACTCCTCTCTTAGTTCTAAACACAACATCCCTAATGTATACAAACAATTTTTAAACAACGTGTTATAATAATTTCAGATGAATCACTTTCAAACATTGTGTCTTAACATTTTTTGTAGAAACATTCGTATTATAAATTGCATTTTTTATAACATACCACATTGAACCCCAGGCTGAAAACATGTATGAGCTGACCGAGACCTCATCGTTTTCAAGCTTTGCCCTAATCTCTACTGCCCCTTTCACGTATGGAGACCTTAGAGTATCGGTCAACTCTGTTTGTCTTTGCGGTCTTACTTCCCGCTTTCCAAGGTCCAACTCGCGTATAAGCTGCCCACGTCTAATGGAATATTCATATTCCTCCTGTGTTTTTTGGGAGATCGGTGTGACAACGAGTGCGGGCTGCTCCACTACTACAAGCCGAGTCGTCGGTGTGGTTGTCTTGTCAACCGTCTTACATATCTCTTCTACTAATGAAGGTGTCCACTGCGACAAATGTGACATATCCACATTCTCCTTATTTGCCTCTTTTTCTGGTGTTTTATCTGTAGGAGTTTGTGGTTGTCCAGTTGTCGTACATGTCGATGCAACCTTTTTCAGCTTCTCAGTCCACAATGTGTGTTTTTCTTTTAATTTCTTACTTTCGGGGTACAATTGGAAACCTTCCGTAAAAGTGTCGATTATCCATTTCACACTATCGTCAAATTGATTGAAGAACACTTCCAACATTCCCACATGCACCTGATTTACATCAACCAAACTTTACACATTATCATTGTGTTATTTCCCAATCTAAAATGTGTTTTACCAGTCTGAAAATGTGTTTTACCAATCAGAATTGTTTTTTTCAATCTGATTGTGTTTTACCAATCAGGATTGTATTTTTTTTGCATGCTGAAAATGTGTTGTCTTCAATGTGTTATAAGGTGTTGCATGTGCCACATTTTCAAAAAAAAAATGTTTTAAGTAACTTCTTAAATGTATTTGAATGTTTTCACTTATACATTATAGTCGTGTTTAGTATAATAAATTGGAAAACTATAAGAGTACCTCGTCGCTTTGGGTCGCTTGTGGTGTCGATCCATATTCAGATACCATAGGTGACTTAATCCCCGGCTGACTTTGTTGTGTTTGCCCCTACTCGCCGGTTTCAATGCAGTATTTCTCTATATCGGATGTATCCACAACAGGAACTGTTTTTGGGCCAACATCTACGTTCATGCATTTTTCAAACTCTGCATTGAAACCCACATTCACGGGAATTTCTTCGACAACGGGCGCAGTTTCCGGACCACCTTCAACATCGCATTTCTTCTCCACAACCGGATCGGGTTTCGCCCGTTCTTTTTCAATTTGATTTTTTTTCTGTACCTCTGAGACCGTAGGTTTACCATGCGTTTTACCGGCCTGCTTCACCACAGACTTCTTACTTTTAACCGCATCAGATTTGCTAATGTGTTTTACATTCTTGGATAAATCTTTCTTACATGCTTTCACTTCTTTTGCTAGAACATCTTCATCAGACTTTTTTGCAAACGGATAGCTTTGTTCTGGATTCAAGTCATATGCTTCCACTAACGTTTGATCAAACCTCACCGAGTCCAACTTTATGCTGACTCCGTCGATATCTTCCTCAGTGATATCTTCGATGAGATGAGCCGATCTTGGCTCATCTTCCTCGTATTTCTTTTGGTCACGTATCAACGCTGCCTGTAAATATGACGAACAAACTGATGTCAGATGTGTTTTAAGGGTGTTATATACAACATATTGTGTGTTAACAATCCTAATGCTATTTAACAACATCTTGAATGTGTGTTATGCCACATTACATCACATTGTGTTTTATACAACATGTTGTGATTATATTGGAGCTGAACAAAAACTTTGAAGTTGAAATATGTTAATGTGTTTTACCATCAAACAGATGTATTTTAATGCACAATCATAGTGTGTGATTAGAAAATTATATATGCATTCACAACATACCACTAGCAAAGGCATTGGTCCAAGAAAGGGTTCCTTTGATGTCCATGTTTCCACCGTTCGATCCAGACACCTGATCATGTACTCACACCAGTTAAAACTTCTGATATCCTTCCCTCGATGCAAGGCTGGTAGAAACTTCATATTAATTGATGAATTCGTAGTTGTCTCTCCTAGCAGTGTGTTGTAGAACAACAAAAAGTTTAACACAAAGATTCTCCCGCTCGCTTTTTGGCCCTGCATGTATGTTTTGAATTGAACAGGCGTCAAACGTGTAGGAGTGGTTTCGAACTGTCCTTTCCATTCCGCCACAACCTCATGGAAATCTGCCCTTGCTCTCTCAACCTCCTTTATTTCTTCATTCCCTCTTGGTACGCCGAACACATCGTTCACCAATTCCTCCGTTATTTGAATGTGGTGACTACCGCAATTCAAGACCCGTGTTTTAGTGTCGTAGTTATTTACTAACCACCAACCCAGAGTTGATGGAATCAGACCCATTTTAAACCCCAGTATTGCCCCGAAACCTATGTTTCTGACAGCGGCCCGTTGATTTTCGTTCAAAGATCAACTCCCTCATGTGCTTAAGAGCTAATCGCAAGGTTAGTTTCCCGTCTGAAAGTGGTATGTAACTTTTGACCGTTGTTGAAATCTTGCGTGTTTGGCAGTCTATGCTTGACCTAGTAACTGTGGGTCGTTGTGGTTTTTCAACAACTTGTGGGATATCACCCGACCTCCTTTTTTTCCAAGGTGGGTTGTCAAAATCATCATCTGTAACACCTCGAAAATTTACGTCCTATAATGTATTGACACGTGTCATAAGCCAGAACGTGAGAAAGAATACTCTAGAGGGACTAAAGTTGACAAACATAGAAAGTATGTGAATTCAAGGGTTCAAAATGTCAACAAGGGATAAATATACTTTACAGTAACCCTACATGATGCTCATACCTTCGAACGAATAAATCATGGATCATACGGAACTAAATGTGGAAGAAAGTGAAAGATTACAAACTACAGGGGTTAAATGTGTCAACATGTTTAAGTTGTACCTCTGAGTGACCTTTTAGCAAACCCGAGGCTTTGTAACGGTAAATTATGCTCACTAGAATGCACGACAAAAATTTCATAAAGTTTCGTTGCCGTATGAGAAGGATATGATCAAATTCGTTTAAGAGGGGTTAAAAGCGTTAACGTTGAAAATTATGACTTTTCGGGTAATAACAAAGTGACCAAGGACTTAACACAATGGGTAAAAGTTTCGAGGCCCTTGTACGTAAATAAGAAGGGCTCATAATTCAAGAGATAAGTTAAGTTGCCCTTTCGAAGAGCCAGGAGCCAAGCATGCAATTATTGAAAAGATTGGAAAAAAGATCAGAAGGCCAACGCGGGGCGCGTAAGCCTTGTCTAGGCCTTACGCGGGCCGCCTGGCTTGTCCAGATGCAGAAAACGTGGACAGAAGCACTGTTCAGCCTTGTAACCGACTTTGAAAGATCTTTTCAGCAGCATGGGCGCCCCCTACTTACTTTTTAGGCCTTAGGGACACTTGTGGATGATCCATGATCAGTAGTAGACTTGTTTGGCAATGATCTAAGGTGATTAAATCACTATATAAGGCCCATGAGTTGCTACATTGTGTTCATTCCTTCCTTCTACATTTGTGGAGCTTTCTGGAGCACAAGTGTCTTCCCTAAGCATTCCTAATCGTGCATAGGACTTCAGTAAGTATGCTTAACCTTTCTTAGTTAAGTTTTTGCTTAGTTTTAGCTTAAAAGTCAAACCGTCGTAATTAACGGTTGACTTAACGATTAATCACTAATGGTCTAGTGATTAGTCGAATCAAAGGTAGTTATAAGATGGTAATCATGTGGGCTTTAAACCCTTGAAAGGGCACCCTCTGATTCCCACTCTAACTAGATCAAATGTCGGGTCAAAGTTGTTTAGAAGAAGTCAACAGAAGCTTAATTTTTGAACTAACATGTAATTAGCAATGTAGAAGGCATGTAATCTATTTTATCACTCATATAACTTGGTAATAAGTATAAGAACTGGTCTAAGCTTGTTTGATCTGACAATTTTCTGTTTAGACCCGGTTCGGAACCGAAAGTCGCAAAACCTTGACTTTTGCTTTGACTTCAGTTCTGACCCGTTTTAGTAGAGTTTAGAAATGCTTTAGGACTTCCTTAGGACCAGGTTACATGATAGTATAACCCTCTGTGACTGGTTCATTGATTGTCCGCTTCGTTTACAAGTTTCCGTTAATTGCCTAATGTTTGACCATAATGCCCTTTTGGTCATAAAACGAGAATTTTGGGAATGTGAGAGAGCAACAATCTTTGTTACTGATTTATAAACATGTCCCTAAAGTTTCATAGCAGTTCGAGGTCCAGAATAGGAGTTATGCTAAATAGCGCAATTAAGAAGCTTTTGTTAATTAAACGGCGCACTTAGCATAAAGCCTATCTAAAACTCAATTTCGACACCAAACCTTTTACACATTGATGTAATATAATATTTTGAGATTTTTAAAGATTTTTAATTATTTTTAACCTGCTCATAACCTAAGGTTATGACATTGATTCGGTAAATACCGATTATACCCTTTTCGGGCTTAAAATGAGTTCTACATAGTATTTTGACACAAATCCAATTGCAACTGATTTCATATAACAAATAAAGTATTTTGAACTTTATAACCTGATCAGAAACTCAGATTTCCTGTTTAACCCGGAAATCGCTTAAAATAGCTTTTTACGCGTATTAAACGCCTAGTATAGCTTTAAAACCATTTTGTCATATAAAGACTTATTACCTACTGATGTAATTGGTTAAAGTAAGTGGTTTTACTGATCACTTCAGACCCAAACATCAGAATTATAAATAATCTCTTTTATAACCTTTAAAATGACCCAAAATACCCCCTACGGGGCTTATATTGAGATTAAACTCGTTTGGGGTATAATGGAAGGTATCCTTATGATATCACAACATATTCAGGGCATATTAACTTAGGAAACCTGTAAGTGACTCTCATGGTTACCCGTTACGCTTTCTGCGCGTTCGGTTCGGTTTATGTAACTAGTTTACATAAATTAGCCGAAACGGGTCAAACCTTATCATTTTTATCTCAAAATCCAGAAGGTGTTTAGTTTACCCATATTATACAAGTCTTTAAACTTGTCGAGACTAAAACACATTCTATTCCGGTCTTCGCCTAATCGTGCGTTCGAACTGTATCTTTCGTTAAAACTAACCGGCCTAAGTTTAGACTTAATTAAAGACCCGTTAGGATTCTAATAGGTTATTATAAACCTTCGTTCCAGAATAGGAGACCCGGTAAAAGCTACCCGCACTTGCTATTTGTGATTGATACTTGCAAAGGTAAATACTTTTAACTTAATTTCCCTTATACGGGCTTGGGGTACGGTATATAGAATACCGCTTGGTCCAGCATTGAATCTTTAATCGAATAGAGATTAAATCATTGATATGCTTTGTTTTGAAATGTTTTGTTTGCTTAATGCCTTTGGGGGGTTAATGACCATGTCCCGGATATCCTTGGCATCATCTTACGAGATGGCCACGACCTGAGCACGGGGTGTAGGCGTACACCCGTCGGTGCATAAATGAATAAATAATGTGGTGTGTCTATTAATCTTTAACCCGGTCTACGGATCGGGCTACTGAACGCATAAGGAACATGTAATTCGTTTACAAGTATTATATTCAAATAATTATCCCTAGTTATAAAAGTTTGTGCCTCGTGCATTCAAATCAATTTTATTAAACTTTCAAACTGAGTCGGTTGAATGTATTTACCAGTGTAAACTGACGTATTTTCCCAAAAAGGTTAAGTGCAGGTACTAAGCGAACTAGGCTGTCTTTCTCCTAGCGTCCTCAATAAGTCTCGCAAGCTTGGATGTCAAACTGTTGAACATGTATCCTATTTATTTTGGATCCCTTGTGGATTATTTTCAACTGTTTGTGATACTTGATATTACAATTTTATTCGGTTGAAATATATCTATCTTTTGCTTCCGCTGTGCATTTAGATATTGTGTTGTTTGACTGTAATGTTACCAACTACGTCACGATAATCCCCACCGGGCCCACCGGTGAAACGTGTAAATATCGGGGTGTGACAGGTTGGTATCAGAGCCAACATTGAGTGAATTAAACACTAGCCTTTTGTGTTTAATCTCAATGACACAATTGCACATACTCGAGTCTAGACAAGAACTTAGGACGAATTCGAATTGTTGCATTAGTTTGTCCTTTATTGTTTGTTGTTGATTTCAATTGTTTAAGCAGGAAATATGCCACCGACAATCAGAAGAGGAGGAAGAGGCAAAGGGCCAATCACTACCCACAACGATCACGAGGCCGGGCCTTCTCACATGTGAGCTCCTGCCAGCACAATGAGTGCCGATCCTCAGAGAAACAGGAGGAACCTTTTTGAGCCCGCTAGACGGTCTATCTCGCACAGTTCAACACCTTCTTACCGTCACTCTTTTGGGCCGAACTCGGAAAACGGGCCCGATAACCCTCAACCTTCATTCATACATCTCCAGCGTTCTGTTTCGCACCGTTCCTTTGGCGACCCTACTCCTGTCTTTCAGGGCCGGTTCAACCCGGCAGACTATGTCCAAGAACCAATAGGTTTTAACCCATTGGGACCGGAGGACCACTTCTCAGAAGACAATGCAATGGACATGGACGAGGACACGGATCCCGTCGAGCCTGCAAGAGGTACCCCCAACCATCCCATCGAGATCTCTGATGGATCATCCTTCCATGGAACACCCTATCAGGGTCCAGACAGTTACCAAGCAAGATTTAACCAGTGTGAGTGGTACTTCACACCATCTCACCATTCTTCACCCCACCAGCAGCAACAACAGCAGTAGCAGCAGGATCCCTCCAAGGATTCACGTTTCGTGGCAGTTACGCCACCGCCCCCACCGCCGCCAGTTCATCAAGCACCTCCGGATCCTCCAAGGCGTAGGAGAACAGGCGCGCGGATATCCGCACGAAGAGGGGATTTTCACTTTAGCACCCCTCGACACTCCAGTGGCAGTCATTATCCGCCACTGCATGAAGACCCACTAATGGGTGGACCTTCGAACCCAGCTGCAGAGGTGAATTCTGCACCAGTTGCACCACCTCCGCCACCATTTGGTTATGATAACCCGATACCTACATACGCCGGTTCCACAACGTACAACCCGTTTGAGCAGCCAGCTCACACTCACTACAACTATATTGGTGTCGACCCATACATAGAAGCGGCGGCAAACTACAATGCCCTTCATCCCGAAGGACCTTATGGAACTCCTTGGGGAATGGGATACTCAACTCATGGGTATCCAGTACCTGCTAGACCTCCGACTCAGCACCTATCGCAGCAGCCACGTTTTTCCCCACCGGAGCAGGAAGAAATCCTCCACCATTTGAACAGGGTGGAACGAGATTTTGAAAGAGAACGTAAGAACAACCGTGGATTCCTTATGGGCCTGGCAAACCTGTTGAAAGGAAAGAAGAAGAGGGATCATTAATCTCTATATGTATTATTGTATTTCCTATCTCAATCAAGTCCCTACGTGGACATTTATGTGTGTATTTAGTCCCTGCGTAGACCTGTCTTTTAGTCCCTGCATGGACTTGTCTTTCAGTCCCTGTGTGGACATCTATCCTAGTATTGGTCCTTGCGAGGACTTGTTTTCTAGTTTAACCCCTGCGTAGGTAATTCGTCTATTAAAAGTCCCGTTTAGGGCAGTGTGTAATCCTTTTTATGTTTTAATGGAATGGTAAGTTTATGAAATTCATTTTTGTCATTATGTGCATTATATATGAAATAAATAATTCAAAATCATTCCTTTTTAATATAGTCTGCCTACCAAATATTAAATAAGAATCTTAAAGGTATAACCTAGCTTATATGTCTCTATAAGACTTGGCCAAGATGGTAAGACCTGTTAAAAGATTCAAATCCCTGTTAACCTCTGGAAACATGTTAACACTCCTGGCAGACGTGGTTCGTTAAAATCACACGCGTCATTCTTATATAAGGATCCTTCAACGGATTCCAAAACCTCACTTAATGATCTATAAATCAGGGGTTTAAATCATCAATTAAGATGATCATATGTTAGTAGTATAGTGCCTACGGGCCATACTCATTGTCATATAAGACAAGAGACAGTAGTAGTCTTTGACTCCCTGTCAAGAAAAGGTAAAGAACTATGTTCAAACCTTCACGCCTTGATTCCCTGAAATCATGGCTTATAATTTAGAACGTCCCTGTGACTAGGCTTTTGTGCCACTAATAATATTGTTTATAATTAGGATAAGTTACCTTAAAATCCTAAATAAATGTGAGTAACAAATTAACCAAATATGGTCTATGTTTACCATGGTTAATGAATTACCCAATAAGGGCAATTCCATAATAAACTCCCAAATAAATTTTTGTCATTATCTTATGTGACAGTTCAAGATACAATGGCTGATTCGGATGAAATAAATAGTCACCCACTGGAGAACCAGAATGATGCTCGAATTAATATAGCGAGTGCTGAACTGCAAGTTTTAATTGATAATGCTGTTGCAAAAGCCTTGGATAGGCAGTATAGCGAGTCGAGCGGTACTCGGAGTAAGACTCTATCCGCACTGCATTCTAAGCCCAAGACTCATTCTGAGGCGCATAGCAAGCCTCCCTCCAAGAAGGAAGACCCAAAGAAAGATGATGACGATCGTCACTCTTCAAACCATCATAGTGCCCCATCTCAAGGTATCGTGCTGAAACAAGGACCCCGTGATAAGGGTTGCTCCTACAAATACTTTGTGTCATGCAAACCCAGGGATTTCACTGGGGAAAAAGGGGCTATAGACTGCATGACTTGGTTGGATGAGATGGACACAGTGGTTGATATCAGCGGATGCGCTGAAAAGGATGTGGTAAAGTTTGTGTCGCAATCGTTCAAGAGTGAGGCCTTGGCCTGGTGGAGATCATTGATTCAGGCTACTGGGAAGGTTCCACTGTACAGTATGTCATGGGAACAATTTGTTGCCCTCATCCGAGAGAACTACTGCCCTCAGCATGAGGTAGAGAAGATTGAGTCAGATTTTCTGTCATTGGTCATGAAGAATCTAGATTGCCAAGCTTACCTTACGAGCTTTAATACAATGTCAAGGTTGGTTCCTTATCTGGTGACCCCGGAACCCAAAAGGATAGCTCGTTTCATCGGGGGTTTAGCCCCGGAGATCAAGGCAAGTGTAAAAGCCTCTCGGCCAGCTACTTTCAGATCTGTAGCTGATATATCCTTGTCCCTCACACTGGACGCGGTCAGGCAGAGATCGCTGAGGAACACGGATACCGAGAAAAGGAAGCGTGATGATGACACTTCACATCGGTCAAGTAAGAAGCACAGAGGGAACAATGACCACAGGAAGGGGTTTGGTTCTAAGAAGGATGGGCATCAATCTGGAGATAAGCCCAAGTGTAAGATTTGTCAGAAGTACCACTTTGGGAAGTGCAGATTTGACTCAAAATCCCAGTCTCAGTCGAGGCCTTGTGGGATTTGCAAATCCACGGAACATAAGACCCTGGAGTGCAAGAAACTGAAAGACGCAACATGCTACAGTTGCAACGAAAAGGGACACATTAAGACAAATTGCCCAAAGTATGCAAAGAAAGCTGATGAGGGGAAGAAGACTAATGCTAGGGTCTTCAGAATGGATGCAAAGGAAGCTGTGCAGGATGATAACGTGATCACAGGTACCTTTCTCATAAATGATGTCTATGCAAGAGTACTTTTTGATTGAGGAGCTGATAAATCTTTCGTAGATAATAAGTTTTGCAAATTGCTGAATTTACCTGTTAAAACCTTAAGTGTGAAGTATGAGGTGGAATTAGCAGATGGCACATTAGAAATGGCCTCAACCATATTAGATGGATGTTCCATATCCATTAAGAACCACTCTTTTCCGTTGTCCCTAGTTCCTTTGAAGTTAGCCGGTTTCGACATAGTTTTGGGTATGGACTGGTTATCTCATAACCAGACCCATATTGTCTTTAATAAGAAGCAAGTGGTGATCAAGGCTCCGTCTGGAGAGTCACTTACCGTTCAGGGAGATACCCGGTATGGACTGCCGGAGCAAGTATCTATGCTCAAGGCCTCCCAATGTCTGAAGAAGGGTTGTGTCATCTATATGGCACAAGTAACCCTTGATGAGCCGAAACCCAAGATTGAGGATATCCCTGTCATTTCTGAATACCCTGAAGTTTTTCCCGAAGAACTACCTGGTTTACCACCAGATAGGCAAGTAGAATTCAGAATCGACATTATCCCTGGAGCAAGACCTGTTGCTAGAGCACCTTACAGATTAGCACCAACAGAGATGAAGGAATTGAGAACACAATTGGATGAATTGCTAGCCAAAGGTTTCATTAGACCTAGTTCGTCTCCTTAGGGAGCACCAATCTTATTTGTCAAGAAGAAGGATGGATCCATGCGTCTGTGCATCGACTACCGTGTGCTTAACAAGGTCACTATCAAGAATAGGTATCTATTACCCAGGATCGACGATCTGTTCGATCAACTTCAAGGGGCAAGCTACTTCTCTAAGATCAATCTGTGGCCAGGCTATCACCAACTGAAGGTTAGAGATGAAGACGTACACAAGACTGCATTTAGGACTCGTTATGGTCATTACGAGTTCCTAGTGATGCCTTTTGGGCTCACTAATGCACCAGCGGCATTCATGGATCTCATGAACCGTGTCTGCAAACCATACTTGGACAAATTTGTCATCGTCTTCATTGACGACATCCTCATCTATTCAAAGAATCAAGCTGATCATGAGAAGCATCTTCGATGTATTCTTTCACTACTTCAACAGGAGAAGCTCTATGCCAAATTCTCTAAATGTGAATTCTGGCTTCGAGAAGTCCAATTCCTTGGACACGTGGTTAGTGAGCGTGGTATCCAAGTGGATCCCGCTAAGGTGGAAGCTGTCATGAATTGGCAAGAGCCGAACACACCCACAGAAATTCGCAGTTTCTTGGGATTGGCAGGATATTACAGGCATTTTATCGAGAATTTTTCAAGGATTGCTGCACCCCTAACTTCTCTGACTAGGAAGAAGATTAAGTTCGACTGGGGACCGAAGCAACAAGAAGCTTTTGATATCCTTAAACAGAAGCTAAGCAATGCACCGGTGTTGACATTGCCTGATGGAATAGAAGAGTTTGTGGTATATTGTGATGCATCACACACCGGGATGGGATGTGTGCTTATGCAGAAAGGCAAGGTTATTGCCTATGCTTCACGTCAGTTAAAGGTGCACGAAAAGAATTACACCACCCATGACTTGGAGTTGGGTGCCGTTGTATTCGCACTGAAACTATGGAGACACTATTTGTATGGCATCAAGTGTGTGATCTATTCTGATCACAAGAGCCTCTAGCATCTGTTCAACCAGAAGGATTTGAACATGAGGCATCGAAGATGGATGGAAACTTTAAATGATTATGATTGTGAGATAAGATACCATCCTGGCAAGGCGAATGTAGTTGCTGATGCCTTGAGTCGAAAGGAAAGGATAAAGCCTATAAGAATCAATGCCAAGAGCATTGAGATAAATAATAGTTTGAATGAAAGGTTGTTAGCTGCACAGAAGGAAGCTGTACTAGAAGCTAACTATCCTAATGAAAAGCTAGGAGTAACTGAAGAATAGTTATCCTATGGAAAGGACAGAATTCTAAGGTTAAATGGACGAATATAGGTTCCAGTTTATGGAGGACTTCGAGACGTTATCCTCCAGGAAGCCCACAGTTCCAAATACTCCGTTCATCCTGGAGCAGACAAGATGTACCAGGATTTGAAGGCAAACTTTTGGTGGATAGGCTTGAAGAAGTCTATAGCTACCTATGTAGCTAAATGTTTGACATGTGCGCAAGTCAAAGCTGAACATCAGAAGCCGTCAGGTTTGCTGCAACAGCCTGAACTTCCCAAGTGGAAATGGGAAATGGTGACAATGGATTTCATCACCAAGTTGCCAAAGACAAGGAAAGGAAATGATACGATATGGGTCATCGTAGATAGACTGACTAAGTCAGCACATTTCCTGCCCATTAAGGAGACTTATATCTCCGACATGCTAGCCCAATTGTACGTAGATAAGATTGTATCTCTACATGGCGTACCTGTGTCTATTATCTCTGACAGAGATACTAGATACACGTCACATTTTTGGAAAAGTTTCCAACAGTCTTTGGGCACGCGCTTAAATTTTACTACGGCTTACCATCCTCAGACAGACGGCCAGAGAGCGTACAATCCAAACTTTGGAAGACATGCTTCGTGCATGTGTGATTGACTTAGGTGGTAGCTGGGATAACCACCTGCCTTTAATCGAGTTCTCGTATAACAATAGCTACCATACCAGCATTAAGGCTGCGCCTTTTGAGGCCTTGTATGGTAGGAAGTGCAGAACTCCCGTTTGTTGGGCGAAAGTTGGAGATGTCCAACTGTCAGGACCACAAATAGTCTTTGAAACGACGGACAAGATTGTCCAGATTCGTGACCGTCTGAAAGCTGCCCGAGATCGGCAGAAAAGCTACGCAGATTTGAAGCGTAAACCTTTTAACTTCGAGGTAGGTGACAAGGTACTGCTTAAAGTATCACCTGGAAGGGAGTGATGCGATTTGGTAAGAAAGGCAAGTTAAGCCCGAGATACATAGGACCCTTCGAGATCATCGAACGTGTCAGATCAGTTGCCTATAAGTTAAACTTACCTGAAGAGCTCAGTGGTATTCACAATGTATTTCACATCTGTAATCTGAAGAAGTGTTTCGCTGACGAATCACTAGTCATACCACACACAGATGTACACATAGATGAGAGCTTAAAGTTTGTTGAAAAACCCGTGTCGATCGAGGATCGACAGGTTAAGAAGCTTCGAAGGAAGCATGTACCTATTATAAAGGTAAAATGGGATGCCCGTAGAGGTCCCGAGTACACGTGGGAAGTAGAGTCCACGATGAAAGAAAAGTACCCTCATTTGTTCCAGTAAATCTCGAGGTCGAGATTTCTTTTAAGGGGGTGAGGATGTAACACCTCGAAAATTTACGTCCTATAATGTATTGACACGTGTCATAAGCCAGAACGTGAGAAAGAATACTCTAGAGGGACTAAAGTTGACAAACATAGAAAGTATGTGAATTCAAGGGTTCAAAATGTCAACAAGGGATAAATATACTTTACAGTAACCCTACATGATGCCCATACCTTCGAATGAATAAATCATGGATCATACGGAACTAAATGTGGAAGAAAGTGAAAGATTACAAACTACAGGGGTTAAATGTGTCAACATGTTTAAGTTATACCTCTGAGTGACCTTTTAGCAAACCCGAGGCTTTGTAACGATAAATTATGCTCACTAGAATTCATGACAAAAATTTCATAAAGTTTCGTTGCCGTATGAGAAGGATATGATCAAATTCGTTTAAGAGGGGTTAAAAGCGTCAACGTTGGAAATTATGACTTTTCGGGTAATAACAAAGTGACCAAGGACTTAACACAATGGGTAAAAGTTTCGAGGCCCTTGTACGTAAATAAGAAGGGCTTATAATGCAAGAGATAAGTTAAGTTGCCCTTTCGAAGAGCCAGGAGCCAAGCATGCAATTATTGAAAAGATTGGAATCAGATCAGAAGGCCCACGCGGGGCGCGTAAGCCTTGTCTAGGCCGTACGCGGGCCGCCTGGCTTGCCCAGATGCAGAAAACGTGGACAGAAGCACTGTTCAGCCTTGTAACCGACTTTGAAAGATCTTTTCAGCAGCATGGGCGCCCCCTACTTGCTTTTTAGGCCTTAGGGACACTTGTGGATGATCCATGATCAGTAGTAGACTTGTTTGGCAATGATCTAAGGTGATTAAATCACTATATAAGGCCCATGAGTTGCTACATTGTGTTCATTCCTTCCTTCTGCATTTGTGGAGCTTTCTGGAGCACAAGTGTCTTCCCTAAGCATTCCTAATCGTGCATAGGACTTCAGTAAGTATGCTTAACCTTTCTTAGTTAAGTTTTCGCTCAGTTTTAGCTTAAAAGTCAAACCGTCGTAATTAACGGTTGACTTAACGATTAATCACTAATGGTCTAGTGATTAGTCGAATCAAAGGTAGTTATAAGATGGTAATCATGTGGGCTTTAAACCCTTGAAAGGGCACCCTCTGATTCCCACTCTAACTAGATCAAATGTCGGGTCAAAGTTATTTAGAAAAAGTCAACAGAAGCTTAATTTTTGAACTAACATGTAATTAGCAATGTAGAAGGCATGTAATCTATTTTATCACTCATATAACTTGGTAATAAGTATAAGAACTGGTCTAAGCTTGTTTGATCCGACAATTTTCTGTTTAGACCCGGTTCAGAACCGAAAGTCGCAAAACGTTGACTTTTGCTTTGACTTCAGTTCTGACCTGTTTTAGTAGAGTTTAGAAATGCTTTAGGACTTCCTTAGGACCAGGTTACATGATAGTATAACCCTCTGTGACTGGTTCATTGATATTTTCCGCTTCGTTTACAATTTTCCGTTAATTGCCTAATGTTTGACCATAATGCCCTTCTGGTCATAAAACGAGAATTTTGGGAATGTGAGAGAGCAAAAATATCTGTTACTGATTTATAAACATGTCCCTAAAGTTTCATAGCAGTTCGAGGTCCAGAATAGGAGTTATGCTAAATAGCGTAATTAAGAAGCTTTTGTTAATTAAACGGCGCACTTAGCATAAAGCCTATCTAAAACTCAATTTCGACATCAAACCTTTTACACACTGATGTAATATAATATTTTGAGATTTTTAAAGATTTTTAATTATTTTTAACCTGCTCATAACCTAAGGTTATGGCATTGATTCGGTAAATACCGATTATACCCTTTTCGGGCTTAAAATGAGTTCTACATAGTATTTTGACACAAATCCAATTGCAACTGATTTCATATAACAAATAAAGTATTTTGAACTTTATAACCTGATCAGAAACTCAGATTTCCTGTTTAACCCGGAAATCGCTTAAAATAGCTTTTTACGCGTATTAAACGCCTAGTATAGCTTTAAAACCATTTGGTCATATAAAGACTTATTACCTACTGATGTAATTGGTTAAAGTAAGTGGTTTTACTGATCACTTCAGACCCGAACATCAGAATTATAAATAATCTCTTTTATAACCTTTAAAATGACCCAAAATACCCCTATGGGGCTTATATTGAGATTAAACTCGTTTGGGGCATAATGGAAGGTATCCTTCTGATATCACAACATATTTAGGGCATATTAACTTAGGAAACCTGTAAGTGACTCTCATGGTTACCCGTTACGCTTTCTGCGCGTTCGGTTCGGTTTATGTAACTAGTTTACATAAATTAGCCGAAACGGGTCAAACCTTATCATTTTTATCTCAAAATCCAGAAGGTGTTTAGTTTACCCATATTATACAAGTCTTTAAACTTGTTGGGACTAAAACACATTCTATTCCAGTCTTCGCCTAATCGTGCGTTCAAACCGTATCTTTCGTTAAAACTAACCGGTCTAAGTTTAGACTTAATTAAAGACCCGTTAGGATTCTAATAGGTTATTATAAACCTTCGTTCCAGAATAGGAGACCCGGTAAAAGCTACCTGCACTTTGTGATTGATACTTGCAAAGGTAAATACTTTTAACTTAATTTCCCTTATACGGGCTTGGGGTACGGTATATAGAATACCGCTTGGTCCAGCATTGAATCTTTAATCGAATAGAGATTAAATCATTGATATGCTTTGTTTTGAAATGTTTTGTTTGCTTAATGCCTTTGGGGGGTTAATGACCATGTCCCGGATATCCTTGGAATCATCTTACGAGATGGCCACGACCTGAGCACGGGGTGTAGGCGTACACCCGTCGGTGCATAAATGAATAAATAATGTGGTGTGTCTATTAATCTTTAACCCGGTCTACGGATCGGGCTACTGAACGCATAAGGAACATGTAATTCGTTTACAAGTATTATATTCAAATAATTATCCCAAGTTATAAAAGTTTGTGCCTCGTGCATTCAAATCAATTTTATTAAACTTTCAAACTGAGTCGGTTGAATGTATTTACCAGTGTAAACTGATGTATTTTCCCAAAAAGGTTAAGTGCAGATACTAAGCGAACTAGGATGGCTTTCTCCTAGCGTCCTCAATAAGTCTCTCAAGCTTGGATGTCAAACTGTTGAACATGTCTCCTATTTATTTTTGATCCCCTGTGGATTATTTTCAACTGTTTGTGATACTTGATATTACAATTTTATTCGGTTGAAATATATCTATCTTTTGCTTCCGCTGTGTATTTAGATATTGTGTTGTTTGACTGTAATGTTACCAACTACGTCACGATAATCCCCCACCGGGCCCATCGGTGAAACGTGTAAATATCGGGGTGTGACATCATCTGAATCTTCTATCGTGTTACCTGACAAAACACCAACACATCAAGCCGATCAGCAAGTCAGACTTTTTAGTAATTAAAATTAGTTCATAATTTCAATTTACCGTGTGCTATTTCTTTACGCTTATTGACTGTTGGTATAACCTCACCCTTTTTTGTTTCGGTTTGATTCCAGCCTTTTTCTCCTTCTGCTTCTTACCGGTTTCGCTACCCTTCTTGCTCGCGTCGGCTGAAAGAAACTCATAAAAGTTGATGTTAGTATTATGCATTGTGTTTTACCACAACAAACATATGGTTTGTCGTTCGTTCATCTAACTTACATATGGGCATTTCACGTTTTTCGAGCGGTTCCGACTGTAAATCTACATTTTTATCCATTACATTCGGAAACAGATTTGCAATGTCAGACAGAAGGGTACCAGTAGGCGGTTGTTGTGTGCAGTCTAATTTGTTGTCTACCGTTTTTGTAGTTTTGTTAACAGGTTCAACTGTTAGTAACAAACAAACACAACTGGTCAGACAGCTAACTATATAAGTAACCCCCCACACTTTCCGCCACAACTAACCGGACCTTGTAAAGGTGATGCTTCTTCTGTGTCTGATTCATCCACCATAATTGCTTTGTCAGGTTTGTTGCCGGGTTTTTTTGAAAGCCATTTTCCTTTTACTCTCTCACTCTTTCTCCGTTTTACTGAAAAACAGTTGTTTATGCTTTATAAAACACAATTCCTAATCCCACATTTCCCCTTTTTAATCACAGTTCATTAGATATATCCAAAGTTAACACATCAAGCATAATTGTAAAACACACATGTACCAGTTCATGAGCAAACCCATTAGCAATCAAAGTTTTTAAAACACAGTCACCAATCCCAACTATCTTATGTATAAAGCCTAGGCAAACTGTGTTGGATCTGAGTTTCTTTTTGATTGTATTTTGTGTTTGAAGTTAAGATGAAAATGGATGAGTTGTGCAGCGGAATTAAAATGAAAACAAACTTTGCATACAATCAAATGAGAGTAATACTTTAATCAAACATCTTTTACACAATGAACCGAATGATTGAATTTAATTTCAACAACGATTACAAAGATAGATGTATGAATGCAAACTCCCCCTCAGCCCGAGCTCAGTAGTTTGTTCGTGCAAAGAAGACGAATGATGTAAAGAGCTAATAGAACAGTACAAAGTACTGAACTATTTATAGGCACTTGCAAACTACTGAGCATCTTTGCTGACATCACCATGAAAGTGACATCTAACCTCCTAACAAACTCTAACCTCTGATCTATACAGACACTGCTTGTGTTAACTACTGCTAATACATTCTATTACAAAACAGACTTTAGAACAGCTGCTGCAACCTTCTACTGCTGTGAACCCAGCAGCACTTGTCCGGATCAGCAGTGCTTGACTCAAGGCAGTAGATTGAATCAGCAGGACTTTAGTCTTCCATCAGATCTTTAGTTGAGCAGCAGTTATGAGTCAGCAGTTTGGTAAGATCAGCAGATAGGAGGTCATCAGTAGTTGTAATCACTTTCAAGGGGAGAGATTTGTATATCAGCATCTGCTTATTCAGAATTCACTGCTCTGATCCAGTTTTGGCTTTAATTATCTGTTCCTCTGATAGGGTTCAATCCCAACAAACTGATCTTCAAGGTTTTAAAACACAGTCACCAATCCCATTAACACATTAGTTTTTTAAAACACAATCCTCAACCACAAATTTCTAACACATAAAACCTCCATAACCTGACCCTAAAACACATTTGTGGGAAAACCCATTTAAACCTACATAAACAGACCATAAAACATAGATTCTTTAAAACACAATCCACAACCAAAATTACCACTAGAGTATTACTTACTACTAATTAAAACCTACATAAAAAGACCATAAAACACATTTGTGGAAAAACCCATTAAAGCATACATAAACAGAACATAAAACACATAGTTTTTAAAACACATTCCTATTTAACACCTACATAAACATACAACATAAAACACATTACCAATTACAACCAATAAAAACACAGTCATCCCCAATACACTGTAATCATACAAACATTTGTTAGTCAAAAAACACACCTACGGTTCCGGCGACTTCTACTCGTCTTCCGGCGACTTCAACTTTCCTTCCGGCGACTTCAAGACTGCTTCCATCCATATTGTTTGACGTCCCCTGTTTTTTGAATCTCTTCCCTACAAACACGAAATACTTCAATGTAGAACTCGAATGAACCCTAATCGCTTAGTAAAACACTGAACACAATGACCGCTTGATCTTACGTATATAGAACTTGGAAAATCTCTTATCTTCATCCATGATTTTAGGTATTTTTGGTATGATTTTAGGGGATTTTCGTTGTGGCTTTAGAGAGAGAAACAGAGAGAGAGAGGGAAACTCGCGTGTATTAAGGAGATGTGATATGCTGTCAGTTATTTTTGATTGATTTAAAACACTCTAATTGACGAATTTGCCCCTATTCATTTAAAACAATCTATTAAATATAGTTTAATATTACAAGATTGCCATTGATTTAATCTCAACCCTTAAACACACCAATCGCATGGACCAGATCGCTTCCTAGACTTTCTAGGAAAAACACACTTTCCGCAGGAACCCTACTCTCTCTCTCTCTCTCTCTCTCTATATATATATATATATATATATATATATAAAATATATATAATATAATATTGTATAATAATAACTAAAATAAAACATCTGTAAATATCGGGTGTGTACGAATGCATAATATTATAAAAATATATGAATGTCGCAAGGTCGACGATTTTAGCTATACGTGCGTTAACTTAATTGTTTTGTGATTGCCTTATTGTGTTTAATTGTTATCCATGGTGTAACAATAATTTGTATATATTGTTAATTATTCAGATGGAAAACACAGAAAACCAACCAGCAAACGAAGTTAACCAATCTGAACAAAATAATGAAGACCATTTTCTTAATCGGCAAGATATAGAAAATATCGTTGCTCAGGGAATAGCCAATGCTATCCCGGCAATTGTCGCTGCTGTTAAGAATCCTGCTGAACCTTCCCAAGCCAACCATAGTAAACGCACTCGCGACGATAATTTTAGTAACAGTGTAAATGGAGGCGGCAATAATAATAATAATAATAATAATAATAATAATAATAATAATAATAATAATAATAATAATAATAATGTGGTTCAAGCCCCATTCCTTAAGAAAATGAAAGTTGCAACACCTGGTTGCACTTACAAAGAATTTCTTGCCTGTAAGCCAGTTGAATTTGCAGGCAATGAAGGGGCGACTGCCGCACTGCGTTGGTTAGAAAAGACCGAAGCAGTAATTAAAATCAGTAAATGCGCAGAGGAAGACAAGGTTATGTATGCATCCCACCTTTTCAAGGAAGAGGCGTTAGAATGGTGGAATACGGTGTTACAGGCAAAGGGAAGTGACGTGGCTTATGCATGAGTTGGGAAGAATTTAAGGAATTGGTGGAAAGGAAATTTTGTCCCGCCTACGAAAAGGAACAAATGACAAATAAGTTCCTAAATCACCGGATGGTGGACGTGGATTATCGGGGGTATACTTCGAAATTCTTCGAGTATGCTAGAATTGTACCAACCCTGGCCTCGCCAGAACCGGTGCTTATTTCTCGCTATATTTGGGGACTAATTAGCGAAATTCGTGATAAAGTCAAAGCTGCGAGACCCCGCACAATTGACGATGCGGTCGAACTGGCCAACACCTTGACTGACGGACTGGTGTGCACAAGAGAAGAAAACAGGAAAAAGGAATTGGCCCAAAAGATTACCCAAGGATTTCGTGGGGGTAATAATAGTGGTAATTTCAAGAAAAAGGGAACTGGGCAATCTTCCACACCTCCATTATGCAGAAACTGTCGAAAGAAACATTTTGGTAAATGTCAAGAGAAGTGTCATTTCTGCAAGGCACCGGGGCACCAAGAGGAGGAATGCAGGAAGAAATCAACGATTTGCTTCAATTGTGGAGAAGCTGGGCATTTTAGACCAGAATGCCCTAAATTGGTCAAACCAGCTGATAACAAGGCCAAACCTGCTAAAGGAACTAATAAGAAGAATGCAAGAGCCTTCCAGCTGACTACCCAGGAAGCAGATCTGATTCCAGATGTGATAGCTGGTACGTTTCTTGTACATGACGTTTACGCAAAAGTATTATTTGACTCTGGTGCAAACCAAAGTTTTATAAATACTTCATTCTGCCAAGCTCTTAAGCAACCGTTAACCAAACTTAGGCAGATTTATATGGTAGAAACGGCAGATGGAAATTCTGTTAACATAGATAAGGTTTTGCAAGAGGGGAAGATAGAACTCTCCGGCCATAAATTTTCTGCAAACCTGCTGCCTATGAATTTAGCTGGATTCGATGTTGTGTTAGGAATGGATTGGTTAGTAGCCAACCATGCTTGAATCCTCTGTGATAAGAATTCCATAGAAATTCATACACCAGCAGGAGAAGTAATTTTGATTTCAGGAGATAAGCTGCGTAAACCAATGAAGTTTATTTCAGTAATGAAAGTTGCTAGGTATGAACGAAAACAAGGAATAGTGTATATGATTTCGGTAATCATTAACACTAAAAGTAAGGAACTTAAAGAAATTCCAGTAGTATCAGAATACCCGGATGTATTCCCAGAAGAGGTACCTGGATTACCACCCGATAGGGAAGTAGAGTCTAGAATTCATCTAATTCCTGGAACTACACCAATAGCTAAGGCACCTTATCGATTAGCACCCACAGAAATGTTAGAATTGAAAAAGCAGTTAGATGAATTGCTAAGCAAAGGATTTATACAACCTAGTTCACCCCCTTGGGGAGCACCAGTGTTGTTCGTGAAAAAGAAGGATGGTTCAATGCGAATGTGTATCGATTATAGGGAATTGAATAAGGTTACAATTAAGAATCGATACCCATTACCTAGGATTGATGATCTTTTCGATCAACTTCAGGGAGCTAGATACTTCTCTAAGATAGATTTGCGCTCCGGATACCATCAGCTGAAGGTATAGGAAGAAGACATCCCTAAAACTTGTGACAACTCGTATTTTAGAACTTTCTTTTGCATTTCGTGTTAACCTATATGAACTCTATGTGATTACGTGATACATGGTTTTAATGGAATGTTATGTGTTACATGAATGTGTTTTGAGTATATATATAATAAACTTGGTTGCACACCTAGATTCTAGTCGCACACACTTCCTAGGGCCACTCTACTAGGACTCGAGACCAAGGGGCAGCCCATGATAGGGTTCGGCCCACTCCTCTTGTGTGCACAACACATACCCATTAGGGGACTTGTTTCTCATAACTTGCAAACATAAGAAAACACACACAAACCCTAAGCTTTCTCTCTCCCTCTCACCCTTGTGCGACGGCAAACATCCCCTTTCCATCGAAGCTTTGTGATTCGGATCAATCTTTGCTCTCATCTCTAACCGGTTAGTGTTATATCATCGTTTGATCTTGGATATGATTGATGTTGTTGCTCGAGTAGCTGGTTATTATTTGATATCGATGTTATAGTGTTATGCTTGAAAAATATATGATGAAACTGTTGTGGACTGATTGGAAACGTGCATTATCAAAACTGTTAGGGGAAACCATATGGTTCGTCTAGGTCGTGTAGGACTGGTTGCATGATTTAGATTTGGAGCCTAATAGATGTAACCGGCTGTTATAAAGTTTGCATGATGGTTAGGGTTGAATGTTAGTATTAGAATTCACTAATCTGATGATCCGGTTGAATACTTGGTTATTATTCTTGATTAAATTACAATTACAATTAGGGTGGTTTGAATATACATGATTGTTTGAATATACATGATTGCTGAATTAATTGTTATTTGATCTGATTTGAAACTGCCAAACTTGTTAGCAATTGTTACGGATATGAATGAGCTGCAAATAAGGAAGTCTGTTACACACCTAGTCTCGACAAGGGTTGCGAGTCAAGAACTCTCAGTCTCGACTCGAGACCGCACCTCACTCACACAAAAACAACGTGACTCGAGATCATGGTTGCGGGTCTTGTTGCGACTCGAGACCATCTAGTCTCGACTAGTACATGCATGATCCGAGATCCCTTGGTTGCGACTCGAGATCTTTAGGCCAACAACCCGAGACCGTACAGTCTCGACTCGAGACCACCAGCTCTCACATCTGTTATGGGCTTGCACATTATCACAGGCCCAAGAGCTTGGCCCGCATACTTGGGCTTTGTTTGTTTACGTGATGCTACTGTTGAACTTGTATGTACTATTAACTGCCATGATTATACGTGTAAGCCATGATCAATACTTGTATGCAACTTGTTATTATACGTGTAGAAAACCATACGTGCATTACTAAAACCTAGCCCTGACTTGTATGGTAACCATGTTAGGACGTGGTTGACCACATATAGCTCAAGTAACCTTGTCGTGTATCTGCCGAGCAAACCAAGGTGAGTTCACACTCTTACCAAGGCATGGGATTCCCGGTGGGTTGGGAATGGGATAGAATGATTACTCGTACTTTCATCGCTACTGGTTTACGTACCACTGTCCTCGGGTTAGGAGGGACACCTATAGATACACCTAGACTAGAAAACATGGGAAGCCCCCACTAATCTTCGCAAACATGTCTGGGAGACCGCGATACGAATACTAACCTTCGCAAACATGTCTAGGAGACCGCAATACAAATATAGATACAACTAGTCTAGCAACACATGGGAAGCCCCCACTAATCTTCGCACACATGTCTGGGAGACCGCGATACAAACTAATACGATACATGGTTTACCAAACGAGTATATGCTTTACGTACGAATACTATAACTAAACAACCAACTGTGAACTCCCTCAACTTTGTTGTTGACTCTCTGTTACATGCCTTGCAGGACGTTAGGTACTCATGGAGCTTGCACTGGGAGGCGCAGTCGTTGTGGGACATGGACAGTGGATGCCATGTTAAAACAATATAACACTTTAAACTTATTACTTATGTTTGGGTTTTCACAATTATGCTTTCGCTAAACATTTACTATGCTTTGTTTTGAACACCTTTCATATTGTTTGGTTGAATTACATTTATTACTTATTATGTTCAATATGATTGGTGGCTTGATCCTGGTCAGTCACGCCTCCAAGCGGTAGTACTCCGCGTGTGGATTTTGGGGGTGTGACAAAACTGCTTTCAGGACTAGGTATGGTCACTACGAGTTTACAGTCATGCCATTTGGACTAACGAATGCTCATGCAGCATTCATGGACATGATGAATAGGATCTATAAGCCGTATTTGGATAAATTCGTAATTGTCTTCATCGACGATATACTTATTTATTCCAAAAGCCAGGACGAGCATTGTGAGCATCTGCATGCACTTCTAGCCTTATTAAGAAAGGAAAAACTTTACGCCAAATTTTCGAAGTGTGAATTTTGGCTACAAGAGGTGCAATTTTTAGGACACATGGTGAATCACGAAGGTATTCACGTAGATCCCTCTAAGATAGAAGCGATCACAAATTGGAAGGTCCCGCAATCAGCTACCGAAGTTAGAAGTTTTCTGGGGTTAGTTGGATATTATAGGTGCTTTATAAGAGACTTTTCTTAAATAATTGTTCCATTAACTAAGTTAACCTGTAAAACTGTTAAGTTTGAATGGGGACCCAAGTAAGAAGAGGCCTTTAGGATTTTAAAGCAAAGATTAACAAATGCCCTAATTCTAGCCTTACCAGAAGGGACAGAAGATTTTGAAGTCTTCCGCGACGCTTCTAAGTTAGGATTAGGATGCGTGCTAATGTAACACAAAAAGTTAATTGCGTATGCATCAAGGCAGTTGAAGAAGCACGGGGAAAATTATACGACTCATGATTTGGAGTTAGGAGCCATAATTTTTGCCCTTAAAATTTGGAGACATTATTTGTATGGAAGTAAGTTTACTGTCTACACAGATCATAAAAGTTTAAGATACATATTTGGGCAAAAAGAATTAAACATGAGACAAAGAAGATGGGTGGAAATTCTAAGTGACTACGACTGTGATATTCAATATCACGAAGGAAAGGCGAATGTAGTAGCAGATGCCTTAAGTCATAAGTATCATGAAAAGCAAAGGCGAGTTCGTGCTCTAAGATTAAATATCCAATTAGATTTAATGGAACAACTGAAGAACGTTCAGGAAACAACAATCAAAGATGATGCGGAAGGAATGAAAGGACGAATAAAGGAATTTGAGCAAGGGACTGATGGAATTTGGAGATTCCATAAGAAAAGGATTTGGGTACCTAAGCAAGGAGATTTAAGAGATAAGATTCTAGAAAGAGCCCATAAGTCTAGGTATACGATGCATCCTGGTAATAATAAGATGTACCAAGATTTAAGAAATAACTTCTGGTGGATAGGAATGAAGAAGGATATAGCCAGATACGTTTCTAAGTGTCTAACTTGTTCACAAGTTAAGGCGGAACACCAGAAACCTTCAGGGTTACTCAAACAATTAGAATTGCCTGTATGGAAATGGGAACTAATAACAATGGACTTTGTTACTAAGCTACCCAAAACCAGGAAAGGTAACGATGCAATCTGGGTGATTGTAGATCGATTAACCAAATCAGCTCATTTCCTACCAATGAAGGAAACCTTTAGCATGGAAAGATTGGCTAAGCTATATGTAGACGAGGTAGTGTCACTGCATGGGGTTCCACTCTCCATAGTTTCAGATAGGGATAGTCGTTTCACTTCGCATTTTTGGACAAGCTTCCAACAAGCAATGGGGACACGATTAAATCTAAGTACTACACACCATCCGCAGACAGATGGACAAAGTGAAAGGACAATCCAAACCCTGGAAGACATGCTTAGGGCATGTGTAATAAATTTTGGTGGAAACTGGGATGACCACCTACCCTTAATTGAATTCTCCTATAATAATAGTTATCATACAAGTATCAATGCTGCCCCGTTCGAAGCACTGTATGGACGAAAGTGTAGAACTCCAGTCTGCTGGGCAGAAATAGGAGAAAGTCAACTATCAGGTCTCGAAATTGTACAGGAAACCACCGACAAGATAACTCAAATCAAAGAGAGACTGAAAACAGCTCGAGATCGCCAGAAGAGTTATGCAGACAATCGACACAAGCCACTAGAATTCCAAGTTGGAGACAAGGTACTCTTAAAAGTTTCACCATGGAAAGGGGTAGTTCGATTCGGTAAGAAAGGAAAGCTGAGTCCAAGAAATATAGGACCATTCACAGTTACCCAACGAATTGGATCAGTTGCCTATCAACTACAACTATCAGAAGAGCTAGCCGGGGTACATAATGTGTTTTATGTATCCAATCTTAAAAAGTGTTTATCTGATGAATCACTGGTAGTACCTCTTCAAGACGTAGAGGTAAATGAAAAGCTAAAATTCGTTGAGAAACCTCTCCAAATAGAAGACAAAAAGGTCAAGCACCTCAAGCATAAGAGATTGGTGCTGGTCAAAGTGAAATGAGATTCGAAAAGAGGACCAGGGTATACATGGGAACTGGAATCGGAAATGAAGAGAAAGTACCCTCACTTGTTCCAGTAAATCTCGAGGACGAGATTTTAAACAAGGTGGGGAGGGTGTAACAACCCTTGCCAAAATTATTATTTCTTATTCTAATAATGCACATTAGGAAACCCTAATTGAGACCCTCAAGTAATATGGCACGACCCGTAAAATTTTAAAAACAGGCAAAACTAGGATCAAGACCTTCAAAAACGGATGTAAAGCACGTATTTTCGAGATTTTTGACTCAGCAAGGCTATGCATGCAACGAGGCTACCCTAGCCTAAACTGGTCGCTCTCGCGATACGCGCCAGAGGCCAGGGTTCCTGGCGCGACACGCGGGGGAGGCCAAAATCTAGTATAAAGCTTACGGGTTTGGCACTTGCATGGGGTGACTGTTTTGACGTAAAAATTCGTATCGTGCGTTAAGTTGTGCTTTGTTCTTTCCAAATTCACTTAAATCTCGAATCTCTGCTACGACAACAGGGTAATTACTCGATCACTGCTACTATACAATGTCCGATCGATTAAAACCGATCCGATGTGCTGCCTGAATACGGGCTATACTTTGTCATTCGTCGTGAGGGTTTTGATCTCGTGAGTTATCGTAAATGTTGTATTAAGTTACTAGCCTAGTTTCGTTTGCATTATTATTTTTAACTAGGTTACCAGGCTAAATCAGTAGGCGGACTCTGTCCAGTTAAAATTTCAATGTGAGTCATTCTCTTTTTACCAAATTATTTTCAAAACCCTATTTATTTTCAAAGTTATAATTACAGGGATTAAGTCTTTGTAATCTTCGATTACAGCCGGTATGTGGGGTTTTGTATACATTACTTGATAACCGTCACCATTGGACAACGGTTAGCCAATGGGTGATATGACCATAGTCACAGATACGGTCGAGTGACAAATACCGTTGGGTAATTGGTTGATATAAACATTGTAATCGCCCTTAGTACTGTAATTTATAACAATGTGTCGTTTTGTGTAAATTGAATGACTCGCCAATATTTCCCGCTGATAAAATCTTTTTAAACATGTTTCAGGTGATTTACTGTGAACAAGGAAAAGTGTCGCGTAGCACTACCAGCTTGAATGAAGTGGCTCAGTAAATAAATAAACATGTTTTTGTAATCAGGGGATTTCCCAGTGAAATTCCTTTATTGTAAATTACGGGGTTTGTCCCGAGAGTTGAAATAAAATAAATGGGTATTTTCAGTATAAACGATCCTGTTAAAATTTCCGCTGCCTAATTAAACACCAATACCACGGGTTTCTGTCCCGCGGCTTATGAACCGGATAAAACTGGGTCGGGGGCCGTGACAACCGGCCCCTTAAAAGTTACGTCCCTTGTTAATTTTATCACAGAATTAAAAGCGCTAAACCGACAATGGTGTAAAAAAGAATATAGTAAGATACGTTCTACTTACATTAAGTGAACATAATGCAATATCCTTAACCAACTTTAATTTTTGTGATAACAATCTTATCTAAGACTTTCATCAACAGACAAGAAGTGAAAGAAGTAAATGAGAGTTGGGACCAGAAAAATAATTCAAATCCTTATTTAATAGATTTAAACACCTTATTTAATTATTCTAATACACGATCACAACTTATAACCAACCAATGCAAGTGTTGCAAGCTACATAAGTAACGTTCGTTACATTCTTATAAAGTGAGTTACAAGGTAATTGAGCATCATGAAAATACTACACTAACAATTACATTACAATACACTTAAACTTCATCAAGAGATTTAGTATTATGACCCTTGTGGAGAAAACTAGGGTTGTAAACGAACCGAACGAACACGAACAAGGCTTTGTTCGTGTTCGTTTGTTAAGTAAATAAATGTGTTTACGAACGGTTCATGAACACTTACCGAACGAGATTTTATGTTCGTGTTCGTTCACTAAGGAAATGAGCGTGTTCACGAACACAAACGAACACAAATAAATTTGGCGAACGCGACGAAGGATAAAGATAGATTGCCCAGAGAGTAGCACTCGAACTTGAATCCCTTATTGTGGAACGGAGGTCGATCGTATTCGCCAATGTAAATAATGAGAAATGAAAGGGAAATGATGCATAACAAGGTGAAAGTGGGTTTCCTAGTTTAATTGTTAGGGTAATAAAATAAATAAAAGTTTAATAATACAAAAAATACAAATAAAATATAAGAAAATACAAAGATCTTCAATTAAAACACAAACTTACGAACATAAATGAACACAAATCAACGAATATTCACGAACACCTTACCGAACGTTCACGAACACAATCGAACGAACGAGACATTTGTTCATGTTCGTTCATTTAACTAATCGAACGAAATTTCTTTTTCATGTTCGTTCATTTATTAAACGAACGAACATAAACTAACTTCCCGCCGAACGGTTCACGAACGGTTCGCTGAACGTTCGGTTCGTTTACAGCCCTAGAGAAAACATTATGTAGGATTCGAACTCGGGGTTAAGGGTTGTATAACCAAAGAGTTTACCAGTTAATCTACACCTTCCAAAAAGAATACTATTTTCAACTAGATTTTCATCATACCGAAGAGAAATTATATTGCGAAACTTAAAATTATTAACATCAAATATTGAGCATAAAAAGTAGATTATGAAAAATCCTAAAATGGAAAATATATCTTTTGTTTGGGATTAACTATCAATATTCTTCATGTGCACATGCCGTGTTCCTTCAACCGTTCTCTATACACGTGACCTTCTAACATTAGATTCTTTAGCAGTCTTAAAGACCCTTCCCCATAACAATTCATTCCTTATTATTTTATTATTATTATTATCTTTTCTTTGAAAGTAGGCGAATTTCATATAAAGGATCTCAAGCAAGCAGCTCAAGGAATACAGTACATAAAGAAAAAATCGAAACAAAAAACAAACAGATATCAAAAACAAAATAGACACGTTACATTGGAAAATCCGTAAACTTAAATCCTCTCCATTTATCCCAGATAATATCCGGGAATCCAGCCCGAGATTTCACCCAGAGAAACAAAAACGCCTTGATGTCGCCAATCAGACTCGCTGTTTTTGGGAATATTATTATTCGTTTATATTATCCATAAAAATTACTAATACATACATCAAACTTATCTTAATCTTCATATCATTTTTACAATGGGATAAAAGATTATAAATTAAAGTTATAAACTTAAGATCAATAAAAAATGTGTCTATTTATTTAACATAATAGGATAATGACATTTTAAAATTATAAATAGTGATCTCTTATGACTGATCTTTTCATATAAATTTTTCTATATAATCAATACTATGTGAGAGTAGTTTTGTCATATATGTATTATATCAAATTTTACGATTACATGTATGTAAATGAGTTTTTACATAAATGTAAATTGTATATATATATAATATATATTGTAAGCTTAACGTACATTACTGCTTAACGTACATAACATACGCGACCAAAAAACAACATGCGTGATTAATATATATAACATGCGTGATTATATATTGATCAATTTAACGTGCGTGATTATGTACAAGTTTGCGTGATTATATACAAGTTTCCTGCATGCGTGATTAGGTTTTTTAAGTTTATAACGTGCGTGATTTTCAAATGCACTTGCGTAATTTGGTCGCGTACGTTATGTACGTTAAGCCGTAATGTATGTTACACTTTATATATATATATATATATATATATATATATATATATATATATATATATATACAGGGTAAGGATAGTGTAAAAAGGGCCTAAAGTGTGAGAAGTGTATTATAACACTATATATAATACTATATAACACCATATAAACACCGTATAACAATATGTAACACCATATAATACCATATAATACTATGTAACACTATATAACATTATATAACAAATATAACACTATACATCTATCATAGACATGCTATCAGACAACCTATAGTGTTATATTTGTTATATAATGATATATAGTGTTATATGGTATTATATGGTGTTACATGTTGTTATACGGTGTTTATATGGTGTTATATAGTATTATATATAGTGTTATAATACACTTCTCACACTTCTCACACTTTGAGCACTTTTTACAGGATCCTCTACCTATACATACATACATACATACATACACACACACACACATATATATATATATACTTTGGCTATTACACATATGTAAACCTATGACAAAAGTACCCTAAAATAATATAAAATATAAAAATAAAATAATTAATGTTACGAGTTCTTAAATTTTTTGAAGTTCTAAAGAGAACCCAAATAAAGATAAACTGGTAATTAAATAAGACGTCTTGTAAACTCTTTTATGTATATACTAGGTTAGAGCCTGCGTCTACACACGGTTTGACAAATGAAAATACTTTGAATTTCTTCATATTTAAAATAGTTTAAAAAACAAATACACCGGAAAAAGAAAAAAAAACAAATAATTCAAATTTCATTATTTGAATTCTACTTCTCAATAAGACTTCACAGTGTGGGAGCATGGTCTTGGCAATGGCACCGAGATTTCCACCGCCATGGAAGGCATGAGATTGGTGACGTAGAGCGATGGTATTGGTTGTTTGGGTTGATTGTGATTCGTTGTTGTTTATTTTATTTTTTTCAACGTCCTTTTTAAGCTTCTTCCACTCCGTGCTTTTTTTTTTACCATGCCCCCTACTAACGTGGCTACCACGTAACGCTTAATGCACCCATTTCATACCCTTCCACACCGTCCACTCTAAGTAATAAGTTTATAACTTCATTCTAACTGTTTATACCATCTTGACCATTGCAGCCCCATGATGGATGATAGATAAATCACCAATTGTCTAATTTGCAAGTGCAACATTATGCCTCATGAATGTAAAAGTTAATATTACATTTTAGAGAAAAATATAAAAAAGAAAATTGACAAATGAAGATGAAAGTGTTATAAGGGTCGATGTTAATTGTGTCATGTCAGGATGGGCATGTTACACCCTCTTTTACTTGATGATTAGTTATAAACCATATAAAAAATGACAATATGGTATCTGGAAATTCATATTATTCTTACGAAATAATCTGCTTCTAAATTTTTAAGCAAAAGAAAAATTTCGACTTAATTACAACTCAAACACAAAGTTATTTGATAAATTTTAAAGAAATCTCATCAATACAATTAGCACTTTTACTACTACATTAACACTTCCCATTTATTAGGATGGTATTCAATCCTTATCATGCCATCTCATGAACGCATAATCCTTAATTTCAACCCTCTTACCTGAAATATATATAAAGCCCACAATATTAATTAGCAAAGCTAATAGAGTTTACCTATTGAAGGGGTATGGTCCCAGATCTCGTGTCAGCATCGACCGCGAGTGACCATTACCCTTATAAAAACTCCCACCAGCTAACAACCTACTTGTGTCCGTGCGGGAACGCGTCGACACAGTGGTTGAATCCAATCTGCCCAATGATGGAGGAGGACTTACCTGGAATATGAGAACGGTATAGTGATGCGGCTGGCACCGCATCTGCTGTATGAAAACGGAAGTATTCACAGCGATGCGGCCTGGCACCGCATCCAGTGAACACTTCTATCAATACAGGGAAGCTGGATAACAGCAACAGTCACCACAGACGACGATGCGGCCTGGCACCGCATCTTGCGTATTTCTTGATCAAAGAGTGAGACGCGAGAACATCTACAGTTACCGTAAACAGCGATGCGGCCTGCACCGCATCCTGTCTACTCATCAAGTGGGACTGACACCACAGAGCAAGTAGCACCAATGGCAGCCGCCTGTCAGGTCTACGTAAGCGACAGACTGACGTGGCGTCGCCTCCCCGGCCGACATGTCTGACACACCTGCAAAGGTACAGCATGCCGTCAGTCTATCCATCCACCTCCTGCTTCACTCCTCGGCTATAAATACCAACCCCAAACCAGGTTTGAGGTATCTCTTCACAACTCTCTCACTACTACTACTATCATACTTTGCTTCCCAAGCAGACTACTGATTCTCACGCCGGAGAGTGGTAACAAGGAGCACCCCCCACCCCATCCTCCTTGTTACGAGTCACGGTTTGTTTCCTTGTGCAGGAGATCAACCCACCGGTGATCCAGTCAGCGATCCTCGAGAGGAAGGAATTAACTCTTCTTGACGAGACCAGTGAGTTAACCCTGCCCGGTTAACCATTGTTTCATCATTGGCGCCCACCGCTACTCTTAGCACTTTTTCAACCATCCTTCTCTCTCTCAAAAGATCATGACTGATCACCAACACAACACTGGGGATAACCAAAACCCCGCAAACCCAGGGCCGGTAGGGGTTACTCCCTCAACCTCACACCCTGGACACATTGGCACGTCGACGCAAAGGGGTCCATCCCTTTACGTTCGGACATGACCTATCACAGTATGCATCTGTGATCCCACCAGACATGGACCCTCATGCCTGGTATGACCAGCAGGCAGCCCTGCTGGCCGCAACATACAACCGCGCTTGTGCGGAAGCGCAAGTACAAGCTGGGCCTACCCCAGCACCGCACACCCCTGCGGTTCGTATTTTACAATACGAAGGCAGGGTACCCTCACGTCCAGCCTCGAGAAGCAGACGTGAAGACCGCGGATCATCTTACTGTGATGTCCGCACAATAAACGAGGATGATTCCTCATACGGGTCCCACGGCAGGGGGCTAGTACATACCCGCCTGGGTCCGTACAGCGAGGACAGGCGGCGGTCCGCATCCCAACACGGCTCCGGAATCCAGAGCCGGTTGGGCCCACAGCCATATACCGAAGGGTATGGTCGTACTGACCCGGACGACCATACATATTGCGGGGATTCTCATGCTACCAGTAGCAGGCCGGGATGACGACACTATATTCCTCCCACTCATCCCCGCAACACATACCTCAGGGCTGCAAAGCGCCCTGAGAACCAGCCCTACAGGTCGAAAGCTGCAGCCGAAAACTCCAAATTCGCCCCGCGAATTGCCCACGCCCATGTCACCACAACAAAATTCCCATTTAATGTTGGGAAATACAACGGTTCGTCCGACCCGGACGAACACATGAACGTTTTCATGGGTGCGGGATGCAACGGCCAGTGGGATGAACCCACTTGGTGTAATTTTTCCCCCAGACCCTCACAGGTCTGGCTAGGGCTTGGTTCGATTCTTTGCCAGTGGGATCACTGGCCTCATTCGAGGACTTGCATGCAAAGTTCCTCGCTCATTTCAGCCAGCAACGACGTCACGAACGTGATTCGATGGATGTCATGAATATCTGGCGCAGGGACGACGAATCTCTAGAAGCATTCGTCGTCCGATACAATAAAGAGTGCCTGGAGATAGGCGACGTGGCAGACCAAATGGCACGGAACCACTTCATTAAGGCCGTCAGGGACAAGCAGATGGTTATGACCATCTCTGGCAAGGAGGGCTTGCCTAAAAAATGGGAAGATGTCATGGCCGCAGTCAAGACATACGCCCAGACGCAGCGGTCCCTTAAACCCGCATATGGCAAAGGCACAGCCCCAAGCCGAAACCTCCCGCCAGGAGTCCAAGCGTAACAATAAACGCAACCGGAACGTTGGAAATCGCTACAACATTTCCAAACCATACTTCCCGCGGACCAACCCGTTTGACCCAAGGAACCATAACGCCCAACGGGACAACTTGACGTTAAAGAAAGATTCTCGGGACCGCAACTGGACCGAGATCACTGTGTCGCCAAGTGAAGTCCTTCTTACGGACGCACAGTTCCTGCGACCGGCCCAACCAATGAAGTCCAAGAAAAATCAAGATCTCACTCTCTATTGTGAGTATCACAAGGACTCAGGCCATACAACAAACAACTGCATCAGTCTCCGGCTGGAGATTGAGCGAGCCTTAAAAGAGGGGAAACTGCAACATTTTTTGCCAGGTGGGCAAAAACCCACCAAGCGCATTACCCCCCATGGCGAGGCACCTCCTTAGGGAAGAGGACCATGTATGTGGCCTCAACCCACATGATCAACGGAGGTCAAGGTAGGCCGCGCAAGGCGGCGAGAAGACCGGACAATGACTGGAAAGACGAGCAAGTCGTCTTTCCAAAAGTCCGAGGCGGCCCGCGCGACAGACGCGCCGTCGTTATTACAGGCCAACTGGATCATTACTGCACCGAGCGTCTATTCATCGACCCGGGCAGTACTTCTGATATCATCTATGAGCAATTCTTCAACCAGTTCGATCAGGAAGACAAAGATTGGTTGCAAGCAGTGGACTACCCGTTGGCCGGGTTTGCAGGGGAAACTGTCTTTCCCCTAGGCCAGATCACTTTTCCTGTGCGCCTCACCAGCGGGAGGCACACGCGAACAGAAGAGGTAAACTTTATGGTTTTACCTCATACTTCCAGATATGACGTGCTCCTTGGGAGAGAGTCCCAAGGTGATTTCAACATGATTACGTCCGTACCCCACTCTGCTGTCGGTTTCCCAACCGAAACAGGGGTCGCGATAATCTACGCACGCAGAGACGTCATTATGTCGGACGAAATACGTCCGACCAAGATAGCAAGGCCTACCACCAACAACCAACTAGAAAAATGGGTTCTCAACGCGAGATACCCAGAACAAAAGGTCACGTTGGGCCACGCCTTGTCCCCTAACACCAAAGCGCACCTGAAGCAGCTTCTCTTTAGGAACCAAGACATTTTCGCGTGGACACCCGCAGACATGACTGGGGTCCCGCGTGAAATCGCGCAACATTGCTTAAATACCATGCCAGGTATTAAGCCGGTGATCCAAGGCCAACGCCACCTTGGATCCGCTAAAAACTAGGCGATGCATGAGCAGGTGGAAGAACTGCTCTCCGCAGGCATCCTGTGGGAAGTTAAATACCAGACTTGGTTATCCAACCCAGTCATGGTAGAGAAACCATCCGGGGGCTGGCGCATGTTCGTCGATTACAAAGACCTCAACAAATCCTGTCCCAAGGATTGTTACGCACTTCCGGAAATCGACAAAAAAGTCGATAACCTCGCACCATTCAGATGGAAGTGTTTCCTTGATTGTTACAAAGGCTACCACCAGGTACAAATGGCAATCGAGGATGAAGACAAAACGGCATTCCGCACTCCTACCGGAAATTATTGCTACACAAAAATGCCGTTTGGGTTGGGCAACGCGGGCGCAACCTATCAAAAACTTATGAATGACACTTTTCGCGAGCAAATCAGCAAAAGTGTCGAAATCTACATGGATGACCTGGTCGTCATGAGCATGGAAGAAGATACCATGCTCACTGATATCGAAAGAACATTCTAAACTCTGCGAAGCGTCAATATGAAGCTCAATCCAGGGAAATGCTCGTTTGTAATGGAAGAAGGCAAATTCCTTGGCTTCATCGTAACCAAAGATGGATTCAAGGTTAACCCGGAAAAAGTTCAGGCGATCGACCGCATGCCATCGCCTTCAACAATGAAAGAGATGCAACGACTAGCCGGCAGGCTAGCCGCACTAAATAGATTCTTAGCCAACCATGCAGCTAAATCTTACCCTTTCATCAAGACCCTGCGGAACTGTCTAAAGAAAGAACAATTCCAGTGGACCGCAGAGGCTGAAGATGCCTTCCGGGAAATGAAGGAGTGTTTGATACAACTCCCAACCCTAACTGCACCGCGCAAAGACGAACCACTTATATTATACCTATCCGCCGCAGACAATGCGGTGGGTGCGGTACTAATAGTGGAGCGGGAGGGAGTTCAAACACCCATCTACTACATCAGCAAAATGCTCAACGACCCAGAAACAAGATATTCAATAATGGAAAAGTTGGTACTAGCACTAGTACACACATCAAGACGGTTGCGACGCTATTTCGCAAATCACGTCATCACGGTGTTAACCAACTACAGGATCGGCCCGATCCTATCCAAACCCGACATCTCTGGGAGGTTAGCAAAATGGGCAATCGAGCTGGGCGCACTCACGCTAAACTACAGGCCGCGCCCCGCAATCAAAGGCCAAGTCCTGGCAGATTTCGTCGCCGAAGTACCGGCAAATCGCATCCAAGAATGCGAACAAGAACAAAACCCTGCACCACCGCCACCTTCTTCAGAAATATGGGCACTTTTTACCGATGGTGCGTCCAACGAAGAAGGAGCGGGCGCAGGTCTGCGACTCGTCAGCCCCGACGGCCAGGAGCTTACCTATGCAATCCGCCTTGATTTCAAAAGCACAAATAACGAGGCAGAATATGAAGCTCTATTGGCAGGGCTACGTCTAGCAGTTAAGCTCGGCGTACAACATCTGGAAGCACATGTCGACTCCTTGTTAGTTGCAGGTCAGGTGCGCGGTGACTATACCGCAAAAGGGGATATCATGATCCTCTACCTCGAGCAAGCCTTGCAACTAAAATCAAAATTCACTTCCTTCAACATCCGTCATATCAACAGAAGTGAAAACAAATCCGCAGACGCACTGTCAAAACTCGCGTCCACCAGCTTCCAACACTTGGCAAAGGAGATACGCATCGAAATTCTGCAGAATCCCTCAGTACCCCTGAGCCAAGTCAATGTCATCTAATACGGTACAACATCCTGGATGACGCCAATCATTGCATACCTGCAATCAGGTGTGACTCCCAAAAGCAAGTCTGAGGCACGCAAGTTACAATACAAAGCGTGCCATTATCAAATGGGAGACGGTATCCTATACCGCAAGTCATACATGGGCCCACTCTTGCGCTGCGTCGACCCTCAAGATGCCACATACCTCATCAGAGAGATACACGAGGGAATGTGCGGCATACACGCAGGACCACGCATGGTAGTGGCAAAAATCATGAATGCTGGGTATTACTGGCCCGGCATGCACCTGGATTCCGTCAAAGAACTGCACAAGTGTATTAATTGCCAACGGCATGCCCCCAAGACCTTGCGCCCCAAGAACAACTTGATCCCGGTCACCACCGCATGGCCCTTTCAGAAATGGGCAATTGACGTGGTCGGACCATTCCCAGACGCACCAGGTGCAGTCAAATTTATCATAGTAGCGGTCGATTATTTCACAAAATGGGTAGAGGCAAAACCACTTGCCTCCACCACTGCTATGATAACAAGGACATTCATTTGGGAACACATCATCTGCCGTTTCGGTCTACCAATGTGCATCGTTACCGATAACGGCACCAACTTTGCTGCTGACGAATTTCAAAAATGGCTAGAGGAACTACATATTGAACATATATTCTCCTCCGTGGCACACCCGCAAGGGAATGGCCAAGTTGAGAGTATCAACAAAAGTCTAGTCGAAGGCATCAAAGCAAGATTGGGAACAGCCAGGCGTGGTTGGGTCAATGAACTCCCAAGCATCTTATGGGCTCACCGAACAAGCCCAAAAACAAGCAACGGGGAGACACCCTTCAGCCTGGTCTATGGCTCAGAAGCGGTAATCCCCGCGGAAGTAGGGCTTCCTTCACCCCGAATGTTGGCTATCAACAGAATAGCCAACGATGAAGCACGCAGACTTGACTTGGACCTCCTAGAAGAAAGGCGTGAAAACGCTGCCATCAATGAGGCCAAGTACAAAACCAAGCTTGAAAAATACTACAATTCACGCGTGCGGGTTTGTTCATTCAACCCGGGAGACTACGTCCTACGCGATAACGAAGCATCTAACGCTGAGCGCCCAGGAAAACTCGCCCCCAAGTGGGAAGGACCCTACCTCATCAAAGAGGTCTTGGGCAAAGGCGCGTATAAGTTACAAACGTTAGAAGGCGAAACTATCGCACGCACATGGAATGCACAACAGCTTAGACGCTGCTACATGTAAGCCATGTTTTTTACATTTTCATGTAACCTATCGGGCCGCAGGCCATTTGCAAATAAATAAACAAGCGATTCAATACAATATTGTTTGTTACTACTATTACAAATGCGTGTTCCACTTTGCGGTATCCGCAAAAACAGATTGGCAAAATCTTCATTCGCGATACCCACACAAAGTGCTAACCACACACAAATATTGTAATAGGCCAGCAAAAGGCAGAATATTAAGTGTCTATCCGGCCAGATAGACAAGTTTTTACAAAACTTACACAATTCCTGAACCCTAATAAGGCAAACAATGGAGTTGACTCATACTCATACGACAAAGGTATCGAGTATACTAAACCCTATTCACAATGGGTAGAGTTCCGGACACAAGTTTTTACAACACTTACACAATTCCTAAAACCTAACAAGGCAAGCAATGGAATTGACGCATACTCATACGACAATGGTATGGAGTATACTCATCCCCATTCACAATGGGTAGAGTCCCGCATACACACGTTCAAACATGCAAGAAGTAAAAACACTTGAACAAATTGAGCAACAAACTTTATATTCAAAAAATTCAGGCACCCACGCGGTGCACAATGGATTTACATAAAGTTCCGACATATACAACGAGGAAAAAAGGGCACGCAGGCCAACCTAAGTCCTATTTTGTACCACTGGTACCTGCGCCATCTTGGCCGCCACCAGCAGTATTTTCCTCCTCCGTGTCGGCATATAGCATCCGCAACCGGTCTACATAATCCGCGGCCTCCAAGCATTCATCAAGCTTCTCCACACAAGAGAGAGACGTGTCATAAAAGGATGCAACGGCCGCCTCAAGAAGCGCTTCGGTGTCCATGTCACGAAACCCGGACCGTTCTTCAGTATAGCCGCCTTTAGACATGACGTTTATATGACCGATACATCGGCTATAACTAGCTTTAAAACCAGCATCACGGGCACGCTGCTTGACCAAGTCTAAACCAGTTGCGGTTTCAGGGGCATCCATGATAGACTGAACAATCTGCAACACAGGAATAATAAGGTCATCACATGCTAAAAGTCGATACAAAGGCACGAAATACTTACATGTGCAATACCGCGACTCCGCATCCACTCGCGGTCAGCCTCAAGCTGGTTAAATGAAAAAGTCAGAGCATCTCTGGCCTCGACAGCCTCATTAGCCCGCTCTTCAGCAACAGTCACATGGGTCGTGAGGTCTGCAACCTTGACCTCGCGAGTCTGAACCTCAGCCTTTCAAAAGCAAGAAACAGTTTTCACGAAATTGGTAAACATTCTCAAAAGGCAGAAGGAAAGATAAAATAGGAAAGACAAATCATACCTGGAGGCTCACAACAGTCTGGTTTAAGCGAGTACGGTCAGCATTCGCTTCGTCAAGGGCATTAGCAAAACGAGCCCCCGCTTTCTTGGCCTCTTCAAGAGCCTTAGTGGTCCGGGCCTCATCCTCCTTAGCCCTGCCTACAACTGCCTCAGCCACAACCTTCTCTTTGGACAAAGCAGCGTTTGCCACCCTGAGATTGGCCAACTCCTGGCGCGCACGAAACAAATTTTCATTCTGTTTAGCCCAAGATTTTTTCCATGTCTTGCGCTCATTGGAATGTTTTTCATTCCAACTCTTGCGTTCATCAGAAAGTAACTTAGCAAGAGTACGAACCTGTTTAAGCTCAGCAGTTGCAGCCCACTCTGCGGTCTGTTTCTGCTTCTCAAAAGCAGCCCTATCCCTTTCAAGCTGCTCCGCACCCGCACGAGCAGCCTTCACCAACTCTTCCGCTTCGGCCCGCAAGCGAGCAACTTCCTCCTCCCTGCGGCCTAGCACCTTGTAATCTTCCAGAATGGCATTCGCCACTATGGAACTTCCCACTAACAGGGTGGAAAGTTGGTTGATGCGCAGTTTACGGGGTGCGGAACGGGCACGATCAGTTTCAAATGGGGTGCCCAGACCACCCAGAATCTCCTTGCACGCAGAAGGATCATTAGAAATATCATCCCCCTGCATAACAGTCCAGGGGGGTTGATGATAACTCGTACTCCAATCCGGGGTGTAAGTGCGGTAATAATACTCCAATTCAGACTCCCCAGGCTGAATAGGAGGCCCATCATATCCCGCGCCACCAGAAGAAGAACCAGTAACCTTCTCACCAGCAGGAGATTTCTGCGGCTCAGCATCAGATTTCTGTGGCTCAGCATCAGATTTCTGCGGGTCAGCATCCGATTTCTGCTTCCCAGCATCAGAAAACCGTAGATCCAAATTATCACCATCATTTGGAGAGATCAGATTGTTGGAGGAATCAACGGTATCGAAAATCTGGGTCGCGACCTTCTCCACGGTCCTCTCCGCCTGCACGGTTGGATCAGGAACCACCTTAACAAAAGGTGCCGCAGGTTCCTTTGGTACCCCCGCATCCGCAGCTGTGGTATGCGAGGGAGACAAGGGAGCATCAAAGAAAGAAAATCCTGCATCTTGTGGTTCTGCAATACAAAGAAAGCAATAACTATCAATAAACAAGTTGCGCATACAAAACACTTGCAAAGTTACACTTACCAGCAGGGACCGCAGGCTTCTTTTGCGTCGGAGCAGCCCTTTTAGAATGCAGCTTCCGACGTTTCAATTCACCACCACCAGCAGCTGCCTGCTCCGGTTTTCTTTTCTCACCAGCAACGGTGGAATCCGCAGCAGTCCCACCTACAGCCGCACTACCACCTGGAACACCCAAACCCTCAAGGGTGTCAGATACTACTACGTAATCGGTATATCTGCGGTAATAAGAATGATAGGTACCTGCGGCTTGGGACACTAAAGGAGGGACAACAGAACCCTCAAGAATTTTCTTACCACGCCCCCATGCGGTTTTCTCTGCATGCTTTTTGTCTACATGTTTCTTGGGGACAGTTTTTACCTCAAACTTCCCCAAGTTTCCAAGATCACCTGCATATAAATAAGCAAGCAGATTACAATGGTATACTTTACATGACACAAAGAAGTCTTCGTTTATACCTTTGCCTTGCGGCAGTGGTGGCTTCAACGTTGCGCGATCGGGAACGCGGAAGTTCCCAACAATCTCCAGGTTGAAGCCTTCACGTTCCCCGCACGGAAGCAGTTCAACCTTGCCTTTAAAGGTGGGATCAAACATCCTCAATAGGCTGACCGCATCCACTATCAAAAAATATGCAAACTAATAAAGAGTAGGAAGAAGCAAGGAAGCAAGGAAATGCGCAAGAATAAAGGGCTTACCACCACTTTTTCCCCACAAAACGGGCCTTGCTTTTCTATCCGCCCTGGTCAGCATCATCCGCAACACCCACAACTCATTATTGTCCAATCTTTTGAGTTCAATAGGTTGCAGCATTGAAAACCAGCTGACAGTCTTTGCGGTAGCAACAACAATATTCTCCGTAGGGAGATCCGCATTCACATTCCGCAAAGTCATCTTTGCGGAAACCGCACAAGCCTTAACATAGAAAAACTTCATCTTCCACTTTGTGACCCCCTTGGGAGGGGTCATCAGCTTCTTGCTTCCATGACGTTGATTAAACGAGAAGAAACCGGTGTTCATCGTCAGGTGGTAAAACCGCCGGAAGTTTTCAACCGACACCTCTAAACCATGAGCACGGAAGGTGTACTCAAAATTTCTGATCCGGAATATCCCAAACGGACTCAGCTGAGAGATGTGTATCTGGTAGAATTCCATAATTTCAGCAACAAACACCGTCAATGGCAGTCGGAGGTTGCCATCATAAAAAAACTCCGCCCACATGGTAATATACCCTGCCGGAGCATCAGCGACGGTGTCCCCCTCTTGAGGGTAGATAGCCCCATACTCTTTGGGCATTTGAATGCTGGTCACCAGATTGTCAAAATAAATTTTTGACCACTTCAATACCGGTAAACCACCACCGACTGCTCCACCATCATCCTCTTCATCTTCATCAGCCCCTGCCAGTGGCTGTTCAGGGTTTTCACCCTCCACATTGTGTGGATTTGATGGTTCAGCCATCAGAAATGTAGAAGAAAAGGAAATGAGTACTAAAAACTCAAACCACCTCACCGGAATTTCAAAAAATCTTATCGGAGAAGACAGAGGAAATTTTTTCTCTCACCGAAATTTTTGAAATTTTGAACAAGTGAGGGGAAACCACGAACAGTTTCCCCTTATATACTCATCGCAATAAATGCAGCATGGAAACTGAATCATCACGTCCAAAAAGAGCGAATTATGCGGCACCACGTGTCAAGCGACGTTTCCGCTGACGGTTACCACGCGCGCGTGGCCGCTCACGCGCCTGACAAAAGAGACGTTTACACTCCTGCTACAGTGCATTTAATGACCTCGGGCAGTGCAAATGTCCTTTCATTTCAGCACATGCCAGAAAATCTCACCAACTTCCACCAACTCACACGTGCGCTCAGCCACGTATACAACAAAAAGCGACAACATTATCCAAACACAAGCGGCATGCGGTTTCTCTGGTATACCGCACCATAACCCATACCGCATGTCGTTTTTTTACATACCCCATAAAATAGCCAAAAAATTATATCTTTCCATGGTTAAGGGGGTATAAACATGCCCGCACATACCCACGAGCACACGTGGAATATGCGGAGATGACACACACGAGCCCGTACAGGTGTGTCAGATACTCAGAACCAGCGTTGTTCTTTGGACTGAACCGCATCTCAGAAACAGGTAAACCGCATTGCCTTCATTCTCTTCAAGCTTCAAATCCCTCCTGTCCGGTTCACAACCACAGAGGGTGCATAAACAACTTCTTCAACAAAAAGAAGGAGGGGAATGTACGTGCACGCACATCAGCAACCCTGACTCCTGATCCTTCAAGAGCCACATCCGAGCAACACACCCGTTTCAAGCGAGTATGGGGTGACAAAACCGCAGACACTCATGAGTCGCTGCGGACACAGCCATAGCTCTGCAAATGGTTGCTACGGAAGAGCCACAACTAAGTCATCACATAGATGAACGAAGCCACTTCAAGGAAAACTCCTCCGTATTGGAGCATGAAGGAAGGTGGCTAAGGAAGAGATGCGGACGAGATCCCCAATGCTCATACGAGATCTCGTCGAACAACAAGCGGCCGAACAGCGGTAACAAGTCTGCTTATGACTTTGTTACCCTACTTGTAAGACGGATAGAATAAACAATGGTGGGCATTACCATGCCTATGACCATGTTTATTTGACCATTATCCAGATTCACATTGTTCGACCAAACATGGCCAACAATGATGCAAGTATCCAACATTGTTCACCCAACCGTGGCCAAAAATGTCAAGCAACGAGGTAACCGCAAAGGACGTACGTTACTAGAGAGCTAATTGGAAGAACATGAACACCCCACAAAAGGGATCATCATTAGATATCCAATTATTGCGGAAGAACACTCTCTTCTTCATTCACCACCTCAAAGGTTGGTTCGAAGTTTGTGCACATCTTCAACCACCATCTCAGAGATTGGTTCCAAGTTTGTGCACACCCCCAGCAAGGTCTCAAGGTTGGTTCGACACACCAACAGGTGGCACCCAACCCAAGGCTGAGAATTTCGCATCAGACGAAACATTATCACCGGTACGGAAGAGGCATCAAATGACCCTTCCAGATCTCCAGCTTGATTTACAAAGAGCAAAGACCATCTACATGGCCTAGGATCTTCTCCAGACTCCAAACTACCTTCTAGACACCATAGTCCAGTACTCCTCCCACATGCAACTTGCATATGGCAGCAACACTAGACTGGGGGGGACTTGAAGGGGTATGGTCCCAGATCTCGCGTCAGCATCGACCACGAGTGACCATTACCCTTATCAAAACCCCCACTAGCTAACAACCTACTTGTGTCCGTGCGGGAACGCGTCGACACAGTGGTTGAATCCAATCTGCCCAATGATGGAGGAGGACTTACCTGGAATATGAGAACGGTATAGTGATGCGGCTGGCACCGCATCTGGTGTATGAAAACGGAAGTATTCACAGCGATGCGGCCTGGCACCGCATCCAGTGAACACTTCTATCAATACAGGGAAGCTGGATAACAGCAACAGTCACCACAGACGACGATGCGGCCTGGCACCGCATCTCGCGTATTTCTTGATCAAAGAGTGAGACGCGGGAACATCTACAGTTACCGTAAACAGCGATGCGGCCTGCACCGCATCCTGTCTACTCATTAAGTGGGACTGACACCACAGAGCAAGTAGCACCAATGGCAGCCGCCTGTCAGGTCTACGTGAGCGACAGACTGACGTGGCGTCGCTTCCCCGGCCGACATGTCTGACACACCTGCAAAGGTGCAGCATGCCGTCAGTCTATCCATCCACCTCCTCCTTCACTCCTCGGCTATAAATACCAACCCCAAACCAGGTTTGAGGTATCTCTTCACAACTCTCTCACTACTACTACTATCATACTTTGCTTCCCAAGCAGACTACTGATTCTCACGCCGGAGAGTGGTAACAAGGAGCACCCCCCACCCCATCCTCCTTGTTACGAGTCACGGTTTGTTTCCTTGTGCAGGAGATCAACCCACCGGTGATCCAGTCAGCGATCCTCGAGAGGAAGGGATTAACCCTTCTTGACGAGACCAGTGAGTTAACCCTGTCCGGTTAACCATTGTTTCATCACCTATCTATAAAAACGAAGAACTCTTAAAAAATATTTATTCATGCTAGTTATATTTAGGATAAAAAAGAAACATCTAAATTTTCATTTTTATCTTCTTCATCATCATACCATTTTTATCTTCATCTGATCCTAATCAAGCAAATATTATAAAAGTTTCTTGCAAGTATAAAAGCCATAAAATTAGTAGAGACGATACACACTATTGTATCATGTATCATTGTTTGACCACACAATATAAGCCACACATTTGCTAGTTCTGCAAAATATTTATCATAAGTCCTTCAATATATAGGGTAAAGTTACCCAGTGATACTTTTAGCTTCAAATTAAGAAATTGTACAAATCAAGTAATACCTTCATTAATGACTAGAGCTCACTTTATTATATAAAATATACAATACATTGATTTTTAGTATTTTAGTCTTTTCATCCCTTGTAAATAATCACCGTTTTGGTAATATCTCAAACAACTGAATTTATCATGTTCGATTTGAATGTATATCCAGTTGAAACTTCCAAACTATTCCATATTATCTTACTAAGACCTTCATAAACAAAAACCTTTCTTGATCATTCCATAATGCACTAATTCCATATGTGGTCCGCATAATAATCAAGTAACCCGTAACACATCAAGGTCATCAAACTCTATATTTTTAATTCACACGTCAAAATCTTGTCAACTGAAGGGGTATGGTCCCAAAAAGCCGCGCAAACCATTTTCAGGTCGCACGCTGGACTATACTCCTTACTCAATAAGCTGATTCATGCATAGACCTCGCGCGGGCTACTTATGTAAAACTCGAGCCTCGCGCGAGTCCCAAACAAGAGATTACATCAGCTTCACAACCTTGCGCGGGCTAGTTGCGTGCACAACAAGGGTCGCGCAAGAGTAATGGCGTACGGCCACTTCGGAAAGTACCAAAGGTACGAGTGGCAGAAGAACGAGCCAATCAGCGTTCACCAGGCTATGCTCTATCGTGCTCCACGATTAACAGTCGTGCATGAGACAGAGAGTACACAAGGACGCCTACGTGGCACCAATCAGGGGGCGGCGACAACTACCCCATATTCTCCACTCACCTCATGATGGAAGAGGGACAACAAGGCCAACAACTGGGACACGTGGCTCCAATCAAGGTGCGCCCGCACCGGAGATCTTCTAGAAGCCACTAACGGTCGATACCAGTGAGACAAGGAGGATATTCCTTGTTGTCGCCTTCCGGCCCAAGGCCCATCAGCCCATCTCCTCTTACACTACTCCGGCTATAAATAGTGACCTCCATACTCAGGTTAAACATTCCATTCTCTTTACTCTCACTCTTAACACACTTATTTACTCAAAGCAGTTACTTATTCTCACGCTGGAGCCTGGTTAAGAGGGAAACCCCCATATTCCCCTCTTAGCGAGCTAACGGTGTTGCTGTTTTGCAGGAAGAATCATCACGTACGAGCTCAGGAAGGATTAAAGAAGATTAACCCTCATGTTTGAAACATAAACCAAACTAATTAACCTTAAAATTAGTTCTGTGTTTCTTCATTGGCGCCCACCGATTTTTTTTACAATCACTTCATCTTCTTCTTTTCTGAGTCTTTTCAACTCTTTCGATCATGGCTGGTCAGGGAGTGCCCGATTTCGGTTTCAGAACAAACTTTAACGTAGGAATGGGGGAGGACAACCCGCATGTCCAACTCCAACCTGCTGATGAGATAGTCGAAGGCGAAGCAACAAACACCGGGGGACACCGCGTGAGCATCACTCGCATCACTCAAACGGGTACCCCAACAAGCAATGTCGCTGGTCCATCAAACTCAGCTCCAAACCCGAATATTTCGGTGTTACTAGGGCTACCAGAAGGCGAAACCTTAGCTTCCTGGTATGCCAAGCAGATTGCTACTATAAATGCTGCGTATCAGTCTTTGAGCGCACAACAACGATTCTGCAAGCGGAACCATCCTTGGTTACTCCTCCGGGTCCAACTCAGGAGGCGCGCCAGACACCCCTCAGCAAAACATACAAGGGCAACTCAACAGACCTCCTCCCCAAAGAAGACCAAGCGTGCATGACACGCACGACACATACGGGGAGACAGGCACTTATTATGACCATCCATCCAACGTGCAACAAAGGCGACCAGTTCACAGCCGGCTAGGGCCGCGCAACATGAACAACGAATGGGATGACACAGACCCGGATGATCCTACTTGGCAAGATGATGAAGGTTCCTCAGTTTTCAACCGTCTGCAGAAAAATCATGAGTCTTACAGACCAAGGCCGCGTATCGCCTACAACGAAGAAGCAGAGCGTGATTTCAGTCTCGTTTACAGGCCAGCAGAAGCCGCTGAACACTCAAAGTTTATCCTAAAATTGCTCTAGCCGAGCTAGAAAAAGCAAAGCTACCCCCAACAGTGGGAAAGTTCAATGGTCTCACTGACCCTGATGATCATGTTTGAGTATTTACAAGCGTTGGTGTTTTAGGAGGGTGGACCATGCCAATGTGGTGCCATCTGTTCATTCAGACTCTCACAGGGGCTGCTCGTGCATGGTTCGACAGCCTTCCATCTGGAAAAATCAAGTCATGGGTTGACTTCAGAACCCAATTTGTAAGCCATTTTAGCCAGCAGAGACGTTATCAGCGCGATACGTCTGAGGTAACAGACATTTGGCGCATAGATAATGAGGGGTTAGAAGATTTTATCACTCGCTTCAACAAGGAGTGCTTAGAGATTGGAGACATAAACGAACAATTGATGCGCACTCACTTTAAAAAGGCCATCCGTTGCGATAGTCTAATCAGGACTATCACAGGAAAGGACGGCATGCCTAAAGAGTGGGACAAACTCATGGCAGCTGCAAATATTGTAGCGCAGACTGAAGAATCATTGGATGGAACCAAAAGCTCTTACACCGAAGATTATTTTTCAAAAGCAAGCTCGCGCGACAACAACAGGCGAAACAGAAACAGAAACCCTGGCTGGAAGACAGGCCAGTCCAGCGGTTATGAAGAGAGACCTCGCTTTAGAGAAGATGCGCGAGATACAATTGACAGTATCGGCTATCAAAAAGCCGCCAGGAATGAAAACCGAGAGAAACATTGGACTCTGCTCATTAAAACACCAAAAGAGGTGCTCATGACGGAGAACCATAACTTCAAGGCACCAAAGCCTATGACGAACAAGAAGGGACAAGACCCGAACCTGTACTGCGATTTTCACAAAGACACATGTCATTTGACAGATGACTGTATCAGTCTAAGGCAAGAGATCGAGAAGGCGCTGAAAAGCGGCAAGTTAAGCCATCTGGTCAAGAATGTGCGCAAGGAGACGCACCAGATTCAAAGGAATGACGATGGAAACCAGAAGAAGGTTAGGCGGCTAGAAACTCACATGGTCAATGGACCAAGACACAGCGCAAGGAACAAAGGCAAGCGCCCATTTGAACCAGCATGGCAGGAGCAGCAAGTCATCTTTCCGGTAGTGCGTGGGGGACCACGCGCCACGCGCCCCATTGTCATTACCGGCATCATAGGCCATTATGAAACATAGTACGTCTTCATTGATCCGGGAAGCACAGCTGACATCATTTATGAACAATGTTTCAACCAGTTTGACGAAAAAGACAAAACACGCCTCGAGCCTGTGGATTACCCTCTATCCGGATTTTGCAATGAGACAGTCTTCCCATTGGGCCAGATCAGCTTCCTCGTCACGCTATCTGACGGGAAGCATTCAAGAACCACAAACGTCAACTTTATGGTGATGCTAGTCAAGTCAAGGCATGACGTTTTAATTGGGAGAGAAACTCAGGGAGAAATGAACATGATAACCTCCACGCCCCATTCAGCCATTGGTTTTCCAACTGAAACGGGGGTGGCAATTATCTACTCAAAGAAAGAGGTTATGGCAGTAGAGGATGCGCGCCCAGCTAAAGCAGCCAAGATTTCAACAACCGAGCCAGAAAAATGGGTCTTAAACCGCAAGTACCCAGAACAGACGGTGACGATTGGCCACACAATCTCACCAAATATCAGGACGCACCTCAAGCAACTACTGTTCAGAAACATGGACATCTTCGCCTGGACCCCGTCTGACATGACAGGTGTCCCGCGCGACGTCACTGAACATTGTTTGAACACTTATCCATCCATCGAGCTGAAGGTCCCAAGAAGGCGCAACCTAGGAGCGGATAAGACCAAAGCCATGAATGAACAAGTTTGTGAACTGTTAAAGGTTGGCATACTAAGGGATGTGCGCTACCAAAGTTGGCTTGCAAACCCTGTCATGGTCGAGAAGTCTACGGGAGGATGGCGCATGTGTGTTGACTACACAGATCTCAATAAGGCATGTCCCAAAGATTGCTATTCATTGCCTGAGATCAACAAGAAGATAGACTCTCTCGCGCCATTCAGATGGAAATGCTTTCTAGATTGCTACAAGGGGTGCCATCAAGTCCAGATGAAGCTGGAAGATGAAGACAAGACAGCCTTCTGCACTGACATCGGAATCTTCTGTTACACAAAGATGCCCTTTGGGCTCAAGAATGCTGGCGCAACATACCAGCGACTAATGGACAAGATATTTGCTGATGACATCGGAAAGCATATCGAAGTATACATTCACGATCTTGTGATCAAAAGTCCCGAGGAGGACCAGATGCTAAAAGACATAGAGAAAACGTTCAATTCTCTAAGGAGCGTGAACATGAGGCTGAACCCAGTGAAATGTTCTTTTGGAATAGAGGAAGGCAAATTTCTAGGCTTTCTGGTTACAAAAGGCGTTTTCAAAGTCAACCCCGAAAAAGTTCAAGCCATTGAGCGGATGCCATCACCGCGCACGATCAAAGAGATGCAAAGATTGGCAAGTCGCCTAGCCGCGCTTAATCGTTTTTTATCAAACCACGCTGCAAAGTCTTACCCTTTCATCAGTACCTTGCGCAACTGCGTGAAAAAGAAAAAAAGTTTTAATGGACGCCAGAAGCGGAAGCATCCTTCCAACAGATGAAAGAATGCTTGATCAAGCTCCCTACTTTAACCGCACCATTCGAAGAAGAGCCACTCATTCTGTACTTGTCTTCTTCGGATAATGTTGGTGCATATGTCTGTCGACTTCGTCTTGTATCGAGTCTTGTAATAGAAATGATAGATCTAGGACACATAGTACGAGGAAAATGGGAAAAAGGCTGAAACAGTCATTTCACACGAAATGGTCATTTCGTGCGAAATGGACTGAACCCATTTCGTACGAAATGGATGTTACAATCTCGTGCGAAATGGCATGCCTATAAATACTAGGTCCTGGTCATTTCATTTAGAACTTTCTGATTCCGGTGCCGAGGTGCTGCCGAAGTGTCTCCAGGCTGTAAAAAGTTGTTATATCAATAAACAAGACAATTAGAGTGTATATCAAGTTGATTCAAAGTCGATACATTTGTTTCCGCCTCTCGTATTGATTAGAACTCTTCTGAACGACTCGTTTTGGTCGTGCAAACGATCCTACTTGTGGTATCAGAGCTCAGGAGGAAGAGTTCTTACCGAATTCAGCTTGATTTCATCAAAATTCTGACTTCTACACCTTCTTTTACAACATTTTTCAAAATTAACAGATTTTATGGTTAAAATGGACTAATTTTCTCATATAACATGCGAAACATAGTTTTAATCAATCCTTGAAAGAATTAGACCTAAAATCGAACTAAATCGTGATCAATTGTGCCAAAATCATGTCCGATGTATGACGTCAGCACCATTTCGCACGAAATAGCTCATTTAGTGTGAAAGCATTCCCATTTCGCATGGATTGGACAGTATAGATCCCATTTCGCACGGATTGGACAGTATAGATCCCATTTCGCACGGATTGGACAGTATAGATCCCATTTCGTAGGGATTGGATAGTGTAAATCCCATTTCGCTTGAATCTACTCCATTTCGCTTGAAACAACTCGTCACAGGTCCAATTCATTTGAAAGTTGTGTCATTCCATATGAAATCATCCATTTCGCATCAGATCGTCCATTTCGTTTGAGATTGTGTCAGTTCGTGTGAAACTAGAGTTCATTTCGTTTGAAAGGTTGAGTTTGTGAAACATTTTACTGAAACATGGAAGAAGAGTTTTACAACGCGTTTACTACGGCCCCGGGTACTCCTGTTACCATTGCTCAGAGTGTGAACATGGAAAATGAAACATGAACGTTACAAAAACCTCCAAAGTTGATGGGAGTTGAAGAATACTATTGTTGCAAAGACCGGTTTGAAAATTGGGTTCAAGCAAATCATTTAACGTCTTGGGAGTGTATTGAAAAGAAGTATGTTAAACCTCGTACAGATGTAGGAGTTAACAAAACTATTTCTGAATTGTCGGATAAAGAGAGAGATATGTATAAGGCAGAAAAAATGATGATTAGTCTACTTCAGCAAGCTGTGAAAGAAGACATCTTCATATTACTTCAACACGATGGTACTTCACGTTCGATTTGGGAAGCACTTCGAATTAAGTTTGAAGGAAGTACGGAGATGATCAGGAGTAAGAAATCATTATTAAAGAAAGAATTTAATTTGTTTTCAAGCTTGCAGGGTGAAACTACAAAGAAACTGATTGAGAGATATTGTCATTTAGTGCGTTCAATGTCACTGTTAGATATAAACAAAGATCGAGAAGAATGGGTTGACAAATTAGCTGATGCTTTACCTCAGAAAGAATGGGTGTTGGTGCATACGTCTGTCGACTTTGTCTTCGTTCGAGTCTTGTTCTTAGAAATGATAGACCAGGATACGTTGTACGAGAAAAATAGGTTTTTAGGTAAACTTGGTGATTTCGCACGAAATAAGAAAGGCTATTTCGCACGAAAAGACTTTGTCTATTTCGCACAAAATAGCACATGCCTATTTCGTACGAAATCAACCGTCTATAAATACTGGTGTTGTCATTTCGTTTGAGAGATTCTTGTTTCCGACGCCGAAGTGCTGTCGAAGTGTCTCTAGCCTGTAAACTGTTATCAGATCAATAAACAAGATAGATTAATGATATTCTAGTGCAATACAAGCTGAACGAAGACTGAATCAATGAATTCCGCCTCTGATTCTGTCTAAGAACTCTTCTGATCGACTCGTTAAGGTCGCACGGCGATCCTACATGTGGTAGCAGAGCTCAGGAGGAAGAGTTCTTACCGATTCAGCTCGATTACACTAAAAATTCTGACTTCTACATCTTCTTTTAAAAATTAATCTAGAATTTATGGTTAAAATGGACTGATTTTCACATATAACGTGCGAAACATAGTTTTAACAAATCCTTGAAAGAATCAGACCTAAAATCAACCTAGAACTTGATCAATTTGACAAAAATATGGCCGAAATGATGACATCAGCAGTATTTCGCACGAAATAAAGCTTTTATTTCGCACGAAATCACATTTGTGATTGATTTCGCTTGAAATCGCAGCTCATTTCACACGAAATCAGTATTTCGTTTGAAATATGGTTGATTTCGCACGAAATCATCATTTCGTGTGAACTATTTCGTACGAAATCACTATTTCGTACCAAGTAGTTGTCATTTCGTGTGAAATTTGATTTTTATTTCGCACGAAATCAACTTTGTGGTCCATTTCGCTTGAATCTACATCTTATTTCGTACGAAATCATCATTTCGCTTGAAATTGTTGTCATTTCGCACGAAATCAGTTGTTTGAATTTCATTCCGTACGAAATAGACATTCATTTCGTATCAAATTGATTTCGTGTGAGGTTGTTCATTTCGCATCAAAGGGTATTTCGTTTGAAATTGTATTTCATGTGAACCTTGAGATCTTGTGAAACTTGTTATTAAAACATGGATTCTGAAGAAGATATAGCGTAGTTTTACTATATATCTCAAGAGGAGAATCCTATTAAGATTGAAGAAGAACCAGTTTTAGAAGAATCAATTTCAAGAGAACCAGTTTCTATAAAAAAGGATTCAGAAGTTGTTTCAGTGAAAGCTCCAGTTTCTGATTATTCATCAGATGAAGAGAGTGACGATGATAGTGAAGAAATTGAAAAACTTGAATATTATAAAAGAATGTTAGCACCTAAATTGTATAATATATTTTGTGCAGGTAAACTGGAAGAGCTTAAAAGTAAACAAGCTGCGAAAATGAAGAATCATATGGCAGCAAATGTGAAAGAAATTGTAAAATCCGAGAAGAAACAGGTTGACAGTGTTCATCAAGAGACATATGAACAAGATGAGACAACTGTGTTGTCACAAAACGATGAAGTCAAACCTGAGGAAAAAGTTCGAGTGTTAATAGAACAGGTTGAAGAAATTCCAGCTTTTAAGATTGAGAAGAAAGCTGATGTTGAAAAGATGACTGAGATGTGTTCAAAATGTGATGATTTCAAAGCAGACAAGGTCAAACTCTTGAAGGATGTGGAGAGTTTGACATTGGAAATTAAAAATTTAAAAGAAAAAGAAAAAGATTTTGAAAATAAAATAAAATCTTCAGAAAATGAAGATTTTTGGATAAAATTGGAAAACAAAAATTTAAAAGAAAAAGAAACAAAATTTCAAGATCAAATAAAAGTTTTAGAAAATGAAAAATTTGTTCTTGAAGAGAATAAAGTTGAAAATGAAAAAGCAATAAATTCTCATCTTGAGAAAATCTCTCAACTTGAAAAAGAAGTTGAGAATGCTAGAAATAAAATTGCTGATTTAGAAAAGACATTGAAAGGTTTTGTGACTTCGTCTGCATTACTAGATCATCTTTGTCCAAAACCAATCAATGAAGTTCCAATAAATGACAAAGTCACAAATTATGACAAAGTCATAATTGAAGATTGTGATGATAAAACTGATGATGAAGATGAGAAAAAGAAAATATTTCTGAAATTAAAAGAAAAGTTTCAAGAAACTGTTTTACAATCGACTGAAAAAGGTGAATGCTCAACGCAAATACCTTTAAAGAAGAATGTAGAACAAAAACAAAAAGTAAAAAATTTGAAAAATCTTCAAAACAAAAATAAAAGTTCATCAGTTCAATCATCCAATCGTAATCAAAAACCACAAAAAATTGAAAATCAAAATTCACAAAAAGTTGGTAATAAGTGGTGCAGATTTGACCACAGTGCTCAAAAGTCAGATCCAGCTTACAAGAAGAATGATGATTACCACAAAGCCAAACAATGTTATGATTTAAGTGTGTGGTTTGGAAGTAAAGAATGGTATGATAACAGAGTGTGTTACACATGTGGTCGTCAAGGACACATTGCTGTTAACTGCCGGAGTCAGAATTTTGAGACAAGAAGATGTTTTGAATGTCAAATCAGAGGTCATATTGCCAGAGATTGCCCAATGAGATCAAAGGGAAGATCGAGGGCTGAATCTCATGGAAAGATGAAGAAATCAATCAGAGTCGAAGAAAAACCCTAAGAACAGAAAGTGAAAGAATAGAAAGTGAAACTTTCACAAGGGCAGAAAGATCGATTGAGAAAGAAAAGAAAGAAGGCGAGAGAGTATCTTGAAAAGATTTTGTCCTCGGATACAACCGGAAAATCAGATAACAGTTCTGATAAATTGTTTTGCTCACCAAAGAATGATCAGTCAAGTAAAACGAATTCATCAGATACAAATCTGAGGACAAAAGAGAGAATAAAGAAAGAAAAAGTGGTTAATCAAACGATTAACAAATCAAAGAAAGTGAGATTTTCACTTCCTGGCGATGAATTTGTTTCTTCGGAAGCAAAGGAGCCACGTGTTGGCGATGAATCTGATTCGTCAAAGTCAGAGGAGCCACCAGTTGAGCAAAAAGGAGAAAATTCAGTTCCGCCAATGGATGATGTCAACTTTCCACCATTGCGGACTGAAAATTTTAAACAAAAAGTTGGCAAGGTGAAAATTTCGAATCAATTCTATTCTGAAAATAAAGAATTTGATGTCGAAAGGGCTTTTAATGGAAAAGTGAAAAATATTTTTGGAAAGATGATTGAGGGTAAGGTAAAAGGGGTTAAAGAATCTTATGAATAAAAAAGAAATGATCAAACCCCGAGTGAAATTGAAAAGGTCACACCCAAGGCTGGTCAGGCTTGGGTGCCTGCATTCTTTGCTTAAAATCCTGACTTGCCGGAACTCCCAGGTTAGTAATTGAGGAGTAGGAATCGACATCTTTCTTGAAAAATATCACAGATATGAATGGTGGTTATTAAGTGATATTTCGACTTACAAGTGGTTAATCAAGGACATTAAGTTGTACTTGATTTAACTATCTTACAAGTGGTATGATTATTGGAAATTGTTTTTGTGATAAACCTACAACTGGTTGAAAACAGTGTGATGAATTAAACCCCATGTTTGTGTAATGGCAAACAAAACTAATTTTCCGGAAAAACCATTTTGATTAAAACAAACTTAAGTGTTTTGAAATCATAATGGGAAAATAGTTTGTTGCCAGGGGGAGTTCTGATTGTTTATGCCAAGTGGATGGCGCAATGAAGCGATTCACATCAAGTTGTCAAGTTGTCTGTACAGTTTGTTTTCAAATTTTCCCAGAAAATCAAAATTGAAACATATTTTGATTTTAGGGGGAGTAAAATTTTTAGAAAAATTCGAAAATTTGAAAAATGTCAAAAGCATTGAAAAATTTAAAATGAGTTTTGTGAAAAAGGGAAAATGATAGTACATCAGCTAGACAGTTGCAGTACGCTAAAGAAATGTAAAGTCTTAAAGCATTAAGCAGTCTCGCTGATGATATGCCAATAGGTTTTTACACATTTGGTAAGTTTGTTTCGGGATATAAACCTAAATCTTCACTTGCTTATTACGTGGGGAACATCTCCAGGATATATAGGTAACCCCTAAAATCCTGTTTGAAAGATTCTATTTCTGACATACTAGGTCTTTGTACGTGATGATATCTGGGGTATTATACCAGTACTTCTGATTTTGCGGGAGCAATAGCCTAGTCCTCGTATAATACTTTGCAATGCTTTATTCTTAAAGCTCGCCCTCAGTACAAAAATGATAAAACATTGGAAAATGCTAGTCATGTGCTGTTGTAAAAAGATCTCCTAAAGGGGACCCACCTAAAGACGAGCCATCATCTCTCTGTACGAATAGAAGTTCTAACCTGAGCTCTCATGGCCTCGCATTTACCCCTTACAGATATCATTAGTGTGCACTCACCTGTAAGACTGAATATAGTAGTCTGGATACGGGAGTATATTCTAAGATGGTACACGCGTATAAGCTAAGTCTTTAATACACTAAATACGTATCCTGAACAGATTGAAATTTGTGTGAAAATTTAAGAGGATCAGTATATTGGCAATCTAAGCGAATTGTTTAATTCTGAATATGAAATTAAAAGCTTAACGGTACTTGTAACTTGTCAATGGTTGATATGATTCCCTAACGCAAACTCACAAAAATATTGCTTGTATATATTTCTTTATTGCATTTAATTAAAATCAAAAATCCAAAAAGATTGTCTTTTAGCATTAAAATTTTGAAAAAAATACAAAAAGATTTTCGACAACTGACGTTGGAGAGCTGATTTTCAAAATTCCAAGTGCTAAACATGATGAACAAGTGGATTGGAAGAGTTTGTTGAAGATGTGAAGATTTTGAAATGTTTAAATCGTTCATTAACTTGAAACTAAAGTTAAATGTTAACCTACAAGCGACCATCAAAGCTTATAAATGTTAAATCTGTTTACCTTACAAGTGGTAGAGAATTGTGCAGGTTAAAGCCAGGTTTCTGATCCTGATGCTATGGAGAGCCAGGCCACGATCAAGAACCTGTGAAAGCCAAGCAAAGTTTGAGCCAGGATTCGATCTCAAGACGATAGCTAATTCCAGACGGCGATCCCAGCTTGATGAAAGGGGGAGTCTGACGAGGTTAGAGCTAGAGAAAGATCCTGGAACATTATTCAAGGGAAAGTGTTGATGCTGAAGAAAAGAAGATAGAGTTTGTAAAAAAATCTAAAGTGTCAAATCCAAAGAAGACCGATAAGACTGAAGAGTCGTCATGCTGAAGGCTCGTACCGAAGACTTCGTCAACATCCAAGGGGGAGTCTGTTGGTGCATACGTCTGTCGACTTTGTCTTCGTTCGAGTCTTGTTCTTAGAAATGATAGACCAGGATACGTTGTATGAGAAAAATAGGTTTTCAGGTAAACTTGGTGATTTCGCACGAAATAGCACATGCCTATTTCGTACAAAATCAACTGTCTATAAATACTGTTGTTGTCATTTCGTTTGAGAGATTCTTGTTTCCGACGCCGAAGTGATGTCGAAGTGTCTCTAGCCTGTAAACTGTTATCAGATCAATAAACAAGACAGATTAATGATATTCTAGTGCAATACAAGCTGAACGAAGACTGAATCAATGAATTTCGCCTCTGATTCTGTCTAAGAACTCTTCTGATCGACTCGTTAAGGTCGCACGACGATCCTACAATGGGGTACATATCTGATGATCTTAAAGAACACTGGAGAATATGATAAATTGACAATTTCTCAGTTCATTGAAAAACTTGAAGGACAAGATCTTGAACAACAAAAAATTGCTAGAATGAACAATCCAAGTGGTCAACAAGACATCAAGATGTATTACAAAGGGAATGTTCAGAATGTTGAAGCAAGTTTGAAGGTCCAAACCGCTTTCAGCGCAGAAAACTCATCCAGATCAGTTAATCAAAGCCCAATCAGCAACAGTGGATTTTCTTCATACTCAAATGTTAATCCGAATGTTTCAACTTCAAATCATCAGTTCCAAAGCTCAAACAATGGTAATGGTCATGTGTTACACTGCAACATCGCGTTGCATCTTCAGAACGGTCAAAATTTCTCTGAAGAAGTCGCTGAAGGTCATATGGCATTACTAGCTACAGTGTTAGAATCTTATGAGGGTTTGGTTGCTGGAAGAATCGGAAATCCTATGCTAACAAAAGAGGATTACGATCAGATCGATGCTGAGGAAATGGAGCTTATGGATATTAAGTGGTGTTTAGCAAGTGTGTTGAGGAGAGCTGAGAAATTTAAGCTGATTACAGGAAGAGATGACTTCCGTGATGCTAATGTTTCTACTTTAGGTTTTGATAAATCTAAAGTTACTTGTTTTCGATGCAGGGAAAAAAGACATTTCAAGAGGGAATGTACCAATCGAGAAGCAGGTGGAGCTCAGAATCCGTTCGGGAATAATGATTATTATCGGAAAGCTATATATCAACAGGTTGCTCAACAACCGTCATCATCCCATGCTATTGGAGATGGAAAGAAGAAAGCTTATCTCGTAAATCAAGATGATGAAAGAGTGGCAGAAGGTTTTAGCTGGGACAAATACATTCCGGCTGATTCCAAGTTTGGAGCATTCATTGCACAGATCATTCAAGAGCCAGATTTGATGAAAGAGTGGATGGATGTGTTTGTCGATGATGAAAAAAGACAAGAGGAAGATTCTGTTTCTTCAGATGACAGTTCAGAACAGACACAAGTGTTTGATCAATAATCAACTGATAGCAGTGATGATGAAGAAGAAATACAAATAAACATTGGAAAAACTCAATTATCTCCCGAAAGTTTTAAATTTTATTTTGCAGATAGATTGGAGAAACTAAAGGAGAAGCGAGCAGCAAAGAATCAGAAAAAGGTAAAATGCGAGAATGTTGCTCAGGAAGAGAAGCATGATCAGACTGAAGAAGTTAAAGTTGCTGAGAATGTGGTTGAAATTGAGACGATGGTTGAAATTGAAAAGATTGTTGAAGTCATAAACCTTGTCTAAAATGTTTGGAACCTTGCAAACGTTGTGAAGAAAAAGACAAGAAGTATAGTGAACTCGAGGAGATGAAAGAAAAATTATTGTTCGATGTTAAGTATGTGAAAGAATCGTATGATGTGTTAAACAGAACGGTGAATAGTTTGCAAAAGACAAACTCAGAAAGAGAAGATGCGTTAACAATGATGAATGCAGTGATGATGTCTAAGCAGAAGGCTATCAATCACTATATTGAAGAATGTGCAAAGTTGAAGCAAGAGTTGGAGACAGAAAAGATAGAAAATGAAAGAATCAGACGATTGCTGCAAAGTTATTCAAGTTCTGATTATTTGATTGATAGAATTTATCCAACTGTTGCAGGTTTTGAAGCCTTTCAAGACATGTAAGATCGTGTACGGACCCGAAACGAGTCGTTCAGGGGCGTTCTACTCAATATGAAAGGCGGAAACAAACATATCGAGTTGAATTCAGCTAGATAGTCACTTACACTGTTTTTATTAATGATCTGGTAACAGTTTACACCACGGAGACACTTCGACAGAGCTTCGCTGTCGGAAAACACCAAGCTAATTCCGTTTAAAATGAAACAGATCTAACCCTATTTATAGACAAACTAATTCCGTTCCAAACACACTCAAACGGAATTACACGATAATTCCGTGCGGAATTACATGATGACCTTCTTCAAGCGGAATTAGCTAATTCAAGCAGAATTAGCTTTTATCTTGAATTCTCGATCTTCGTGCCCTGAACAATGCAAGACTCGATACAAGACGAAGTCGACAGACGTATGCACCAACAGACTCCCCCTCGGATGTTGACGAGTCTTAAGTATTGAGTCTTCAACGACTTCAGTCTTTATCAGTCTGACTGTTCTCTTTGAAGTATCTGGCAGAATAAAATTCTATCTTTTCTTTACTCTCCTCTTCAGCAACAACAGACTCCCCTTGAACAATTTCATCTTTTGTCTTTCTTTTACCAGGATCTGAACTTAGCTCTATCTTCTCTCCAATTCTCTTGATCAGATCTCTTGATTCCTTAAGTTCATCAGTTCCAGGATTGCCATCTTGCTCACATTCTACTCAGGTATCTTTAGACTCCCCCTTTCGATATGCTAGAGGCTTTCACAGGATCAGGATCGTGACCTGGCTTTATACTCAACTCAGAATCCAGGCTATCCTACACATCCTCTACCTCACAATAAATTTCACAAATTTAACATTTGATAAATTTATATATCCAGACTCCCCCTCTAAATTAACTAGAATGATTTAGCAATGATAATTTCTGATGAACCACTTGAAAACAATCATTCAAGATATTATCGTTTAAAAAACACAAACTCCCCTTTACAAAATAATCATCATGTTTAGCACTTGGAATTTTGAAAATCAGCTCTTCAACATCAGTTGTCGAAAATCTTTTTGGATTTTTCAAAATTTTATACTAAAACACACTGAAAATCTTTTTGGATTTTTGAATTTAAAGAAATGCTGTAAAGAAATATTTACAGGCAATATTTTTGTGAGTTTGTGTAAGAGGATCATATCAGTTTTTGAGACAAATCACCAACACCGTTAAGCTTTAAACATTTTAAGTTCTAAACAATTCACCTAGATTGTCAGTATACTGATCCACTTAAATTTTCACACAAAATTCAACTGTTTCGAGATACGAGATTAGTGTTTTAAGCACTTAAACTTATTCGCGTGTCCCACTACTTGTATATACTCCCGTATCCAGATCCCAATATTCAGTCTTACAGGTGAGTATACCTAGATGATATCAGTTAAAGGGTTAAATGCGAAACCGTGAGAGCTCAGGTCAGAATTTCCGTTCAGTAGAGAGATGACGGCTTGTCTTTTGGTGTGTTCCCTTTAGAGAATCTTTTCTTCAACAGCACATGATTAGCATTTTTCAATGTTTCATCATTTTTTGTACTGAGGGCGATGCTATATTTCAAGCAAATGCAAAGTATTATACGGGGACTAGGCCATTGCTTCCGCAAAATCAGAAGTCCTGGGATAATACCCCAGATATCAGTAAGTATAAAGACCTAGTATCTCAGAAAGAGGGATCTTTCAAACAAGATTTCGGGGGTTACCCATATATCCAAGAAATGTTCCCCACGATATAAGCAAGTTTGAAATCTATGTTTATATCTCGAAAACAACCTACTAAATGTGTAAAAACCTACTGGCATATCCGCAGTGAGATTGTTTATCACATTTTGACTTTACAATTCTTTAGCGTGTTGTGATAGTCCATTGATGTACTATCATTTCCTCTTTTCACAACAAAACTCATTTTTTTCAAATTTTCTAATGTTTTTGGATTTTCTGAAATTTCTTACTCCCACTAAAATTCAAAAACTTTTAAAGAAACTTGAAAACATACTATACAAGAAACTGACAACTTGATGTGAATCACTTTAATTCTCCATCCACTTGGCATAAACAATCAGAACTCCCCCTCTCAACAAACTATTTTCCCATTATGATTTCAAAACACTTAAGTTTGTTTTAATCAAAATGTTTCTTTTTTCGGAAAATAAGTTTGTTAATTTTATAAACCATTTGAAGGTTAGGGGTTCATCATATTGTTCTTCTTTAACCACTTGTAAGAAAAACTATCAACCACTTGTAGGAAAGATAAATCAAGTACAATTTAATGTCCCTGATTAATCTTGAAGATCAAAATACCACATGTAGGATGAGATTTCACAAATGTGAATTTCTCAAGAAAGATGCTGATACCTACTCCTCACTTACCAACCTGGGAGTTCCGGCAAGTCCTCAACCTGTAACAATTTTAACAAATTTAAGATTCTTTCACAAAATCAATTTTATTAAAAATGATGCTGATTCCTGCTCCACGATTACAAACTTGGGAGCTCCGGCAAGTCAGGATTTTACTTGTGAAAAACTGCCATCCAAGCCTGACTGAACTTGGATGTTTCTTCCTCAACTTCACTTGGGTAAAAAGTTGCTTTCTTTGTTTCATAAAAATCCTTTACCCCTTTAGCCTTTCCCTCAACCATTTTTTCAAAAGTCTTTTTCACATTACCATTAAACGCTTTCTCGACATCAAAATCTTTCTTTTCAGAATAGAATTGATTTGAGATCTCAACCTTTCCAACTTTTGACTTAAAATTTTCAGCCTTCAATGGTGGAAAATTAACATCATCCACTGTAGGCACTGAGTTTTCTTCTTTAACTTCAACCTGTGGCTCGTCTAACTTTGTGGAATCAGATTCATCGCCAGACTTCACATCAAACTTCTTATCATCTTCATGAAACTTCTTAACAACCCACATTTGGTTGTCATTCTTAGCTCTCTTTTTATAAAAATGTGTCTTTGAACACTCACCAACTTCATATGTTGAGTTTTCAAAAATTGTAAGTTTTTCAGTTGGTGATTCATTTTTCTCAACAACTTTTTCTTTCAGTTTGCAAGAAACTCCCTGTTTTGTTTGTGTTGCTTTTGGACAGTTCCATGCAATGTGACCGACTTCATTGCATTTGTAACAGGTTCTTGTCTCCTTTCTTTGATTAGCTCCATTCTTCATAACCTCTTGCTTCTTCGCAAGAAATCTTTATTCGATTGCTTCTAGAATGGGCTTTTTGCTTCTTCTTCCGAGCTTGTTCCTGCAACAAATTTTGTATTTGTTTTAGAAGTTTTTTCATGTTATTATTTTCAGGTGGAATAAAGCCTAAACCTTTCTTTTTGAAATTACCATTATGGTTTGGTTTTTTTTGAAAACCAGAACCGAAACTGTAACCTTTTTTCTTGTTTAACCGTTGTTGTACTCTTGAAGTGTATTTTTTAGGTTTTTCTTTAAGATTTAAATCTTTTATTTCAGAAATATTAATTTCTGTTAGTTTGAAAACCTGTTTAATCATTTCAAAATTAACACTTCTTATTGGAAATTCTTTTTCAGAATATAATTTGTCAGAATCATTCAAAGTGTATGCAACTTCAAATGTTTCATCCTTCAAATTAGATTTTGATAAAAGAAATTTTTTATTGTAAACCCGTTTAACCGACGATTTTGAATTGTCAACTGATGATGATCCCGGACTTTCCGACTCAGACTTTGACTCCGACTCCTCATCTGTATCCAACACCTGATCGACCACCTTTTTTTATTAACTCAGACTCATGATCAATGTCAGACGATGTGAACGTGACGTCAATGTTTTCTAGTAACTCATCAGTTGTTTTGGATTTTAACTTTATATTGACAGCCTTATTGACTTGCTCCTCATTCAGTTTTCTAGGAGAATATCCTTCCCAAATCGGAGGCGGACACTTGTTATACCTAACACTCTGTTTCTTACCAGTATCCTTCTTCTCTTTTGGCTTCTTATCTTGAAATGCTTCAAGACCTGCAACAGTTGGATAAATACGATCAATTAGATAATCAAAACTAGAATAACTTTGTAAGAGTCTTCTAATTCTTTCATTCTCTATCTTTTCTGTTTCCAACTCTTGCTTCCACTTTGCACTTTCTTCAATGTAGAAATTAATAGCTTTCTGCTTCGACATCAGCACAGCATTCAACATTGTCAATGCATCTTCTCTTTCAGAGTTAGTCTTTTGTAGACCAGTTACCGTTCTGTTCAATACATCATAAGATTCTTTCATGTAGTTGAGATCAAACAGTAACTTCTCCTTCATCTTTTCTTGTTCACCCAACTTCTCATCTTTTTCTGCACACTGCTTGCAAAGTTCTAAACACTTTAAGCAAGGCTTGATTACTTCCACAATCTTTTCTACTTCAATGACCTTTTCAACTTCAGCAACTTTCTCAACTTCACCATTCCTCTCAGCAACATTAACTTCCTTGCTTTGTTCATTCTTCATTGTCTCAGTAACACTTTCAACCTTCACCTTTTTCAACTCTTTTGCTGCTCGTTTCTTCTTCAACTTCTCCAAGCGATCTGCAAAATAAAATTGAAAACTTTCAGGAGATAGTTGAGTTTTTGCAATATTAATATGCAATTCTTCCTCATCATCACTACTGTCATCAGTTGGTAATTGATCAAAATCTAATGTCTTTTCTGAATAATCATCTAAAGAACCAGAATCAGATGGTGTTTGATCAAAAACTGTTGTCCTTTTCGAACTTTCATCTATTGAAACAGACTCTTCATCTTGACTTGAATCATTAACACCATTCATTTTCATCCATTCTGTAAACAAATCAGGCTTTTGAACAATTTCTGCAATCATAGCTACGACTTTTGAATCAGGTGGAATATATTTATCCCAGCTGAAACCTTCTACCACTTTTTCATCATCTTGATCAATGATACCATAATAAGCTTTCTTATTTGCATCTTCGATCATTCTTGCATGCGCAGTTTGTGGTTCCTTTTGTTGATGCGGTTGTTGAGCAACCTGTTGATATATGGCTTTTCGATAGTAATTATCTTTTCCAAAAGGATTCTTTGCTCCACTAGCTTCCTGATTTTTGCATTCTCTCTTGAAATGACCTTTCTCCCTGCATCGAAAACAAGTAACTTTAGATTTATCAAAACCCAAAGTAGAAACATGTGCATCCAAAAAATCATTTCTTCCTGTAATCATTTTGAACTTTTCAGCTCTTCTCAAGATACTAGCTAGACACCATTTGATGTCCATGAGCTCCATCTCTTCAACGTCTATCTGATCGTAATCCTCTTTCGTTAGCATAGGATTTCCGATCCTTCCAGCAACCAATCCTTCATAGGATTCCAACACGGTAGCAAGTAAAGCCATGTGATCTTTAGCAACTTCTTTAGAAAAACTTTGACCATTTGGGAGATTCAAGGCAATGTTGCACTGTATCACACAACCACTTCCATTTTTTGAACTTTGAGACTGATAACTTGAAGTTGAACTCTTTGGATTAACACTTGGATATGAAGAAACTCCACTGCTGCTGTTTGAACTTTGATCAACATTTCCAGATGAGTTTCCAGCACTAAATGCAGTTTGGATTTTCGGACTCATTTCAACTTCTTGAACATTTCCCTTGTAATACATTTTCACATCTTGTTGATTACTCGAATTGTTCATCCTCGCAATCTTTTGCTGTTCAAGATCTTGACCTTCAATCTTTTCGATGAACTGAGAAATTGTTAGGCCATCATACTCTCCGGTGTTCTTTAAGATCATCAAAAATGTACCCCACTCTTTCTGAGGTAAAGCATCAGCTAATTTGTCAACCCATTCATCTTGAGGTTTTTCAATTCCTAGCAATGACATAGATCGCACTAAGTGACAGTATCTTTCAATTAACTTCTTTGACGATTCTCCTGCCAAACTTGAAAACAGATCAAACTCTTTCTTAAGTAATGCTTTCTTGCTTCTGTTCATTTTCTCACTACCTTCAAACTTCACCTTAAGTGCATCCCATATCGATCGTGATGTACCATCATGTTGAAGCAGTATAAAGATATCTTCTTTTATCGCTTGCTGAAGTAGAGTGATCATCATCTTTTCAGCTCTGTACATATCTCTCTCTTTGTCATTCAGTTCAGATATCGTTTTGATAACTTGCAAATCAGTACGTGGTTTAACATATTTCTTCTCAATGCATTCCCAAGATCTCAAGTGATTTTCCTGAACCCAGTTTTCGAAACGGTCTTTCCACCCATAATACTCCTCTATTCCCATGAGTTTCGGGGGTTTTTGTAACGTTCCGGTTTCGTTTTCCATGTTCATGTTCTGAGCAATGGAAGCTGGACAAGTTGGAGATGTAGCAAATGCGTTGTAGAACTCTTCTTCCATGATTCGGTAACACGGTTATCAAGACAAACACTTTTCAAGCAAAATCAGGTCTTTCGAACGAAATTACTAATTCTGTGCGGAATTAGCTGAACTTTCAAACGATATTACTCAAATGAGGTAATTCCGTGCGGAATTAAAGTGCAATTCCAAACGAAATTAAGATGATGTCAGCATATTCGATCTGATTGTTCAAGCGAAATTATCAATTTTGTCAGAATTAAGTCGAAGGTCCAATTTTCTCAAGGATTTGTTAAAACACAATTTCGCTTATGGTGTGAAAAATTCAGGCCATTTTAACCGTTAAAACTTGTTCAATTGAGAAAAGAAGGTGTAGAAGATAGAAAATGAGATGAAATCAAGTTGAAATCTGCAGAACTCCTCCTCCTGAGCTCTGATACCACATGTAAGATCGTGTACGGACCCGAAACGAGTCGTTCAGAGGAGTTCTACTCAGTATGAAAGGCGGAAACAGACATATCGAATTGAATTCAGCTAGATATTCACTTAAATTGTCTTTATTAATGACCTGGTAACAGTTTACACCACGGAGACACTTCGACAGAGCTTCGCCATCGGAAAACACCAAGCTAATTCCGTTTTAAATGAAACGGATCTAACCCTATTTATAGACAAACTAATTCCGTTCCAAACACACTCAAACGGAATTACACAATAATTCCGTGCGGAATTACATGATGACCTTCTTCAAGCGGAATTAGCTTTTATCTTGAATTCTCAATCTTCGTGCCCTGAACAATGCAACACTTGATACAAGACGAAGTCGATAGACGTATGCACCAACAGGACAAGAAATCGGAAGAGAAAGATACTGATAAGAAACAAAGTACAAATTATAACAAGTGTCCGCCTCCGATCTGGGAAGGTTATTCTCCCAGAAAACCAAATGAGGAACAAGTCAAAAAGGCAGTCAATATAAAATTAAAGTCTGAAACAACTGAAGAGTTACCAGAAAACGTTGACGTCACGTTCACATCGTCTGACACCGATCATGAGTCTGAGTTAATAAAGAAAGTGGTCGATCAGGTGTTGGATAAAGATGAGGAGTCAGAGTCAAAATCCGTGTAAAACCCGATAGGATCTCTCAATGATATCAAGAATAACTTGTGTAAGTGCGGAAACCAAACACAAGTGGATTCAAGAAAAACAGTAAAATAAACAAACACAATAATCTAAACAAAATACTCTTGCATTCACCTTGAACGATGACTAATACAAGATTACCGAAACCAAGATCTCGAGTGGCCTGTTACAGCTTCTATATCAAACCAACAACCCTTAAACTATTACTAAGGGTAACTTATATACTACTATCAATGGACCGTAAACAAACCAAGGCCCACTCGAGACCTCCCAACCCATTACAAGTTCGACCCAAATAACATAGTTAAACTAAACAAAAACAACCCTGTACTTTCATACTTCTCTATGTATAAACCTTAAGGTTCCAACAATCTCCCCCTAGGTTTAGGCATAGAGTGACTTGAAACATCAGTCTTCACGAGTACCACCCAAACGATCTTTAAGCCCACCAAAACCTTTCGTACGGATATGAATAACTGAAGCAACAGCTGCAGTCCATCCTTTAGCAATCTCTTCATACTTTTCAGTAGCTCTAATTTGATTCTGAGCTAACACCTGTGACAACTCGAGTTTCTGACTTTCACTTTCGCATTAAATGCGTGTTGACTTTGACTGTTTAGTTGTTTGGATTATGGACTTGTAATTGTACACGTTGTGTTTTGATGAAATGAATTGTCGTGTTGCACATATGCGATTACTTGCTGTGGTATTAAAGTTATTATTAGAATATTATTAAAACACTTAGTTTAGATCGAAACATGTTATGCCAATCGAAGGACCCCGAAAGATATCCTTCGATTCGAAGGATCAACTGCCGGTTCGAAGGATCTCGAAACATATCCTTCGAACCAAGACCATATCCTTCGACTGGAACCCAGATCCTTCGGCCCAGTCTTTCAGATGGGCTTGGCCCATTTCTGTAATACGTATAAATACGTATCAGCATGTATCGGCTGTCATTTTTCTATCATATTCCCAACCCTAGAGCTCTCCAAACTGTGACGGCAAGCTAGTAACCACAGGAGACCCTTGCGACCAAACCCTCATTTCGGTTAGTAAAATCTATTTGATTCGATCGTTCGTTTATATGCGTATGTGTTCACGTGTAGTGTGTTCTTGATTGTTGATGTAACCTGAACTGATACATGCCTGAATATTATGATTTTGAATACGATTGAATATCGATATAGATTTCACATAGGGTTTGATGATGTGTTAATGTGCGTTAACCGGTTTCGTGATACGTTTAAACTAGGTTCATGCTAGACAATGATTTCTGGATGATTGCGTTATGATTAGATGTGCTAAATGATTCTGATGTTTTGGTAATGATGATGACGGCTGTACAGATGATTAGGGTTGCTGTTCCTGTGAAAACGTAACTGATTGTGAAAACGTAACTGTTGATTGATCGAAAGATGCTTGTAGTCGAAACATAGTATTGACCGAAGGATAGATATGACCGAAACATAATTAAGTTGACCGAAAGATACCTTAGGTCGAAAGATGACTGATGGTACGAAACATACCAACTAGTCCGAAAGATAACTGTGAAAACTTGTAAGTGTCGAAAGATCACTGATGTGTCGAAAGTTAACAGTGGATCGAAGGATAGTAGCAATTATAAACATCCTTCGAAGGATGGAATGTATACATGAACTATTTGACATGCCATGCTTGATGATGAATGTTTACATTTGTAATTGTGTGCACTAGCTGATGAGTAACTAGGAAATGGTACGTGTTGCGCCGATGTACAAACTGACTGTTACGTGAACATTATATTGCATGCGAATCATTGTGAACATGAACTGATTTGTTATACGTGCGTACAGTAGGACGTGATTAATTACTAGTGAGCGCATAACTTAGCATACCGAGCAAACCAAGGTGAGTTCACACAGCCAAGGCATGGGTTCCCAGGGTGGGAATGGGTTGGATGATTAATTGTGCATACTTTGATACTGTAACGAACGATTAAACTGTTGATGCTTACGAACTACTCAACTGCCTTCGCACCCACCCTGGTCGGTAAAGACTATGGTCGCGAACGAACTGATAAATTGCCTTCGCACACACCCTGGTCGGTAAAGACTATGGCCGCGAACTAACAGGAAAACGTGGAACACCACCACAGGAAAACGTGGAACACCACCACAGGAAAACGTGGAACACCACCACAGGAAAACGTGGAACACCACCACAGGAAAACGTGGAACCCCACCACAGGAAAACGTGGAACACCACCACAGGAAAACGTGGAACCCACCACAGTAAAATATACAAACGGCCCAGTAGAGCCACCTATTACAAATGAACTTACTATTACGCATTCTCTTTATGTGAACTCGCTCAACTAGTTTGTTGATCATTCTGTTGCATGCCTTGCAGATCGCTAGGTACTTGGAGCTTGCACTGGAGATGCGGGTCGTTGTGGACAAGGATCGTGGCTCTTCCGCTTTACTATTGTGATACTTAAAACTATTGATACTGGTTTATTTACTATGCTTCCGCAACACTTTTGAAACGATTTAATGTTTGAACACCTTTTGTATTGAATGGATGGTTTTCATTTACTTTATTTAATATTAAATGCATGTTCAATATGATTGGCGGCTTGATCCTGGTCAGTCACGCTCCCAAGCGGTGATACTCCGCAGGTGGATTTTGGGGGTGTGACAGATTGGTATCAGAGCCATTGGTTATAGAGAACTTGGTTTTAATATGGGAAAACGTTTTTATTAAAACTAGACTATAACCAGAACAGTGCTCTCAACGATCCACAACGACGCTTCGCTCCACGTGCAAGACTCGACATCCTAGGTAATAAGGTTTATGTTTATTGCCTACATGCTAGAATTGCATAGAACTTTGCTCGTAGTATGCTTACATTACTTTGCTCACAACTTGTCATTGCATGAGAATACTTATGTGCTTACACTTTTCTGTCATCGCCCTACTCGCGAACCATTCTCACTTACGTTACATTTGCCATAAAGGTCATGGCCGAATATATCAACATGACACAAGCCCAGTTGACGGCTCTCATTAACGAACGAATTGCTGCGGCACTTGCAGCCATACAAGCGGGAGGTCAACACGCTCAGTCCCCTGTTTACACCTTCAAAAATCTCAAGGATTGCCAGCTTTGTACCTTCAGCGGAACTGAGGGGGTTGAAGGCCTCCTCCATTGGTTCGAGAGACTCGAAACTGACTTCGAGGTGCATGATTGCCCTGAGTCACGTAGGGTAAAGTTTGCTGCTGGAGCACTCGAAGGTGCTGCATTTACCTGGTGGAAAGCACAGGTTCAGATGTTAGGGCTGGCAGCTGCTAATGCCACCCCCTGGAACGAGTTCAAGGAACTGATTAAGGAAGAGTTTTGTAGTCGTGAAGACATCCACAAACTAGAGGTAGAGTTCCTCAACCTACAGATGGTGGGGTCTGAAATTGAAGCTTATACGAGGAGATCGAATGAATTAGCCACATTTTGTCCTACTATGGTAGACCCTCCCACCAAACGCATCGAACTGTATCTCAAGGGTCTGGTGCCCGAAATTCAGAATCATATGACCACAGCTAACCTTGGCACTATCCAGCAAGCCACTCGATTGGCTCATCGTCTCACAGACCAGGCTGTAGAACAGAACAAACTACCGAAACGAGCTAAGACTGATACTGCATGTGCTTCTAGAGATAACAAACGCAAGTGGGATGAAAACCTGAGCACGGGATTAATTTTGGTCCAACCTCTGACGCAGCAGCAAGAGATAGATGACTACCAGAGCCCCAAACAGCAGTTTTCTAGTAGTCATGGGCAGAAAAGATATCGAGGAATTCACCCATGGTGCAACAAATGTAACAGACACCACGGTGGCCAGTGCAACAGGGGTCGTTGCCAGCGGTGTCTCAAGATTGGTCATGAAGCAAAGGATTGTCGAAACTCACGTCCTGTAACCCAAGAACAACAACGACTGCCTCAACCTTCACAGAACCAGCAACTGCAACTACCAGCTCCACAGAGCACACAGCAGCAGCCACAGCGTGGAAACGGGGGATGTTTCCAGTGTGGGGCTGAAGGTCATTTTAAACGCGATTGCCCTCAATTAAACCAGGATCAGACTCAAAACCACGACCATGGAAACAGGGATGACAACGGGGAAAGTGTTGGGGGAAGCAATGGAAACCATGACGCCGGGGCAGCGTGTACATGATTGGTCAGGGAGACGCAATGAACGATATTTGAACTTATAACTTCTTTTTGGGTTTTTTTTTCATTATTATGTTTCCGCTATTCGAACAAAGTTTGGTTTGAACATCAAATGTCTTGGGTTTTATGAATTATTTTAACTACTATATTTTATGTTTGATGTGATGGATGGGTTGATATTATTGAACACACCTGCCGTATTTACGGACTTTACGAACAGGGTGCGCAAACCTTATCTTGACAAGTTCGTTATTGTCTTTATCGACGACATTCTGATCTACTCCAAGAGTCAGGAGGAGCACGAGCAACACTTACGTCTTATCTTGGAACTTATTCGAAAGGAGCAACTGTACGCAAAGTTTTCAAAATGCGACTTCTGGCTTCGTGAAGTCCACTTCTTAGGCCACGTAGTGAACAAGGATGGGATACATGTCGATCCATCCAAGGTAGATTCGATCAGAAACTGGCCTGCACCGCGTACACCGACAGAAATACGTCAATTCTTGGGTCTGGCAGGTTACTACAGACGGTTTATTAGGGACTTTTCAAAGATCACGCAACCACTTACGCTACTGACACAGAAGGGTGTTACCTATCGCTGGGGAGAGCCCCAGGAGACTGCTTTTCAGCACCTAAAGGATAGACTTTGCAGTGCACCTATCCTCTCATTGCCAGAGGGCACAGACGACTTCGTGGTTTATTGTGATGCATCCATTCGGGGACTGGGATGTGTGTTAATGCAGCGCGACAAGGTTATCGCTTACGCCTCTCGTCAACTCAAGGTTCACGAGCGCAACTACACGACGCACGATTTAGAGCTGGGAGCTGTTGTTTTCGCGCTTAAGATATGGCGACACTACCTGTACGGTACCAGGTGCACGATTTACACCGATCACAGGAGTCTCGAGCATATCCTTAAGCAGAAGGATTTGAATATGCGTCAACGACGATGGGTCGAGTTACTTAACGATTACGAATGCGCTATGTTGTGGCGGATGCCCTTAGTCGAAAGGACACTTTACCACGGCGCGTGCGAGCGCTACAGCTTACGATTCAGTCTAGCCTTCCTGCTCAGATACGAGCTGCTCAGACAGAAGCCCTGAAGCCCGAAAACGTCAAGGCTGAAGCCTTACGCGGCTCACGACAACAAATGGAACAAAAGGCGGACGGCGCCTACTATGTCACGGGCCGGAGTTGGGTCCCTTTCTATGGCGGTTTACGCGAACTCGTAATAGACGAAGCACACAAGTCTCGTTACTCGGTACATCCAGGGTCGGATAAAATGTACCACGACATCAGCACTGCATATTGGTGGCCTAGTATGAAGGCCCACATTGCTACGTACGTTGGAAAATGCTTGACCTGTGCGAGAGTCAGGGTCAAATATCAGAAACCAGCTGGCCTACTTCAACAGTCTACGATACCACAGTGGAAATGGGAAGAAATTTCCATGGACTTTGTTACAGGCCTACCGAGATCTCAGCGTGGGAACGACACAATATGGGTGATCGTGGATCGACTCACCAAGTCTGCACACTTCCTGGCTATTAAGGAAACGGATAAGTTCTCCACTCTCGCAGATATCTACCTCAAGGAAGTTGTTTCGAGGCACGGGGTGCCCATTTCTATTATTTCGGATCGCGATGCACGATTCACGACAGAGCTTTGGCAAGCGATGCACAAATCCTTCGGTTCAGAATTAGACATGAGCACAGTATATCACCCTCAGACGGATGGGCAGTCTGAGCGAACTATTCAAACTCTAGAAGACACGCTTCGAGCGTATGTTATCGATTTCGGCAACGGCTGGGAAAAGCACCTCCCTTTGGTGGAGTTCTCGTACAATAATAGTTATCACACCAGCATTCAAGCCGCTCCATTCGAGGCATTGTACGGGCGTAAATGCCAGTCACCTCTCTGTTGGGCAGAGGTGGGGGATAGTCAAATCACGGGTCCAGAGATTGTAGTGGACGCCACAGAAAAGATTTCACAGATACAACGCATGGCGGCAGCACGCGACCGTCTGAAAGCCTACGCGGACCAGCGTAGAAAGCCATTGGAATTTCGGGTCGGGGACCGGGTTTTACTAAAAGTTTCACCCTGGAAGGGTGTAGTACGTTTTGGCAAACGGGGCAAACTAAATTCACGGTATGTCGGACCATTCTAGATCATAGAACGAATAGGCAGGGTAGCCTATAGATTGAATCTACCAACTGAACTCGGGGCAGTTCACAATGTCTTTCATGTATCGAACTTACAGAAGTGCCTATCCGATGAAAACCTTATCTTTCCTTGTAAGGAACCCACTATCGACGAGCGGTTACAGTTCGTCAAGGAACCAGTAGAAATCACGGACCGGGATGTGAAGGTCCTCAAAAACAAGAGAATCCCTCTTGTTCGAGTTCGTTGGAACTCCAAACGTGGCCCAGTGTACACCTGGGAACGCGAAGATAGGATGACAGAAAAGTACCCCCAGTTATTCGGAACCAATGCAACCACTACTGAGGCTGAAGCTACTACTACTGAATTTCGGGACGAAATTCCAAATCAACGGGGGGATGATGTGACACCCCAGGAAAACCAGTAAACGATACAGCTTACCTAGCTTCCTCAGTGAGTGCATACCAAATTTCGGGACGAAATTTCCAAGTAGTTGGGGATAATGTGACAACTCGAGTTTCTGACTTTCACTTTCGCATTAAATGCGTGTTGACTTTGACTGTTTAGTTGTTTGGATTATGGACTTGTAATTGTACACGTTGTGTTTTGATGAAATGAATTGTCGTGTTGCACATATGCGATTACTTGCTGTGGTATTAAAGTTATTATTAGAATATTATTAAAACACTTAGTTTAGATCGAAACATGTTATGCCAATCGAAGGACCCCGAAAGATATCCTTCGATTCGAAGGATCAACTGCCGGTTCGAAGGATCTCGAAACATATCCTTCGAACCAAGACCATATCCTTCGACTGGAACCCAGATCCTTCGGCCCAGTCTTTCAGATGGGCTTGGCCCATTTCTGTAATACGTATAAATACGTATCAGCATGTATCGGCTGTCATTTTTCTATCATATTCCCAACCCTAGAGCTCTCCAAACTGTGACGGCAAGCTAGTAACCACAGGAGACCCTTGCGACCAAACCCTCATTTCGGTTAGTAAAATCTATTTGATTCGATCGTTCGTTTATATGCGTATGTGTTCACGTGTAGTGTGTTCTTGATTGTTGATGTAACCTGAACTGATACATGCCTGAATATTATGATTTTGAATACGATTGAATATTGATATAGATTTCACATAGGGTTTGATGATGTGTTAATGTGCGTTAACCGGTTTCGTGATACGTTTAAACTAGGTTCATGCTAGACAATGATTTCTGGATGATTGCGTTATGATTAGATGTGCTAAATGATTCTGATGTTTTGGTAATGATGATGACGGCTGTACAGATGATTAGGGTTGCTGTTCCTGTGAAAACGTAACTGATTGTGAAAACGTAACTGTTGATTGATCGAAAGATGCTTGTAGTCGAAACATAGTATTGACCGAAGGATAGATATGACCGAAACATAATTAAGTTGACCGAAAGATACCTTAGGTCGAAAGATGACTGATGGTACGAAACATACCAACTAGTCCGAAAGATAACTGTGAAAACTTGTAAGTGTCGAAAGATCACTGATGTGTCGAAAGTTAACAGTGGATCGAAGGATAGTAGCAATTATAAACATCCTTCGAAGGATGGAATGTATACATGAACTATTTGACATGCCATGCTTGATGATGAATGTTTACATTTGTAATTGTGTGCACTAGCTGATGAGTAACTAGGAAATGGTACGTGTTGCGCCGATGTACAAACTGACTGTTACGTGAACATTATATTGCATGCGAATCATTGTGAACATGAACTGATTTGTTATACGTGCGTACAGTAGGACGTGATTAATTACTAGTGAGCGCATAACTTAGCATACCGAGCAAACCAAGGTGAGTTCACACAGCCAAGGCATGGGTTCCCAGGGTGGGAATGGGTTGGATGATTAATTGTGCATACTTTGATACTGTAACGAACGATTAAACTGTTGATGCTTACGAACTACTCAACTGCCTTCGCACCCACCCTGGTCGGTAAAGACTATGGTCGCGAACGAACTGATAAATTGCCTTCGCACACACCCTGGTCGGTAAAGACTATGGTCGCGAACTAACAGGAAAACGTGGAACACCACCACAGGAAAACGTGGAACACCACCACAGGAAAACGTGGAACACCACCACAGGAAAACGTGGAACACCACCACAGGAAAACGTGGAACCCCACCACAGGAAAACGTGGAACACCACCACAGGAAAACGTGGAACCCACCACAGTAAAATATACAAACGGCCCAGTAGAGCCACCTATTACAAATGAACTTACTATTACGCATTCTCTTTATGTGAACTCGCTCAACTAGTTTGTTGATCATTCTGTTGCATGCCTTGCAGATCGCTAGGTACTTGGAGCTTGCACTGGAGATGCGGGTCGTTGTGGACAAGGATCGTGGCTCTTCCGCTTTACTATTGTGATACTTAAAACTATTGATACTGGTTTATTTACTATGCTTCCGCAACACTTTTGAAACGATTTAATGTTTGAACACCTTTTGTATTGAATGGATGGTTTTCATTTACTTTATTTAATATTAAATGCATGTTCAATATGATTGGCGGCTTGATCCTGGTCAGTCACGCTCCCAAGCGGTGATACTCCGCAGGTGGATTTTGGGGGTGTGACAACACCTGCAGATCTTCATAAGCAACATTCAACAAATCAACTTGATCCACCAAGCGGAAATTCACATCGTCATCACTAACGATCACCGCCTGCCCTAGTCGTTCATCATATGCCCAGAAATGTAACGTCTTCAAGGCACCTTTTGGAATCTTTCTCACTAAAGGAATCACCTTCTCTTTGTCAGTAGCAGGCCAGTGAACCGCTTTCATTCGCTTGTTAGTATATGGATCTCGAACACCTTTAAGTGGTTTTACAAGAGATTCAGCAGTATGCATAGAAGGAAACCCACGAAGAACCTCCCTCTTCAACCTCTCGCAAAATAAATGACCACGACCACCCGGCTTGTCGTCCACATAAGGTGCGTTAGCTAAGTTTGTCAGATCAATCTTGGTAAACGTCTGAAATTGAGCTGGAGCCTTGTACCATTCAACAAGACCAACTTTTCTCTTAATCCACCACCTTTTGCGATCATGATCAAATCCCCAGCTAACAATGCCAGATCTGTTTCCAACTTTGTAATAAAGAGTTTCACCAACATCCATCAAATGATGTGTTGCCTGAGCATCATCATCATCAGGATTAAGATTCTTGTTCTTCAGTATCACAAACTCCCTTTTCTTCTTAATCCTTTCAGCCTTTTCCTTCTCTGCAACAGGATCAATTACTTTTTCAAAGTACTTCTCCATTGCAGCACTTCGCTCAGCATCATCTTTATTAAAGGCCTCTCTTCTTTTCTGTATATCTGTTGGATCAGAAAATTCGTTACCAAACTTCCTTTCCAACTTTCCACGCAAGTCATAAACCATGTTGAACAATAAACTAACGTCTCCTTGAAGCTGTTTGATGCGTGTGTAGTGCGATATATTTTAGATGTATATTTAAGCCCTTTTTACACTTTTAGCCAAGTTTTAAATTTATAAAAACACGATATTTACTAACACTAAACACACATATGGGCAAGTGCACCCATCGTGGACGTAGTATAGTGTTGGTAAGATACCGAGGTCGTCCAAGGACACAAGAGCTTTTAATACCGGTTTATCCTCAACGTCTAATCAAATCAAAAAGTGAGAAAAATGTTTTAATCTAAGAAAATAAAAACTAATTAAATGCTGAAAAATGAAATAAAATAAAAACAGATAGACAAGATGAATCACTTGGATCCGACACGTGTATTAGTATAACCTTTGATTACTTTCGCACTTTTGCACTTGTTTAAGAGATTATCTTAGTTATTGTAGTAGGCCCCTCTTTTGAAGGCGACGTTACCCTCAACCCAGTAGTTTGAGTCAGCAAGGATACAATCCTAAAGGATTGGATTATTGAAAGATAATGAATTAAGTTATTAATGCAAATTGTGGTAGGCCCCGCTTTCGGCGGTGACGTTACCCTCGGCTAAGTAGGCTGAGTCAGCAGGGATACAGTCCTAAATAGCCGGGTTATAGTATTAATAGTAGTTAACTTATGAGGGGGTCAAAGAGTTTGAATCCCCGCCATCCAATACCTATGGGCATTGAAGGAGATCCTACTAAATTTGACCCAGGTCCCAAGCAGAACCTCTAAACGCTGAACAAGGGCAAGACCCTTACCAAACCGTTCCCTTAACCCCCGACCAGGTAGCCAACATACCTCCATATAGACCGTGGAGATATGAATGGTGAAAATCTTTTATTTTATATAGACAGTAAAATAACGCCAAGACACCACGGACAAACGATAAGGAAAGATCACCTTCAACATAAGTAACTAGTTATTAAAGTCATTAATACAAAACCAAATAAAAAGTGCAAAAGATTAAAAATAAAAAGTATTATACTAAACACTTGTCTTCACCAAGTGATGTAAGAGACTTAGGCAAACATGGCCTTGATTGTCAAGAACTCTTACGATCAATCTTGGATCCCGAGACGACTCACACACTCTATGATGGACAATGGATGATGGTGGTGGATGATGGTGTTATGGTGGTGGTGGGTGGTGGATGAAGTGTGAGAGAGGTGGTGTGCCAAGGGATGAGATGGAATGAAACCAAGCACTCCTATTTATAGGCTGAACAGAAGGCTGGGCACGGCCCCGTGTCCGCTGGACACGCCCCCGTGCCCGTTTGACACTCTCTCTCCTCATTAATTGTAATTCGCAATTACAATTAATGCGCCTGCTGTACTTTCACCACGCCCCCGTGCCCGCTGGACATGGCCCCGTGGTGGGCAATGGAAGCTTCTATAGGTTTGTCTTTTATGCTGCTTCTTGGGCACGGCCCCGTGTCCGCTGGACACGGGGCGTGTTCAGTCTTCTGCTTTCTCTTCTTTGCCTTGGAGGATGCCGTTGAGGGTCCGGACAGTCTACTTTTATTCCTTTTCTTGTATTTATGCTAGAATTAGTTGTCTTTTTGCTTCTTTTGTGAATTTGAGCTCATTTCATCCTGAAAATACAAAAGAAAGACAAAAACACTCTTTTTCCAACATTAGTACTTAAAAAGGGCTAGTTTTATGCCTTAATTGATGTGATTTATATGTTGCATTTTACACACATCACTGTTCAATTTGTCGATTCTTTTGAACTAAAGTATCTTCAAGTTGGAGTATCTTCGCATCTTTATGAATTGAATCTTGCTCAACTACCATCAACCGCCTCTTCATCTCTCTCATACTAATGAATTCATCATCATCACTTGAATCATCAAGAGGCATTCTAAACGGTTCTTCAGGTCTCTTACCACTTGAACTGCTAGGCATATCAAGATCAACTCTAGAAGGACCAGCAGAATCGGAAACATTAGGTGGCATAGTATCAACATCAACATTTGAAACCTGGACATCTGCAGTAGCAGTTTTCAAAACATCCCTCTCAGAATCAGTGTTGGACTTAAAGAAATCTTCAATTGTGGTGGTGGTATCAGTGAGATTTTTCTCAATATCGAAGTCATACAAACCATCTTCATCTTCTATAGCACTCTCAGGTTGATCTTTTCTTTGCTCAACATACATACCGAGTCGAGGTTCCCTTCTCTTTCGCTTCAACGGTAAAGAATCAGGATCTCTTGGGTTTTCAACAGGCTCTTCATTTGATACTGTAAGATCGGAAGGAGGATTTCCTATCTTATCAGTCACTGATTTTAATAACAAGGCCAGATTTTCAGCAGTAATCACTGGAGGAACAGTAGAAACAGCAGCTTCAGCTTCACTCTCAGGAGGAAGTTCTTCATCGTCTCCCGAATCACACATAATGTCTATGCCTTCATCGTCAGAGTTAATTGTCAAGATCTCTATCTCGGGCTCATCAGCACCAGCACCTCTCTGAATATCATGTTCTTCAGCGACAATAGCATTTGCAGGCACAACATTCTCTTGAACAGGTTGCACTATCATAGGATCAGCAGCAACATCTTCAGTCTCTGAAAATTGACCAAACTTCTCCAACGGAATTAATCCTTCAAACTTCTTTTCAGTACGCTTCTTTGAAGTGAGAGCACCAAAACAAGCAGGACCCATAGGCTTCAACTCCAATGTATTTCCAGATTTCTCCAACTCTGGATAACGCGCATTAAAAATCATTTGTAAAAACCTTGGATACATGAGAAATTTGTCTTTCCTGACTCCTAGCACATTCCTTTTCATAGCTTCCAAAACATACTTTGAATAGTTGAACGGTTCATTAGTTATCACAGACTAGAGCAGCAGCCTGTGTACTGTTCAGCTGATCTGTTCCCCCTCTGTTCTCGGATATACACAAAAGAAACATGTGCAGCAGAAGTCGCCAATAAGGATGCACAAATTTCTTAACCAGAGGTGGATATTTTCCTTCATAACTTAGTCTAGGCAAAATTGCTTCGACTGTGCCAGCTGGAACTTCAATCGAATCTGATTCTTGATCATTGAACTGCAACACTTCTCGGATCATCTGCTCTGACACAGTAACAGTCTTCTTTAGAACTTCCGAGACAATGACCCCCTTTCCTTCAACAACCTCAATCTTTGCATTCTTCCAGAACTCTTGAATAAGACTTTCATAGATTACTGGATTGTCTCGTAATGCGTGAACTATACGGCAGCTATTGAGACCTTTCATCAATGAGGTATACAATCTTCTGTGCTTCTCTGGAGGAGGTGCTAAATATCCAGCCTGATTGTGTGTTGCAATGAACTTCAAATCCATGGTCTGCACAAAACAGAAGTGCATTACAAACCTTTACACAAATATTTTCACAAAAATTTAGATTTCAAAATCAACATTTTTGACTTCATCAACTCAGAATTTTCTAATCTTGACTCGAGACCAGTTACTGTTGACTCGAAACCATGAGTCGAGACCATAAGTTCTCGAGTCGCAATCAGAAATCACAACTGAGATCTTGAGTCGAGACCTTGAGTCAAGACCTAGAGATCTCGAGTCCCAACCATGAGGTTGCGACTCGCAATCACTGGTCTCGAGTCCTGATAACATCTGAGTCGAGACTTCCACAAACAACTTAATCCTTTCACTGTTTGGATCAAAATCCTAAAACATCCTCTGATCCAATTGAAGACCAAAATATGTAAAATTAGGGTTCTTGGCCATCTTCAAACATCATCCAATCATCATCAATCCTTCAAATAATCTGCAAAACTTCAAGTACAAACATCATCATACCTTGAATCAACAGTTAATCGAGACCGGAAACACCAAGAATAATGACTTGAAACCGGAGATTTAAGTCGGAATTTAATCGGAAATACGAAGAACAAGACTTTCGCCGGAATTTTGAGAGAGAATTTCTTAAATGTCTCGAGTGAGAAATGAGGTCTCGACTCGAGACCCTGAACTTATACCTAAACCCAACCAAGTGGGCTTGGGCCGGACACTGTTTGGGCTTATAATAGTTGGATTTTCTTAGAAAGATTTTTATAATAATTCAGATTTAATCAAATCCATTAAGCAAGCAGTTAATGATTAAAAACCCATTAAACTTTCCGAGCATGATTTGCAAAAACCTAAAAAAAACAAAAAATAAATAATAATAAAAATTATTATTTACAAAAATAAATTAGGAAAATAACGGAGATTACTCAGGGATCAAATCACGGGGTTTCGGGCTTGACTTCACTTATCAACACTGATCTACTACCGAATGATCTAGACGATTACCAGTATATTTTTCCACCTAAACTCATCTTCCCAGACCTGTTCCATACAACTGCCCGTAACATATTTTATCATGTTTTGATTTCTTAACACTGAACACCCAGACAAATAATAATCAAATCCCGGAAATATAAACAGCACACTCTATCATGTGCGTAGCTTCCCTACCACATATTTCACAAGTCCAATCCAGATCTCTGAAAGCTTAACCGAGAATAGATTGAGAAGAGAATAGAATAGATCTTTTGCAGAGATGATATAATATACAGATCAAATGAGTTTTTCTCAATTTGATATAGGTTTCTTGGGGTTTCTTTTGGGCACTAGAGGGCCTCTTTCGGGTGTATTAGATCTACAGCGCGACAACACACAGCTAGGTCAGCATATATCTGGATGCAGCAGAAGCTGTCGTTGCCTAGCACCTCCAGGTCAGCATGTATCTGGATGCAGCAGAGGAGGTACACGACTTTTTCAGAAAAGATTTCAGAGATAGACCAAAATTGTGTGTATCGGGACAACATACAGACATTCAAATAGAAATGAGCTAATTCCAAGTGACTTTCTTTCCTGGGGTCATGTTCTAATTAAATTCTTAGACAAAACAGCCAATGTTTCCAGTCTTAAGAATAGAGCCTACCAACACATCAATACTAGAGTCAAACTATTTCGATACTGGTTTTACATGAGTCAGCCCTTGACCATAATGTGAAAATTCATTTCATTTCCAGTCATGCAACGCCTCTTTTTGTGTTTTTCTAATTTTTTAATGTTTTTGTATTTTTCAAATTTTTTATTGTTTTTGTATTTTTCTCCCCCTAAATTTGTGCATAAATAAAAACTACCTAAGAATAGAAAACTTTATGAACAAATTTACTTACGAAACACAAACATGCTCAGTCAGTAAAACGGATCATTTTCAGAAAATCCACAAGCACTTTGAATTTCGCACTGCTGACAGGTTTGGTGAACAAATCGGCAGCATTTGCATCTGTGTCGATTTGTTCAAGGGTAATAAGACCTCTGTCGAAGCAGTCTCGAATGAAATGAACTTTTATGTCAATGTGCTTGGTTTTGGAGTGAAAAACAGGATTTCGAACAATTTGAATTGCAGCATCATTATCGCAGTAAATAGTAGTGTTAAGATAAGTCAAACCATAGTCCTGCAATTGATGTTGCATCCACACCACTTGAGAGCAAGATGCAGAAGCAGCAACGTACACAGCTTCAGCTGTAGATATCGCCACTGTTTGTTGTTTCTTGCATTGCCAAGAAATGAGCCTGTCGCCCAAAAATTGACATCCCGCAGATGTAGATTTCCTGTCACTGTCAGTACCTCCAAAGTTGCTGTCAGAGAATGCAAACAAGTCAAAATTGGAATCCCTCGGATACCACAGACCAAACCGGGGTCGGCCTTTAAGGTACCGAAAGATTCTTTTAACAACAATAAGATGAGAAGTTTTAGGATTAGCCTGATATCGTGCACAGTTGCAGACAGCAAACATGATATCCGGACGGCTAGCTATCAGATACATCAACGACCCGATCATAGACCTATACTGACGTTGATCCACAGAAGATCCTTCTTCATCTTCAGTCAATAATGGTCTCTCTGCCATTGGAGTTTCAGCAGGCTTTGCGTCCGTAAACTTGAATTTTGCTAGCACGTCATCCACATACTTCCCTTGATGGATAAGAATCCCTTGAGAATTCTGCTTGACTTGTAGACCCAGAAATAATGTCATTTCCCCGAGAGCACTCATTTCAAATTTCTTCTTCATAACTCTCTCAAACTCCTTGCAAAGATCCTCACTTGTAGACCCGAAAATAATATCATCGACATAGATCTGAACTAAGATTTGATCCTTGCCCACTTTCTTGATAAACAGAGTCTGGTCTATCGTGCCACGTGTGTACCCATGAGCCAAAAGATGTTCAGTTAATGTGGCATACCAAGCCCGTGGAGCTTGGTGTAATCCATACATTGCCTTGTCTAGCTTGTAGGCATATTCTGGATGATCTGGATGCACGAATCCAGGTGGTTGCTCAACAAAGATTTCTTCCTTCACATCTCCATACAGAAACGCGGTCTTGACGTCCATCTGATATACAGTGAACCCCATATATGACGCGTAAGCTAAGAAGATCCGGATGGCTTCAAGTCGGGCAATCGGAGCATATACTTCATCATAATCCAGACCCTCTATTTGTCGAAATCCCTGAACCACCAACCTTGCTTTATTTCGAACAATAACCCCTGCAGAATCTTGCTTGTTTCGAAACACCCATCTAGTTCCAAGTTTACGCTTTCCCTTTGGCAACTTGACAAGCTTCCATACCCCAAGCTTCTCAAACTGGTTCAGCTCTTCGTGCATAGCATCTACCCAGCCTGGTTCCTGCAAAGCTATATCAACAGTTTTAGGTTCGATTTGAGATATGTAGCAAGAATATAAGCAAGTATTGATGGTTCCTGATTGGCTCCTGGTCAAAATTCCTGCATTTACAGGACCAATCACATTTTCTATGGGGTGATTTCGTTGAACACTTGTAGGTATTGCCAGGTCAGGTACGGTCTCGTCTTCAGTGGTGGTGTTGCTAGTCTCCCCCTCATTAGGTGCTGCAGTACTATGAACAAATGGAGTGGTAACAATGCAATCTTCAGGTATGGGTTCAGGAAATAGTGCAGATCCGGAATCATTAGATGCAGAACCACTAGTTGAAGCACCTTCAGGGGATTGATGGGACGTTTGTTAACACGTAGGATGCTGCGAAAACACCATTCCCGGCGGATCAATGGTATGGTGTCTGATGCTTCCTTCTGTCTGTTCTTCTTCAGTGTCCTCAAAAGACAACGGTTGTTTTGGAGTAGACACACCTGCATCTGAAAAATCACTTGACGAAATGTTAAATGATTTAAACAATTCATAATAGTCATATAACCAATCTGGTCCGACTCTAGCATCCGTAGCGTTCTCTTCAAGCCACTCAATGTTGCACGACTCGACGACCTTTTTAGTTACTTTGTTGTATACCCTATAGGCAGAGCCTTTAGCATATCCAACAAAGAAACATTCGTCCCCTTTGACTTCAAACTTTCCATTAGAGTCCATGAGTAATAATACACATGGACAACCAAAGATACGAAAGTGTGAAACCGAAGGTTTACGTCCTTCCAGAATCTCATAAGGAGTTTTCATATGACGTTTATTTACTAAAGCATGATTCTGGATGTAACAAGCCGTGCTAACAGCTTCGGCCCAAAAGAAACTAGGAAGCTTCGAGTCAGCCAGCATAGTTCGTGCAGCCTCAATGAGAGTACGATTCCTTCTTTCAGCTACGCCATTTTGCTGAGGGGTTCGTGGTGCACTGTACTGACGATCAATTCCCTTTTCTGTGCAGAATGTGTCCATAGTAGCGTTCTTGAATTCTGTCCCATTATCAGATCGAATAACCTTCACCTTAGCACTCGCTTGATTTTCAGCCAGAGTGATGAATTGATTCACCAAGACTGCAGTTTCATTTTTATGACTGAGAAAATATACCCAGGTGTAGCGAGAATAATCATCGATGATTACAAGACAATAAGCTTTCTTGCCAATACTCAGCACATTCACTGGACCAAAAAGATCCATGTGAAGTAATTCAAGCACGGCCTTCGTCGAGGGTATTGGTTTAGCCTTGTGAGGTTTTCGATGAGCTTTTCCTTTTGCACAAGCAACACACTTTTCAACCAACATGAAATCTTTTATTGGAAGATCACGTACTAGTTGACCTCTAGCCAGACGGTTTAAGTTCTTCATATTCACATGCCCAAGGCGACGATGCCAGAGTAGACCATCATGTTCTGAAATCTTTGAGAATAGGCAAGTGATCTCTTCACACGTTTTCTTGTTCATATCAATTACATAGGCGTTTCCTTTTCTCTCTGCTGTCATTAAGAACCAGTCTTCTGGAATGACAATCCCAGGTTTAAGAACATGACACCCTTTCTTTGTAAAATGAACTGAATTCCCTCGATCACAAATCTGAGAAATGCTCAACAGATTGTGTTTCAGTTCTGGAACATAATTAACATTTTCGAAGCTTAAGACACCGTTGCGAACTGTTCCTTTCAACGTGATTCTGCCTGATTCTCCTCCCGCAAATGAGACATATCCACCATTAAATTCTTTTTTGACATTTACCAGTTGGGATAAGTCTCCTGTCATGTGCCTGGAACAGCCACTATCCATGTACCAGAGGCGCACGGTAGTCCTCCACAGCTGTTCCTGCACGATTAGCGGGATTAGTTAGATTTAGGAACCCAGCCCATAGTAGATCTGGGTTTTCCTTGTGCATCAATATAAGTTACTCTCTGCCACACTAAATTGTCTTTATTCAAAAACTTCGAAGAATTTCTAATGGCAGAATTTTGATAACATGAATGCGATGGCTTGGATTGCATGACCTTAGCTTTAGGTTTCCAATGCTTTCCTGACCAATTAGAATTGTAATTACCAAAAGCATAATGTTGATGTCTTTGAAAATCATTTTGTTGATTCTGATTTTTGCGTTTGGCTGCATTCCAATCCTGATCAGAAGGTTTAGTCTTGCGATAGTTGTTTTTCATTGTCTTAGACTTTTCAGTCGTCATTGACTCTGAACAACGATATCGTTTAGACATGACCTTCTGATTTTGCAATCACTTTTTCTTGTACGGTGCTCTTGGGAGTTGAACACAATTTCTGGCAATATGACCAGCGATGCCACAGTTAAAACATGTTTGACGCTTCAATTTGTGAGTATTTTGAACGTTTTTGCACGATTTGTTTGATTTTGAATGATTTGACGTTTTGTTTTCTGAACATGTTTTGCTTGTGGTTGTTCTGAGCATTTTGGTGATTTTTCTTCTGATGACTTCTCACTTATATCAGTTCCCTTTTCTTCGTTACTTAATTTCAGTTCAGTATTTGAACATGGAGAAGTTTCATCAATATGCGTTTTCTCAATGCATTCGTCATGTGAAACTAATTCAGGTTCATTATCTGAACGTGTAGAAGTCTCATCAATATGCATTTCCTCAACGCATTTATCATGTGAAACTGATTCAGGTTCAATTTCAACTACAGTTTCCAATGGGGTCCCACTAGATTCAACATTAGGGACTCCCACTGAGACAGATTCAGAAGAAGAATCAGGATACTCTTGATTTTCTTGAGAAGTCGTCTCAGTGGTTTCACTGAATGCGTCCTGAGGGGCCTCACCTGTAACACTTTCATGAACTGAAACATTAGAATCACACACATTAGCTGAAAAACAATCATCACCACACTTATTGTTCAAATTTTCAACACAAACATCATCAGTTTTGCCCAAAACAACAGGCTCACAAGACGAAACAAAAGCAGAAAACGATGCAAATAAAGAACGACTAAAAGCAATGTCAGATTCAGTTGGTTCAGAATAAGGTTCAAAATAAGGTTCAGAAATATTTGAAATAATTTCTGGTTCACTCCCATGAACATCTCCACACTTTACTTCAGAAATATCATCTGCACATGAAGACGAAACATTAGGATCAATTGAGCCTTTGGAAACAAAGTTTAATGGAGTAGACTTCTGTTTCTCAACTTGTCTGTCATGAGAAGACGACTTGTTGTTCTTGGAACCATAAGTCATATTACTCTCATTCATCATCTCCTCCTCAGTCATTGGCAGATAAGTGTAATTATCATTATATGGAGGAGGAGTCTGATTATAACCCAAACCACGCCCTATCTTTTCTTTGTACGCAAGTTGTTGATCGCACAGGTGTGACAACTCGAATTTCCAAGATTCCTATTTCGCATTTATTGCACGTTCATTGTTTGTTTAGTGGTTTACTTGCACATTTAATTTGTTGTGGAACTGTAACGTTTTGATACAATGAAGTGTATGGTGTGATTGTGCATGGTTATGTATTAATTATGAAAGACTTGTCAAATACTTAAATGTGGTGGTGAAACTGTAAATTGTATATCTTGTGCATGAAATATGTGATAGATAATTCTTTAGGGTGCTTTGTGCGAATAGTGAAACTTAAATCATACTTAATCCTAATTCCTTTCACTAATCACCACCCAAGAAATTCAAGCACGTACTTTCATTTTCTCTGGTTTCTTTGGCAGTCAATCATCATCATCATCACAAGTTCGTAATCACTCTTGATTTCCTCTTCCGGTCTAGAATCAATCCAAGGTAAATGGTTATTAATTGTTTGATTGTTTTCAATTCTTGATTATATGATTCATGAAAACCCTAGTTCTTCATATAATATTTTGTGATTGTTGTTTTGGATTCTGTTTATTGTGTTAATAATGTTGATTAGTCGAATAATCGGTTGCCTGACGATTTAGATACATGATATATTAAAATCATTGATTTGATTGGATTACTGTACTGAGAAATGTGTGAAGTTAGAGTTTCAAGATCGTATGAATGTTGTTACGTTACTCATAGTATGTTTTGTGCTACTAGGGTTTTGACTTCTAGATGTTAATAGTGGTCAGAGTTTCATGATCTGTTGTTTGTCCGATCTTTTATGATATAATACACTTGTCCGAGTTTTACAAAGGGCAAGGCCCTGTCCGATGTTGTGTGATGATTTCTTTGGAACAATGAGTGGTATGTTAAGCGATGTGAATCTGTTAAGGTATGCATGATTAAATTGAAGCCACAAACTCTGATAAACCCGTTAAGCTTATTAACGATGTTAATATGTTAAGTATGTTAACAGTGGCAATTAGGTTAATATCCACGTTAGATTAAACTGTAAAATCAAAGACGTGACGCATGAATTATGTGAACATGATTAACTGCTTACGTGATGTATGATTCTATATATACATATAATCGTATGATACTGAATGCAACTGTATGATCCTGCATGTATGAACATTCGATGTGATATCAGCCTGTACACAATAAACACACAAAACACAGTTGCTTGAATATCAATGACTCGCAAACCCTAATTTGATGCAAACACTTACATCATATCATGTGCAATGAATCCTAGGTCGTGTGTAACGGACTAAGACATTTAATAAACCCTAGAAGCAATAACATACCGAGCAAACCAAGGTGAGTTCACACAGCCAAGGCATGGGATTCCCGAGTGGGAATTGGGTTGGAAGAATTGAATTGGATAATTACTCGTACTTACGCTATTGCTAGACTATATACCATCGTCCTCAGGTTAGTCAGGACACGTACGTAAAACCTACGTAAACTAGTATCTACTACTGTCTCCCGGGTCGGGAGGACACTTACGTAAAACCTACGTAAACTCATGCCTACTACTGTCTTCCGGGTCGGAAGGACACTTACGTAAAACCTACGTAAACCCCACGCGTACCACTGTCCTCGGGGAAGGGCACTCACGTAAAACCTACGTGACCTTGTACGTATTCCTGTTCTCAGATTAAGAAGAACACATGGTTATAATAGTCTAGTAAGGATAAACATGGGAAGCCCCCATCATTAATAAATATAATCACGGGAAACCCCCACTAATAGTACATACATACGTGGGAAGCCCCCACCAAATGAACATACGTATTACTGCTACGAACTTACTTTCTGTGAACTCGCTCAACTAGTTGTTGATCCTCTGTTACATGCCTTGCAGGTCGTTAGATATATGGAGCTTGCACAGGGAGGAGCAGGTCGTTGTGGAGCATGGATCGTGGATGCCATGTTAAAGCATTTAAACATTTGAACTATGATATACATTGGGTTTTCATACTTATGCTTCCGCTACACTTGATACTATAATTATGTTTTGAACACCTATCGTATTGAATGATTGGTTTGCATTTATTTTACTTGATATTAATTACATGTTCAATATGATTGGTGGCTTGATCCTGGTCAGTCACGCTCCCAGCGGTGATATTCCGTAGTGGATTTTGGGGGTGTGACAGATTGGTATCAGAGCCATTGGTTATAGAGAACTTGGTTTTAATATGGGAAAACGTTTTTATTAAAACCAGACTATAACCAGAACAGTGCTCTCAACGATCCACAACGACGCTTCGCTCCATGTGCAAGACTCAACATTCTAGGTAATAAGGTTTATGTTTATTGCCTACATGCTAGAATTGCATAGAACTTTGCTCGTAGTATGCTTAGATTACACTGCTCATTACTTGTTATTGCTTGAGAACATCTATGTGCTTACACTCTTCTGTCATCGCACTATTCGCGAACTTTTCTCACTTATGCTGCCTTTGATATGAAGATCAATGGCCGGACATATCAATTTGACTCAAGCCCAGTTGACGGCTCTTATCAATGAACAAGTTGCTGCGGCACTTGCAGCTGCAAACGCAGGAGGTATACCCTGCAGTCGTAACTCATTCTAGGATCTTTAGATCCTATGTTCCTAAACAACTCTTATGTTTAACCTCGTTCTGTTCTTACACATTAGGTCAACACGCTCATCAGCCTGTTTGTACTTTCAAGAACTTCATGGACTGTCGTCCAAGCACATTCAGTGGCACTGAGGGGGCAGTGGGACTCCTCCATTGGTTTGAGAAGCTAGAGTCAGTATTCGAAATGTGTGAATGCCGTGAGGCTCGCAGGGTCAAATATGCCACTGGTACCTTAGAGGGGATTGCGTTAACTTGGTGGAACGCACAAGTGCAGATCCTAGGGTTGGCAGCTGCTAACGCCACCCCTTGGAATGATTTCAAGGAACTGATTAAACGTGAATACTACACACGAGAAGACATTCACAAGTTGGAAGATGAGTTGTACCATCTGAAAATGACTGGGTCAGAGATCGAGGCTTATACCAAAAGGTCAAACGAACTGGTCGTGCTATGTCCAACTATGGTGGACCCTCCAATCAAGCGCATTGAGTTGTATCTCAAAGGTTTGGCGCCAGAGATTCAGAGCCATGTGACATCGGCTAATCTTGACAACATCCAGGCTATTCAACGCCTCGCTCATCGCCTCACGGACCAGGCAGTGGAACAGAACAGACTGCCTAAACGTATCAGCGCTACTGCTACCGTTACTACTTCTACTACACTTGCTACTCCCAGTGACAACAAGAGAAAATGGGATGGGGATTCCAGCAAGGGATCAGCTTCAGTTCAGTCACAGGTTCAGCAGCGAAAGACTGACAGTTATCAGAGTCCCAGTCAGCACTCTTCAGGTAGCCACAGGCAGGGCGGATATCAAGGGAACCTCCCAAGGTGCAACAACTGCAACAGACACCACAGTGTCCAGTGTAACAAGGGTCGCTGTCAAAGGTGTCTCAAGATGGGTCACGAGGCCAAAGACTGTAGGAGTCCACGGCCTGCGAATCCGAATCAGCAACACCCACCACCAGCTCCACAGAACCAGCATCAGCAGCAGCAACAGCGGGGCAACAGGGGATGTTTTCAGTGTGGGGCTGAAGGTCATTTCAAGCGTGATTGTCCCCAGTTAAACCAGAACCAGAATCGCAACAATAACAACAATCAGGGAAATGGCAACAACAACAACGGTGGGAACAACAACGGCAATGAAGCAAGGGGTCGTGCATTTGTGTTGGGGCAGGGTGATGCCAGAAATGATCCCAACGTAGTCATGGGTAAGTTTCTTCTTGACGACTTTTACGTTACTGTATTGTTTGATTCGGGTGCGGATACAAGTTACGTGTCATTGAAAGTTAGCCAAATGTTAAAACGTGCACCAACTCTCCTAAACACCAAACATGTCGTAGAGTTAGCTAATGGTAAAAGTCTAGAAGCAACACATATAGTTCAAGGTTGTAATCTTATCCTCGCTGGTCAGACTTTCTCCATCGACCTCGTTCCTATAGTTCTGGGTAGTTTTGACATCGTCATCGGCATGGATTAGTTATCCAAGCAGCAGGCAGAGATCCTATGTAAGGAGAAGATCATTCGTATTCCTCGTTCGGGTAAGGAACCTCTCGCAGTTCAATGCGACAAGAGTGGTGCTGTGGTTGGCATCATCTCTTTCTTGAAGGCTCAGAAATGTTTACGGAAGGTTCATCCGGCTATCTTGGCATTAGTTACTGATGCATCGACGAAAGAGAAAAGAATAGAGGATATTCCTGTTGTACACGAATTTCCTCAAGTGTTTCCTGAAGATTTACCTGGTCTACGCCTCATCGCCAGGTCGAGTTTCAAATCGAGCTAGCTCCAGGAGCAGCACCTATAGCTCGCACACCGTATCGTTTAGCTCCAACTGAACTGGAAGAACTGTCAAAGCAACTACAAGAGCTCTTGGATAAGGGCTTCATTCGTCCAAGCTCTTCACCTTGGGGAGCTCCAGTATTATTTGTGAAAAAGAAAGATGGCACCTTCAGGATGTGCATCGATTACCGCGAACTGAACAAAGTCACAGTGAAGAACCGTTATCCTCTTCCATGCATAGACGACTTATTCGACTAGTTGCAAGGGTCGAGTTACTACTCCAAAATTGATCTAAGGTCAGGTTACCATAAGCTGAGAGTCCGGGATGAGGACGTCTCCAAGACAGCATTCAGAACTCGCTACGGTCACTACGAGTTCCTTGTCATGCCATTTGGGTTAACGAACGCGCCTGCCATATTTATGGATCTAATGAACAGGGTATGCAAGCCCTACTTAGACAAATTTGTGATAGTTTTTATCGACGACATCCTGATCTACTCCAAGAGTCAGGAGGAACACGAGCAGCACTTACGTCTTATCTTGGAACTTCTTCGAAAGGAACAACTGCACGCCAAGTTTTCAAAATGCGACTTCTGGCTTCGTGAAGTCCACTTCTTAGGCCATGTGGTGAACAGGGATGGGATTCATGTCGATCCATCCAAGGTAGATTCGATCAGGAACTGGCCTGCACCGCGTACACCAACGGAAATACGCCAATTCTTGGGTTTGGCGGGGTACTACAGACGATTCATTAAAGACTTCTCAAAGATTGCACAGCCGCTTACAATGTTGACACAGAAAGGTGTTACCTATCGCTGGGGTAATACACAGGAAACCGCTTTTCAGTACTTAAAGGATAGGCTATGCAACGCACCTATTCTCTCACTGCCAGAGGGCACAGACGATTTTGTGGTCTATTGTGACGCATCGATACAGGGGCTTGGTTGTGTATTGATGCAGCGGGATAAAGTTATTGCCTACGCTTCGCGACAACTCAAAGTTCATGAACGGAACTACATGATGCACGATTTAGAGCTGGGAGCTGTTATTTTCGCGCTCAAGATATGGCGACACTACCTGTACGGTACCAAGTGCACTATTTACACCGATCACAGGAGTCTCGAGCATATCTTCAAGCAGAAGGAATTGAATATGCGTCAACGACGATGGGTAGAGTTACTTAATGATTACGAATGCGCCATCAGGTACCATCCAGGCAAAGCCAATGTTGTGGCTGACGCTCTCAGTAGAAAAGACACTCTACCTAGGCGTGTACGAGCTTTGCAGCTCACTATTCAGTCTGATCTTCCTGCACAGATACGAGATGCTCAGGTGGAAGCATTGAAACCAGAAAACGTCAGGGCTGAAGCCTTACGCGGCTCAAGGCAACGATTAGAACAAAAGGGAGACGGCGCCTACTATGTAACAGGGCGTATTTGGGTACCACTATACGGCGGTTTGCGAGAACTTGTGATGGATGAAGCTCATAAGTCTCGCTACTCGGTACATCCAGGTTCGGATAAAATGTATCACGACATCAGAACTACATATTGGTGGCCTAGAATGAAGGCCCACATTGCAACTTACGTCGGCAAGTGTTTGACTTGTGCGAGGGTCAAGACAGAGTACCAGAAACCCTCAGGCCTACTGCAACAACCCAGGATACCACAGTGGAAATGGGAAGAAATTTCCATGGATTTTGTCACTGGTCTGCCTAGATCCCAGCGTGGGAATGATACTATCTGGGTGATCGTAGATCGACTCACAAAGTCTGCTCATTTCTTGGCTATCAAGGAAACGGATAAGTTTTCTACATTAGCAGACATCTACTTGAAAGAAGTTGTTTCGAGGCACGGAGTGCCAACCTCCATTATTTCGGATCGGGATGCACGATTCACTTCAGAACTATGGCAAGCAATGCACAAAGCTTTTGGCTCTCGATTAGACATGAGCACAGCTTATCACCCTCAGACGGATGGGCAGTCTGAGCGCACGATTCAAACTCTATAAGACATGCTTCGGGCGTGTGTTATCGATTTCGGCAACAGCTGGGAAAAGCACCTCCCTTTAGTGGAGTTTTCGTACAATAACAGTTACCACACCAGCATACAAGCCGCTCCATTCGAGGCATTGTACGGACGTAAATGCCGGTCACCTCTCTGTTGGGCAGAGGTGGGAGATAGTCAGATTACAGGTCCAGAAATGGTAGTTGACGCTACTGAACGAATAGCACAAATACGACAACGCATGGCGGCAGCTCGTGATCGCCAGAAAAGCTACGCTGATAAACGCAGAAAACCACTCGAGTTCCAAGTTGGGGATCGAGTGCTACTCAAAGTCTCACCCTGGAAGGGTGTGGTTCGTTTTGGTAAACGAGGCAAGCTCAATCCACGGTACGTTGGACCGTTCGAAATCACTGAAAGAATAGGCAAAGTAGCCTCCAGACTAAACCTACCAGCTGAACTCGGTGTAGTTCACAACGTATTCCACGTGTCGAATCTGAAGAAGTGTCTGTCAGATGAGACCCTCATAGTTCCTTTTAAGGAACTCACTATCGACGAGCGGTTGCAGTTCGTCGAGGAACCAGTTGAAATCACGGACCGGGATGTTAAGGTCCTCAAACACAAGAGAATCCCTCTTGTCCGAGTTCGTTGGAACTCCAAACGTGGCCCAGAGTACACCTGGGAACGCGAAGACCAGATGACAGAAAAGTACCCCCAGTTATTCGGAACCAATGCAACCACTACTGAGACTGAAGCTACTACTGCGGAATTTCGGGACGAAATTCCAAATCAACGGGGGGATGATGTGACACCCCAGGAAAACCAGTAAACGATACAACTTACCTAGCTTCCTCAGTAACCGCATGCTAAATTTCGGGACGAAATTTCTTCAAGTTGGGGATAATGTGACAACTCGAATTTCCAAGATTCCTATTTCACATTTATTGGACGTTCATTGTTTGTTTAGTGGTTTACTTGCACATTTAATTTGTTGTGGAATTGTAACGTTTTGATACAATGAAGTGTATGGTGTGATTGTGCATGGTTATGTATTAATTATGAAAGACTTGTCAAATACTTAAATGTGGTGGTGAAACTGTAAATTGTATATCTTGTGCATGAAATATGTGATAGATAATTCTTTAGGGTGCTTTGTGCGAATAGTGAAACTTAAATCATACTTAACCCTAATTCCTTTCACTAATCACCACCCAAGAAATTCAAGCACGTACTTTCATTTTCTCTGGTTTCTTTGGCAATCAATCATCATCATCACAAGTTCGTAATCACTCTTGATTTCCTCTTCCGGTCTAGAATCAATCCAAGGTAAATGGTTATTGATTGTTTGATTGTTTTCAATTCTTGATTATATGATTCATGAAAACCCTAGTTCTTCATATAATATTTTGTGATTGTTGTTTTGGATTCTGTTTATTGTGTTAATAATGTTGATTAGTCGAATAATCGGTTGCCTGACGACTTAGATACATGATATATTAAAATCATTGATTTGATTGGATTACTGTACTGAGAAATGTGTGAAGTTAGAGTTTCAGGATCGTATGAATGTTGTTACGTTACTCATCGTATGTTTTGTGCTACTAGGGTTTTGACTTCTGAATATTAATAGTGGTCAGAGTTTCATGATCTGTTGTTTGTCCGATCTTTTATGATATAATACACTTGTCCGAGTTTTACAAAGGGCAAGGCCCTGTCCGATGTTGTGTGATGATTTCTTTGGAACAATGAGTGGTATGTTAAGCGATGTGAATCTGTTAAGGTATGCATGATTAAATTGAAGCCACAAACTCTGATAAACCTGTTAAGCTTATTAACGATGTTAATATGTTAAGTATGTTAACAGTGGCAATTAGGTTAATATCCACGTTAGATTAAACTGTAAAATCAAAGACGTGACGCATGAATTATGTGAACATGATTAACTGTTTACGTGATGTATGATTCTATATATACATATAATCGTATGATACTGAATGCAACTGTATGATCCTGCATGTATGAACATTCGATGTGATATCAGCCTGTACACAATAAACACACAAAACACAGTTGCTTGAATATCAATGACTCGCAAACCCTAATTTGATGCAAACACTTACATCGTATCATGTGCAATGAATCCTAGGTCGTGTGTAACGGACTAAGACATTTAATAAACCCTAGAAGCAATAACATACCGAGCAAACCAAGGTGAGTTCACACAGCCAAGGCATGGGATTCCCGGGTGGGAATTGGGTTGGAAGAATTGAATTGGATAATTACTCGTACTTACGCTATTGCTAGACTATATACCATCGTCCTCAGGTAAGTCAGGACACTTACGTAAAACCTACGTAAACTAGTATCTACTACTGTCTCCTGAGTCGGGAGGACACTTACGTAAAACCTACGTAAACTCATGCCTACTACTGTCTTCCGGGTCGGAAGGACACTTACGTAAAACCTACGTAAACCCCACGCGTACCACTGTCCTCGGGGAAGGGCACTCACGTAAAACCTACGTGACCTTGTACGTATTCCTGTTCTCAGATTAAGAAGAACACATGGTTACAATAGTCTAGTAAGGATAAACATGGGAAGCCCCCATCATTAATAAATATAATCACGGGAAACCCCCACTAATAGTACATACATACGTGGGAAGCCCCCACCAAATGAACATACGTATTACTGCTACGAACTTACTTTCTGTGAACTAGCTTAACTAGTTGTTGATCCTCTGTTACATGCCTTGCAGGTCGTTAGATATATGGAGCTTGCACAGGGAGGAGCAGGTCGTTGTGGAGCATGGATCGTGGATGCCATGTTAAAGCATTTAAACATTTGAACTATGATATACATTGGGTTTTCATACTTATGCTTCCGCTACACTTGATACTATAATTATGTTTTGAACACCTATCGTATTGAATGATTGGTTTGCATTTATTTTACTTGATATTAATTACATGTTCAATATGATTGGTGGCTTGATCCTGGTCAGTCACGCTCCCAGCGGTGATATTCCGCAGTGGATTTTGGGGGTGTGACAACAGGTTTTTAACTAATTTGCTGGAAGAATCAAATTTCTTGATATTAAGTTCATTAATTTGATATCTGTCTCTAATATCTTCCAGTTCCTTAGTTACAGCGCACAGTTTTTCCTGAACGTATAAGAGTTGAGATGATTTTACACTGACATCATCCTTAAGTTTGATAATGTCTTTTCGCTGAGCCTCAATCTTTTCTTTATAAAGTTTTTCGTTTTTAGATAAGGTAAAATTTTTATTTTTTATATCTTGATAATCTTGAATGAGCTCAGCGTTGTGTATTCTATAAGCTTCAACCCTTTCCCTACATTCAGGAGTACAGAAAACAGAAAGTACCTCTTCCTTGGTGAGACCTTTAACAGGAGCTGAAAGGATTTGAGTCATAAAAGCAAAGTTTTCAGCTGTAGTCACTTCTTCGGGTTTGGAGTTTTGATCACTTGTGGTCATGAACGCAATGTTATTTGAAGCAGCTTGATTTTCTGGAGCTGAAATGTTCAGACGCTCAATTTCAGAAGTCCAATCAAAGTTGATGTTGGGCTGAACCACCAGGGCTTGCGCTAATCCTTGCGGTTGAGGGCTTCCAGTAGCAGCAGCATCTGTTATGCTAGCAGTGGTCACAAGAGCTCTTTCTCGATTAGGTGTTACGGGCTGCGCAGGAGTTTGTTCTCTAACAGCGTAAGTTAAAAGGCACCTTAGCAGCTCCATTCCAGGCAGTGCCCCACCTGTTTTTACCCGTTCTTTTCACAAACTTTTGAGCCCTAAAGGCAACCATTGCCATCTGCCAGGTTATGTCCATTTCTTCAACATCATCAGGATGGATCTGTGATAGGTCATCGGGACACCATTTTGGAGGATCAAGTTTTCCTGCAACGAAGGCATTCAAACAGTTTATAACTGTCACACCCCCAAAATCCCACACGCGGAGTACCACCGCTTGGAGGCGTGACATGACCAGGATCAAGCCATCAATCATATTGAACATAGCATAACATAAATAAAGTAGTTCGTAAAACCTCATTCAATACAATTGATGTTTCAAAACAATCATAGTATCAGTAGCGGAAGCATAAGTAAATAACCCAAGTAAACCATAAGTTCAATTATTCGAAATGTTTAAACATAGCGTTCATAATCCACTGCCCACAACGTCCCGCTCCTCCAGTGCAAACTCCATTATGTACCTAAGGTCCTGCAAGGCATGCAGCAGATAATCAACAAACTAGTTGAGCGAGTTCACAGTTAATAGTTTAGTTTGGGTAATAGTGCGTTCGTTCAGTTAAGTTTCATATCGTATCAGTTCCATCGCGGCCTCCCAGGCATGTGTGCGAAGATTTAGTTCGTTAGTTCGCGACCGTAGTCTTTACCGACCAGGGTGTGTGCGAAGGCAATTGATCAGTTCGTTCGCGACCATAGTCTTTACCGACCAGGGTGTGTGCGAAGGCAGTTGAGTAGTTCGTTCGCGACCATAGTCTTTACCGACCAGGGTGTGTGCAAAGGCAGTTCGTAAGCATCAACAGTTTAGTCGTTCGTTACAGTATCGAAGTATGCACAAGTAATCATCCAACCCATTCCCACCCTGGGAACCCATGCCTTGGCTGTGTGAACTCACCTTGGTTTGCTCGGTATGCTAGGTTATGCGCTCACTAGTAATTAATCACGTCCTATCGTATGCACGTATAACAAATCAGTTCATGTTCACAATGATACGCATGCAATTTAATGTTCACATAACAGTCAGTTTGCATAACGGCACAACACGTATTGTTTCACATTAACTCATCAGCTAGTGTACACAAAAACATTCATCACCAAGCATGGCATGCCAAATAAGTCAAACATACATCCCCATCCTTCGAAGGATGTTTATAACCCCTAATATCTTTCGGTCCTCTGTTATCTTTCGACAACAGTTAACACAATTACCCTTCGGACCGAATGTTATGTTTCGGACCACTGTCATCTTTCGGTCAAAGCTATCTTTCGGTCAAAGTTACTATGGTTCGGTCAGAGTTATCCTTCGGTCAACACTACTATGGTTCGGTCAACAAGCATCTTTCGACAACAACTATGTTTCGAGTAGCAAGTATCTTTCGATACATGTCAGTTACGGAATATCAGTTACGTTTATCACGCAGCTAGTTACAGAAACAGAAACCCTAATCATCTACAGCCGTCATCATCATTAACAAGCACATCTCATCAGTTACATTACACAGAAGGCACAAGATCATCTACGACAGTTACTATCATTCCTAGAAATCATTTAACGGTAATAGAATCAATCATCAACCAAATCCGAATCGTCATCTATGTGTCATGTAAACATAATCATCATTCAGTTCAACTACCTAACATACATATCCGGTTATCACAACCGATCCATAACACATTCTCATTGAACAACATCAAAACAGATCCGATAGTCATGCATATCCGATTAACATACAACAATATATCGCAAGACAATAGATAAATCGTGAAATCAAAGCATCGTAAACAACACCACACACTAACCGGAAATCTGGATTACGGAATGAAATCCTTCGAACAGAGAGTAGGTCTGCTATATGCCGTCACACACACACAATAGAACTAGGGTTTTTGAAAACTAACTGATGACTTACATGCAGTCACGTATTTAAACTTATCACAGAAATGGGCCAAGCCCATCTGAAAGACTGGGCCGAAGGATCTGAATTCCAGCCGAAGGATATGTTTCGTGGCCGAAGGATGTCGAAGGATAAAGTCCTTGGTCGAAGGATATGTTTCGAGACCCTTCGAACCGAAAGTTGATCCTTCGAATCGAAGGATATGCTTCGATCTAGACTAAGTGTATTAAATAATAATTTCTAATATTATCTTTCACAACAACAAGTAGTTACATGTATGCACAATGACAACACGTTTCATTAAAACACAACGCGTACAATTACAAGTCCAACAAGTCAACTACTAAACAGTCAAAGTCAACGCGCATTTAATGCGAAAGTGAAAGTCAGAAACTCGAGTTGTCACATTATCCCCAACTTGAAAGAAATTTCGTCCCGAAATTTGGTACGCACTCACTGAGGAAGCTAGGTAAGTTACATTGTTCACTGGTTTTCCTGGGGTGTCACATCATCCCCCCGTTGATTTGGAATTTCGTCCCGAAATTCTGTAGTAGTAGCTTCAGCCTCAGTAGTGGTTGCATTGGTTTCGAATAACCGGGGGTACTTTTCTGTCATCTGGTCTTCGCGTTCCCAGGTGTACTCTGGGCCACGTTTGGAGTTCCAACGAACTCGGACAAGAGGGATTCTCTTGTGTTTGAGGACCTTAACATCCCGGTCCGTGATTTCAACTGGTTCCTCGACGAACTGCAACCGCTCGTCGATAGTGAGTTCCTTAAAAGGAACTATGAGGGTCTCATCTGATAGGCACTTCTTCAGATTCGACACGTGAAATACATTGTGAACTGCACCGAGTTCAGCTGGTAGGTTCAACCTGTAGGCTACCTTGCCAATCTTTTCTGTAATTTCGAATGGTCCGACGTACCGCGGATTTAGTTTGCCCCGTTTGCCAAAACGTACCACACCCTTCCAGGGTGAAACTTTCAATAAAACCCGGTCCCCGACCTCAAATTCCAATGGTTTTCTACGCTTATCCGCGTAGGCTTTCTGACGGTCACGTGCTGCCGCCATGCGTTGCCGTATCTGTGCTATCTTTTCTGTGGCGTCCACAACAATATCTGGACCCGTAATCTGACTATCCCCCACCTCTGCCCAACAGAGAGGTGACCGGCATTTACGTCCGTACAATGCCTCGAATGGAGCGGCTTGAATGCTGGTATGGTAACTGTTATTATACGAGAACTCCACCAAAGGGAGGTGCTTTTCCCAGCCGTTGCCGAAATCGATGACACACGCTCGAAGCATGTCTTCTAGAGTTTGAATAGTTCGCTCAGACTGCCCATCCGTCTGAGGATGATATGCTGTGCTCATGTCTAATCGTGAGCCGAAAGATTTGTGCATCGCTTGCCAAAGTTCTGACGTGAATCGTGCATCGCGATCCGAAATAATAGAGATGGGCACTCCGTGCCTCGAAACAACTTCTTTCATGTAGATGTCTGCTAGGGTAGAAAACTTATCCTTTTCTTTGATAGCCAAGAAGTGAGCAGACTTTGTGAGCCGATCAACGATTTCCCAAATAGTGTCATTCCCACGCTGGGATCTAGGCAAGCCCGTAACGAAATCCATGGAAATTTCTTCCCATTTCCACTGCGGTATCTTGGGCTGCTGAAGTAGACCAGCTGGCTTCTGATATTCGACCTTGACCCTCGCACAGGTCAAACATTTTCCAACGTAAGTAGCGATGTGAGCCTTCATACTAGGCCACCAATAAGTAGTGCTGATGTCGTGGTACATTTTATCCGACCCTGGATGTACCGAATAGCGAGACTTGTGAGCTTCATCCATTACAAGTTCGCGTAACCCGCCATAAAGTGGGACCCAAATACGCCCCGTTACGTAGTAAGCACCGTCTTCCTTTTGTTCCATGCGTTGCCTTGAACCGCGTAAGGCTTCAGCTTTAACGTTTTCGGGTTTCAGAGCTTCCATCTGAGCAGCTCGTATCTGTGCAGGAAGACTGGACTGAATAGTAAGCTGTAGCGCTCGCACGCGTTTAGGTAGAGTGTCTTTCCGACTAAGGGCATCAGCCACAACATTGGCCTTGCCTGGATGATACTTGATAGCGCATTCATAGTCATTCAGTAATTCAACCCATCTTCGTTGACGCATGTTCAAATCCTTCTGCTTAAGAATATGCTCGAGACTCCTGTGATCGGTGTAAATCGTGCACCTGGTACCGTACAGGTAGTGTCGCCATATCTTAAGCGCGAAAACAACAGCTCCCAGCTCTAAATCGTGCGTCGTGTAGTTGCGTTCATGAACCTTTAGTTGACGAGAGGCGTAAGCAATAACCTTGTCGCGTTGCATTAACACGCATCCCAGTCCCCGAATGGATGCATCACAATAAACCACGAAGTCATCTGTGCCCTCGGGCAGTGAGAGAATAGGTGCGCTGCAAAGCCTATCCTTTAAGTACTGAAAAGCGGTCTCTTGCGTATTACCCCATCTGTAAACGACACCTTTCTGTGTTAACATAGTAAGTGGTTACGCGATCTTGGAGGAGTCTTTAATAAATCGCCTGTAGTAACCCGCCAAACCCAAGAATTGGCGTATTTCAGTCGGTGTACGCGGTGCTGGCCAGTTTCTGATCGAATCAACCTTGGATGGATCGACATGAATCCCATCCTTGTTCACCACATGGCCTAAGAAGTGGACTTCACGAAGCCAGAAGTCGCATTTTGAAAACTTTGCGTACAGTTGCTCTTTTCGAAGAAGTTCCAAGATAAGACGTAAGTGCTGCTCGTGCTCCTCCTGACTCTTGGAGTAAATCAAAATGTCGTCGATGAAAACGATAACAAACTTATCAAGATAAGGTTTGCACACCCTGTTCATAAGATCCATGAAGACTGCAGGCGCGTTCGTAAGCCCGAATGGCATGACAAGAAACTCGTAATGACCGTAGCGAGTTCTGAAAGCGGTTTTGGAGACGTCCTCATCCCGGACTCTCAGCTGATGATACCCTGACCTTAAATCAATCTTGGAATAGTAACACGACCCTTGCAACTGGTCGAATAGGTCATCTATGCGCGGAAGAGGATAACGGTTCTTCACCGTCACCTTATTGAGTTCGCGGTAGTCGATGCACATCCTGAACGTACCGTCTTTCTTCCCACCGATAACTGGTATCCAATAGTTCTTGTAGCTCCCCAAGGTGAAGAGATATTCTTGTAGCTGCGTCGATAGTTCTTCCGATTCTGATGAAGCTAAGCGATACGGTGCTCGAGCTATGGGTGCTGCTCCTGGAGCGAGCTCGATTTGAAATTCGTCCCGACGATGCGGCGGTAGACCAGGTAAATCTTTGCGAGACACCTGAGGAAAGTCGCGTACAACTGAATGGTCTTCCAACCTTTTTTTTTTTTTTTTTTTTTCGCTGATGCGTCAGTAACGAGAGCCATAATTGCGGTGTGGCCCTTGCGCAAACATTTCTGAACCTTCAAGAAAGAGGGGATGCCAACCAAGGCACCACTCTTGTCGCCTTGAACTTCGTGAGGTTCTTGACCAGAACGAGGAATGCGAACAATCTTTTCTTTGCATAGGATTTCTGCTTGCTGTTGCTGCTGGCGATTTCCGATGTGCAAGTCGTGGGCTCCTGAATCCTTAGCTTCTGCTGCGCTCTGGCGATCACTATTCTTGTGCTGCTGTTGTGCTTGAGTCCGAACGGTAGCTGAACCCTTGCTGGAATACCCATCCCATTTCCGCTTGTTGTCACTAGGAGTAGCGGGAGTAGCAGAAGTGGTAGCGGTAGTAATAGCGCTGATACAACTAGGCAGCCTGTTCTGTTCCACTGCCTGATCCGTGAGGCGATGAGCAAGACACTGAATGTCTTGGATTTTGTCAAGGTTAGCCGTTGTAGCATGGCTCTGAATCTCTGAGGCTAGACCCTTGAGGTACAATTCGATACGCTTGTTTGGAGGGTCCACCATGGTTGGACACAAGATGGCCAGTTCGTTCGACCGTTTCGTATAAGCATCAATTTCCTGACCCTGACATTTTCAAATGGTAAAGCTCCACTTCCAACTTGTGGATGTCATCACGCGTGCAGTATTCCCTTTTAATGCGTTCTTTGAATTCGTTCCAAGGGTGGCGTTAGCAGCTGCCAACCCTAGTATCCGTACTTGCGCGTTCCACCAGGTTAGCGCGATTCCTTCCAACGTGCCAGTGGCGTACTTGACCCTGCGAGTCTCAGGGCATTCACACATCCCGAATACTAACTCGAGCTTCCAAAACCAATGGAGTAGTCCCACTGCTCCTTCTGTGCCACTGAATGTGTTTGGACGACAGTCCATGAAGTTCTTGAATGTGCAGGCATGTTGCTATGCGTTCTGACCCGTTGCGCGAGAAAGATAGGTCAAGGTTAAGCGCGAGAGTTGGGTCACGAGAGTAGGATCTAACATCCTAGAATAGGTCTGGAATAGCAGGTTATACCTCCTGCTTGTGCGGCTGCAAGTGCCGCAGCAACTTGTTCGTTAATGAGAGCCGTCAACTGGGCTTGAGTCATGTCAACACGTCCAGACATGATCGAACAGTAAAGGTAGCATAAGTAAGAATGGTTCACGAATAGTGCGATGACAGAAGAGTGTAAGCACGTATGTGTTCTCAAGCAATAACAAGTTGTGAGCAAAGTAATGTAAGCATACTACGAGCAAAGTTCTATGCAGTTCTAGCAAGCAGGTAATAAACATAAACCTTATTACCTAGGATGTCGAGTCTTGCACGTGGAGCGAAGCGTCGTTGTGGATCATTGAGAGCACTGTTCTGGTTATAGTCTGGTTTTAATAAAACGTTTTCCATATTAAAACCAAGTTCTCTATAACCAATGGCTCTGATACCAATCTGTCACACCCCCAAAATCCCACACGCGGAGTACCACCGCTTGGAGGCGTGACATGACCAGGATCAAGCCATCAATCATATTGAACATAGCATAACATAAATAAAGTAGTTCGTAAAACCTCATTCAATACAATTGATGTTTCAAAACAATCATAGTATCAGTAGCGGAAGCATAAGTAAATAACCCAAGTAAACCATAAGTTCAATTATTCGAAATGTTTAAACATAGCGTTCATAATCCACTGCCCACAACGTCCCGCTCCTCCAGTGCAAACTCCATTATGTACCTAAGGTCCTGCAAGGCATGCAGCAGATAATCAACAAACTAGTTGAGCGAGTTCACAGTTAATAGTTTAGTTTGGGTAATAGTGCGTTCGTTCAGTTAAGTTTCATATCGTATCAGTTCCATCGCGGCCTCCCAGGCATGTGTGCGAAGATTTAGTTCGTTAGTTCGCGACCGTAGTCTTTACCGACCAGGGTGTGTGCGAAGGCAATTGATCAGTTCGTTCGCGACCATAGTCTTTACCGACCAGGGTGTGTGCGAAGGCAGTTGAGTAGTTCGTTCGCGACCATAGTCTTTACCGACCAGGGTGTGTGCAAAGGCAGTTCGTAAGCATCAACAGTTTAGTCGTTCGTTACAGTATCGAAGTATGCACAAGTAATCATCCAACCCATTCCCACCCTGGGAACCCATGCCTTGGCTGTGTGAACTCACCTTGGTTTGCTCGGTATGCTAGGTTATGCGCTCACTAGTAATTAATCACGTCCTATCGTATGCACGTATAACAAATCAGTTCATGTTCACAATGATACGCATGCAATTTAATGTTCACATAACAGTCAGTTTGCATAACGGCACAACACGTATTGTTTCACATTAACTCATCAGCTAGTGTACACAAAAACATTCATCACCAAGCATGGCATGCCAAATAAGTCAAACATACATCCCCATCCTTCGAAGGATGTTTATAACCCCTAATATCTTTCGGTCCTCTGTTATCTTTCGACAACAGTTAACACAATTACCCTTCGGACCGAATGTTATGTTTCGGACCACTGTCATCTTTCGGTCAAAGCTATCTTTCGGTCAAAGTTACTATGGTTCGGTCAGAGTTATCCTTCGGTCAACACTACTATGGTTCGGTCAACAAGCATCTTTCGACAACAACTATGTTTCGAGTAGCAAGTATCTTTCGATACATGTCAGTTACGGAATATCAGTTACGTTTATCACGCAGCTAGTTACAGAAACAGAAACCCTAATCATCTACAGCCGTCATCATCATTAACAAGCACATCTCATCAGTTACATTACACAGAAGGCACAAGATCATCTACGACAGTTACTATCATTCCTAGAAATCATTTAACGGTAATAGAATCAATCATCAACCAAATCCGAATCGTCATCTATGTGTCATGTAAACATAATCATCATTCAGTTCAACTACCTAACATACATATCCGGTTATCACAACCGATCCATAACACATTCTCATTGAACAACATCAAAACAGATCCGATAGTCATGCATATCCGATTAACATACAACAATATATCGCAAGACAATAGATAAATCGTGAAATCAAAGCATCGTAAACAACACCACACACTAACCGGAAATCTGGATTACGGAATGAAATCCTTCGAACAGAGAGTAGGTCTGCTATATGCCGTCACACACACACAATAGAACTAGGGTTTTTGAAAACTAACTGATGACTTACATGCAGTCACGTATTTAAACTTATCACAGAAATGGGCCAAGCCCATCTGAAAGACTGGGCCGAAGGATCTGAATTCCAGCCGAAGGATATGTTTCGTGGCCGAAGGATGTCGAAGGATAAAGTCCTTGGTCGAAGGATATGTTTCGAGACCCTTCGAACCGAAAGTTGATCCTTCGAATCGAAGGATATGCTTCGATCTAGACTAAGTGTATTAAATAATAATTTCTAATATTATCTTTCACAACAACAAGTAGTTACATGTATGCACAATGACAACACGTTTCATTAAAACACAACGCGTACAATTACAAGTCCAACAAGTCAACTACTAAACAGTCAAAGTCAACGCGCATTTAATGCGAAAGTGAAAGTCAGAAACTCGAGTTGTCACATTATCCCCAACTTGAAAGAAATTTCGCCCCGAAATTTGGTACGCACTCACTGAGGAAGCTAGGTAAGTTACATTGTTCACTGGTTTTCCTGGGGTGTCACAATAACAGAGGCTGCGATATCCAAATTTTCTTTTGACTGCTGTGTAAAGAACGCTATCATCTCATTTTTCGCAGTGGAAGCAGGAGCTGCAGAAGAAGTATTCACAGCAGAAGCAGAAGCAGCAGTGGAAGATGATGGGGCCGCTCGTCCAGGAGACCCAGAGTAATACACGTTTGCAGAAGTAGGAGCAGCTTTAGCAGATGCAACATTGCTAAACATTTGAAATCCTCCTTGAGATAAAAGGGCTGTGTTGTCATTGGTTGACGAGGTTGGAGCAATAGTGAATCATGCGGCTAGCAAGCTGTTTTTATGATTGGTTTCTCGTTGTTTATCATCCAGTTCACATGCTTTGATATGGGAAATCATTTCCGACAAGCTGCACCTAGCAAGATCCTTTGTTTTCTTGATCATTGCAACATGATGATCCCAACTCTTTGGCAATGCATTCAGAAGCTGTCTGTTGGAAGATTCATTTGATGTATGAATCTCTTCCATCTACATTTGGGTTACTAACTTCACGAACCGCTGAATTTGATTGTCAACAGTTTCACCATAAATATGGTTGAAATTGTTGAAATTTTGTCGCAGCAAATTTCTTCGACTCTCCTTCATGTCTTCATTCCCTTCATAGACGTCGATCAATGATTCCCACAGTTCCTTGGCAGATTTGCAAGCACGAAAACCAATAGCTATATCTGGTCCCAATCCCATGGTCAGATAGGACAATGCTCTGTCATCTTCTTCGACTATACTGAAGTCCTCTTCAGTATATTCACTCTTGGCTTTCTTAACTTTTAAACCCGGTTCAGTAGGACTGTCTATCATTATCTCTCTTGGACCTCTCATGATGCTTCTCCAAATTTTTGAATCCTTGACCTTTACATGTTGTTCAAAGCGCCATTTCCATTCTGGAAAATCATTGCCATCAGTTAACCTTGGAATGCGAGCAGTGGTTCCAACCTTTGAGTCCAGTTCTTGTTGTTTGTTAAGAGCAACCAAATCAACGTTATTTGTTGTCATAATTAATTAATTAATTAATTATTTTCAAATGGTCCAAAAGTGTTAACAATTCAAAAGTCCAGGTCCAAGTAACGTTGCAGAATGACGTTGCGAGTCGAGACCACAATTGCGAGTCGAGATTAAGAATCAGACAACTTGAGACCTAGTCGGTTGCGAGTCGAGACTAAATCCACACAAGCCGAGACAGTGATGGTTGCGAGTCGAGACTAGAACAGGACAATTCGAGACTGTTGATGGTTGCGAGTCGAGACTGAAGCAGCACAAGTCGAGACAGTTAACGGTTGCGAGTCGAGACTGGAACAGCACAAGCCGAGACTGCTAATGGTTGCGAGTCGAGACCTGCAAAACAGATATGAGATAAACACTGTTGATCGTAATCCCTGATTTTCAGCACTTTCCAAAAATTCAAAGATATTGTAATCTTTGAATTTTCTTTGATCACAAACTCCCGAGAAATCAGCTAACAATATTCTGAAATCACACAAACCAAATTCAGTGATATTTTTCAATGATTACACGAAGAACAATTTGAATATTTGATGATTTTCACTGCAAAACAAACACCAAAAAGACAACCGGATTAGTAGCAACTGATGTTCTTGAATCCGATTGATATCAAAACCGAACCAAGAATGGTTTCTTGGCTCTGATACCAATTGTAAAACCCGATAGGATCTCTCAATGATATCAAGAATAACTTGTGTAAGTGCGGAAACCAAACACAAGTGGATTCAAGAAAAACAGTAAAATAAACAAACGCAACAATCTAAACAAAATACTCTTGCATTCACCTTGAACGATGACTAATACAAGATTACCGAAACCAAGATCTCGAGTGGCCTGTTACAGCTTCTATATCAAACCAACAACCCTTAAACTATTACTAAGGGTAACTTATATACTACTATCAATGGACCGTAAACAAACCAAGGCCCACTCGAGACCTCCCAACCCATTACAAGTTCGACCCAAATAACATAGTTAAACTAAACAAAAACAACCCTGTACTTTCATACTTCTTTATGTATAAACCTTAAGGTTCCAACAATCTGAATCCGAGAGTTCAAGTTCATCAGTTGACAGTCCAAAGTCGTCGGTCAAACGGGTTTATAATAAAGAATTTATGTTATCAAAAAGTAATTTGAATGACGAAGCATTCAAAGTTGCATATACTTTGAATGATTCAGACAAATTATTTTCTGATGAGGAATTTCCAATAAGAGGTGTTAAAACTGAAATGATCAAAAAGGTTTTCAAATTAACAGAAATTAATATTTCTGAAATAAAAGATGTAAATCTTACTGAAAAATCTAAAAAATACACTTCAGGAGTTCAACAAAGATTGAACAAGAAAAAGGGTTACTGATGTGCACAAAATGCAACATATAAATTACATCAATTGTGGCGTAAAACTAACCCTTTTTTAGTATTAATGTTGGAAAAAGTGTGTTTTTGTCTTCCTTTTGTATTTTCAGGATTAAATGAGCTCAAATGAACAAAAGAGGCAAAAAGGCAACAAAATCTAACATAAATACAAGAAAATGAACAAACGCGACCCCCCGACAGCATCTTCCCAAGCAAAATCAAGAAGACAGAAGGCTGAACACGCCCCGTGCTCAGTGAGCACGGGGGCGTGCCCAAGTGTCAGTAGAAAAGACAAAGTTGTAGAAGCTTCTATCGCCCACCACGGGCCGTGCTCAGCGGACACGAGGCCGTGGTCAACTATAAGATTCGCAGAATCCAGACAAATCTTGATAGTACATATATGCTTCTACACACGGGGTCGTGCCCAGCGGACACGGGGGCGTGGTCAACTAATGCAGACAAACTGCAATTAATGAAGAAAGAGAGGAGGATGGACACGGGGCCGTGCCCAACGGACACAGGGCCGTGCCTGAGCTTCTGTTCAGCCTATAAATTGGAGTGCTTGGATCACTTGCAACTCATCCCTTGGCACACCACCTCTCTCACACTTCACCCGCCACCATCACAACCCCATCATCCACCACCATCATCCATTGTCTATCATAGAGTGTGTGAGTCGTCTCGGGATCCAAGATTGATCGTATGAATTCTTGACAATCAAAGGCCATGTTTGCCTAAGTCTCTTACATCACTTGGTGAAGACAAGTGTCTAGTGTAATACTTTTTATTTTTAATCTTTTCGCACTTTTTACTTGATTATGTATTAATGACTTTAATAAATAGCTTCTTATGTTGAAGGTGATTCTTCCTTATCATTTGTCCGTGGTGTCTTGGCATTATTTTACTGTCTATATAAAATAAAAGATTTTCACCATTCATATCTCCACGATCTATACGAAGGTATGTTGGCTACCTGGTCGGGGGTTAAGGGAACGGTTTGGTAAGAGTCTTGCCATTGTTCAGTGTATAGATCCTGCAAAGGACCTGGGTCAAATTTAGTAGTACCTCCTTCAATACCTACCGGTATTGGATGGCGGGGGTCCAAACTCTTTGATCCCCTCATAAGTTAAACTACTATTAATATTTTAACCCGACTACTTAGGACTGTATCCCTGCTGACTCAGACTACTTAGCCGAGGGTAACGTCACCTTCAAAAGAGGGGCCTACTACAATAACTAAGATAATCTCTTAAAAAGTGTAAAAGTGCGGAAATAATCAAAGGTTATACTATACACGAGTCGGAGCCAAGTGATTCATCTTGTCTATCTGTTTTTACTTTTATTTTATTTTTCAGCATTTTACTTAGTTTTTATTTTCTAGTTTAAAAACCTTTTTCTAAACTTCTGATTTGAATAGACGTTGAGGATAAACCGGTACTAAAAGCTCTTGTGTCCTTGGACGACCTCGGTATCTTGCCAACACTATACTACGCTCACGATGGGTGCACTTGCCCATATGTGTGTTTGGTGTTAGTAAAATATCGTGTTTTATAAATTTAAAACTTGACTAACGTGTAAAAAGGGCTTAAAATATACTTAATTCCATATACACACCAACCCGCGTCAAGTTTTTGGCGCCGTTGCCGGGGACACAAGGATTTTAAGAAAGCTTAAAATCGACGGCCTAATCAGTTTTTCAAAACGCACGCACATTTTTCTGCATTTTAGTTTAGTTTTGCATTTACAGTAGCCTGAACACGGGGCCGTGTTCACTGAACACGGGGCCGTGCTGCATATTTTTCATAAAACACCCAGATACAGAGTCTAAACATGGGGTCGTGCTCACTGAACACGCCCCTGTGCTCAACAAGACTAGTAACTTTTATTCAAACGCCCAGATACAGACCCTGAACACGGGCCGTGTCCACTGAACACAGGGCCATGTCCAGCCTCTGTTTCCGTTTTTATTTTTGTCTTCTGGTCCCGAGACTCTGTTGTGGTCTGCTGAGTGATTCTTATGGATCAATAATCAGGAGGCTACAACTACACCTATGAGGAGGATGATTATAGGGGAGACTATTGCACTAATTGTGGTAACCCGCACTCGGTACAATATTACAACTCATTTCAACCATCCACTTCATACACCTATTATGAGGAACCCAGGTACGAGCCATCGACTTCATACACATCCTATGAAGACCAAAGGTATGAACCTTCTCCCTCATACTCATATTTTGATGAACCAAGGTATGAGCCTTCATACTCATACTTTGAGGAACCAAGATATGAGCCACCACCTTCATATGCTTATTATGAGGAACCATGGCGTGAACAACCCACCTCATATGAGTATTATGAAGAACAAAATTACGACCCTTATCCATCATATACTTACAATGAAGAAGAATGGTGTGAACCATCTACTTCATATGAGTACTATGAGGGACCAAGGATCGAACAACCGGATTCAAGCTTTGGGGATCCCGATCCTTTCTCTATCACCGAAGTAACCGAAAAGATACTAGGACACCTTAAAACGATTGAACGTTATATAAAAGAATCTCGCGCAAGGGAAGAGGAGTCCCACGCAAGAAAATAATTAACTTGTAATAAAAACGAAGAAATAGTTGAAGAGGTAAAATGGAAGAACAAATAAGTGAAAAACCGACACATGAGTTAAACAACGAAAAAGGTGAGTCCGATAACGTTAAAATTCAAGAAGAGTCTAATTTTAAAGAAATTAATCTCTTGTCACCTTCTTTTGAAAATCATTGTTTAGTACCCACTCATGTTAAGTTTTTAAAAGATTTAAACACTAACACTAAAATTGACAAAACGGTAAGCATTAGGTTAACTAATGACCAAACTTCGCTAATAAAAGAAGACCCTTTTGAAATCAACATTACACCGGTTCCATGTTTTTTTCAAAATTCCTTTATTAGTAATGTCACTATTGATAAAGATCTTTGTGTTAACATAATGCCTAATTACATTTTCGAAAAATTAAGTATTAGTGATTTTTCTCCACTTCAAATACCCATTTTTCTATATAATCGGAAAGTAATAAAATCAATCGGTATAGTTGAGGATGTCTTGGTTCAAACAAATCAATTGGTAAGCCCAACCGACTTTGTCATCCTTGATGACGCTCCTCTAGTGTTGGGACGACCTTTTGTAAAAACTCATGAAGCATTGAAGAACCGGAAGTACAACAATCTACCTCTTCAATTAGGGGCATTCAAAAGTGTTGGTGCATATTTGTGACAACAGCTTAGTTTTGGTCTTTGGATATCTTGGAATTAGTTAAACGATAAACAGTTAGCGGGTTTAGCTTTGTATTAAGTGAGATAATTGACTTTGGGCTAAACTAAACCCACATTGGGTCTAGGGGGGATGAATTGGGCTTGTCCATGTAGGAAACCCTAGTCCAACTTGTAAACCTTGTGTTATATAAACAAGGTTAGGCTTTAGGGTTTAGGTTAATCAGCCAAAACAGTGTATGTGAGAAATTCGTGAGAGTGCTTAGGGCTTAGACGAATTTATGGTTAGGGTTTTGATTGATTGTAATACGTTTGTTTGATAATCAATAGAAACCCAGTTGAAAGTGAATTGCTGTTCCTACACGTTTTCTGCTTATTCTGATCAAGAGGATTCCGTACTCTTGATTAGATTGACAATTGTGTGAAAGATCCATACATCAAGGGGACCTACAATTGGTATCAGAGCATTAGGCTCTTGAAGGCTCGGTTCAGAATTGTTGGCTGCTGAAATAGGAAGATTTTCGAAATTTTGAAAACCTGAAAAATTAGGGTTTCGAAGTTTTTGTGTGTTTGATCTAAATTTTCGAAATTGTTGGCTGTTTTGATATTCTGGTTTGTTTGTTTGGTGTTTTGCAGGTTTTGGAGATAGTTTTTGGTTGATTGTGTGAAGAATTTTGGGTGAAAGACTTGAAGATTCGAAGACTGTTCTTCGTGTTCTTCGTGATTTTTCATAAGTTCTTCATAATTTTCAAAATTACTTTGCTGATTTGCTTGTTTTGATTTTGCAGATTTGTGTTGGAGAATCAGAAAAATCTTCAGAATTTTGATCAGATTGAGTTTCCGAATTTACTATTTCAGCGAAATTGAAAGACCTGCGAGACGATTCTTACGGTGTAATTTGGTAACCACTGTTTTCGGAAAAATTTTGTACGGTTTTATCAGTCTGTTACGTTAAAAATGTCAAACATGTCTAGTTTGAATGAGCTGTTGAGAATGGAGCATGAGGTTGGCACTACCAACAAACCGCCTAAGATGATGAAGGTGGAAAATTATCTGACATGGAAGGATCGTTTTCAGTCCTTCATTGAATATCAGGATACGCGCATGTGGATATGTATTGAAGATGGGTATACGAACCCTACACACGACTTTGAGGGCAGACCACGTAAAACAGCCTATGTGAACATGCAAGATAATGATAAAAAGATGTATGAGGCTGAAAAGAGAGCCTTGGCTGCAATCAAAATGTCGTTACCTGATAGCATCAAGCATACCTTCAAGAAGTACACTAATTCAAAGGATATGTGGGATGCTTTGGAGAAAATATACGCGGGAAATGCTGATGTCTAGAAGAACAAGATTGATCTACTGAAGAAGCAGTTTGCTGTTTTCAAGTTCATGAAACATGAGTCACTTGAGGACATTATCACTCGTTACTACCATCTGATGTCAGAAATGGAAAATTATGAGATCGATTGCAACACTGACATAGAGAAGAATGACAAGCTGCTCGATGCCTTACCTACCAAGTGGGATATCTACACTCTCATGATCAAGGGAGAAGCTGATTATGAGACAAAAGAGTTAGAAGAAGTTATTGGCAAGCTGAGAGCTTATGAGCTCAGCATGAAGAAGAAAGACACTGGATACGATCAGGTTCAAGATCCAGGGGTTTACAATGGGCTTACATCTTCTTCATCACACAACGCTTCTAGCGACTCTCCTACTGCATTTCTGTCGTGTGAAAATGAGCAGGTCACAGTAAATGAGGATGCTGATGTGTGTTTTGTAGCTGCTTCGGGAGGATCAACAGGAGCCAAGAGAACATCAGCTTCTAAGAATAGTAGTAGTACAAAGTCAATGCCTATGAGTGTGAAGTCTGCTGAAGAGCATCTTGCTCTACTTGCTTCATTTGTTGCTTCTTATGAGAACTATATTCAGGGGAAGATATCTGACCCTGCTACTTTAGATGAAGATTATGATCAAATTGACCCTGATGATCTTGAAGAGATGGATTTGCAATGGCAAATGGCCATGATTTCCAGACGAGTGAAGAGATTTATGAATAGAATAGGAAGGGAGTTTGTAGGGCGAAGTGTTGGTTTCGACAAGACCAAAGTGAGGTGCTTTAACTGTCAAAGTTATGGGCATTTTGCTAGGGAATGTCAAAAACAAAAGCAAGAGACTTCTAGTCAAAGTTCAAACAACAGGAATGCTTCAAATAACTCTAGTTCAAAGGCTTTGATCTCTACAGCATGAGAAGGCTCATATGATTGGAGTAATCATCTAGAAGACAATGAGAATGCCACTCAGGCATTCATGGCAGAGATCGTGCCTATTGATGATGATAAAGCTGTTGTGGGAGATGCTGAAGCAAAAGTCGATGCTGAGGCTGAGGTGAAGATAGAGGGTAAAGCTGCAGAAGAGAAGGATGATCAGACAACTGTTGCTGTAGATGAAAAGCAAAAGTCTGACCGTGAAAGGGAAGCTGAAGAAAAGGATGCAAAATACAAGAGAATGGAAGCTCAGCTTGCGGCTCTAATGGCCAACCTTGATAAACAAACAGGAGAGGTAAAGTCCAATTCTGTGTGTTTAAAATGTTGTGAACTACAGGGTGAAGTTGACAGGTTGTCCACACAAAACAAAAGTTTGGTAAGTGAGATGTCTAACATTAAAGAATCAAACTTTTTTGCTAAAAGAAATGAAACGTCATACTTGAAGAAAATAAAAGGTTATGAAAGTGAAATTGAAGCTATAACCTGCAAATTAAATGAAAAACTTCAAGTCATAGACTTAGCTCACGAAATGATGGCTGAGAAAACGAAAGAGATTTCTGATAAAAACAAAGAGTTGTCAGATGCTCAACTCAAAATTGTTGAACTTGAAAAGAAACTAGGTCAATTCAGGGACTCTACTTTTGCTATGAAACACATGATGGGTGGGTTAAAGAAAAGTAATGACAAGAGTAGTTTGGGATTCCAGGGCTTTAATGAAGTCCCACCTCCTCTTAGTCATGATTATTCATTCCTACCTGATGAAGATGAGCTAACAAAGTTTATGTCAATAGCACCAAGTAGTTCCACAGCAAGTCGAGGTGATGAGTCTGCGTGTGATGATGCTAAGAAGAATGATAACAGCAAACCAGTTTTGAAAAAGAAAACTTTACATCCTAAGAATAAGAATTCAACTGTTGCTAAACAGATTAATTTTGTTCAAGGAAGTGACATGAAAACCGAAACAGCTATAATTGAAAATGAATCTAATGTAGAGTTTGCTAAAAACAAGAACAAAGAAAATTCTGAAATTAAGCAAACTGAACCAGATAATCAAGACCTGAATCTAGTTCAAAGGCTTCAGATAAGAAGTCTTCGAAAAAGAGATCGTGCTTCAAATGTCACACGAAAGGACATGTAGCAAGCTGCTGTCCCATAAAAAGAGTGAAGCACAAGTGAGTGAAAGGAAGAGAGAGAAATCACCAGAGAAGAGTGGTGATAAGCAAGAGAGAGAGTCCAACTCTCCAAAGAAGTCTGCTCCCAAGCAACCAGAAAATGTTGTTGTTGGTGTAGATAGGGCTGAAAAGGAACTCCTCAAGTTCCTCGTTTTCAAAGAAATCAACCAAGATTTCAGCCTAGATCTCCACCAGGAAGAAATGCGAGACCTAGAAGCAGTTCACCAAGAATGTACAATAATAATTCAAATAATTTCAAAAGTCAAGGTCAATATCAAAATCGATACCAAAATAATGGTGGTCGAACTTTTTATAACAATGGCTTTAGAAATTATAATAATCAAGCTTCTTGGAATCAAAATCAAACTTTTCAAAGGTCAAACTGTCCAAACACATATAGGAACCCTCAGGACCAAAGACCTAGTGGAAATCAAAATCAAATTCCAACAACAGGTCTAAGATCCAAGACTCCAGTTAGGAGTAATGGATATTGGATGGATGTTCCAGTAGTTGGTGAATTTGGATGACCCAAGACCATTAAGGCTCGGGTCCCCCAATCTAACTAATTTTTTGGTTGGTGTGTGCAGGAGCTGCTAAGGAGGATTATCAACTTGTGGTATGTTGATAGTGGCTGCTCCAGGCACATGACGGGGGATGCAAGGTTGTTGACTGAATTTGAAGATTATGATGGAGGACATGTGAATTTTGCGGGTGCTAAAGGTGGTAGAATTACAGGACGAGGGAAAGTGACCAATGGGAAGATCACACTGGACAAAGTGAATTATGTTGAGCAGCTTAAACACAATCTGATGAGCGTGTCACAAGTCTGCGACAAGGGTCACTCGGTCCATTTTACCAAGAATGAAGCATTAGTGTTGAAACCAGGTTTGGAGATACCGGACGATTGGATAGTGATGCGAGCGCCAAGGAGAAATGACACTTATGTCATGGACATGGGTGCTAAGGATCCAACTGCAGTGGTGGCGTGTTTACTATCAAAAGCATCTGAAGCTGAATCGATGTTGTGGCACAGACGCATGACCCATATTCACTATCGAAAAATGAATTACCTTGTTAAACATGAACTAGTGAAAGGGGTTCCAATGCAGAGGTTTCAAGTGGAAGACAAATGTCTTCCTTGTCAAAAGGGAAAACAACATAAGAAACCTCACAAATCAAAAACAGTAAATTCCATGGATGCCCCTTATGAATTACTTCACATGGATTTATTCGGTCCAGTGAACGTGAGGAGCATAGGTGGAAAGTACTATTGTCTTGTTGTCACTGATGATTACTCACGTTATTCATGGGTTTTCTTTTTAGGTACAAAAGATGAGACAACAGAGATGTTGATAGATCTTTTTACAAAATTGGAAAACGTCTATGATGCAAAGATCAAGAGGATAAGGAGTGATAATGGCACGGAGTTCAAGAATCGTATTCTGGATCTCTATTGCCTTCGCAAGGGAATTGAACATCAATATTCTGCTCCTTATACGCCTCAACAGAATGGAGTCGCTGAGAGGAAAACAGGACGTTGATTGAAGCCGCTAAGACGATGCTTTCAGATTCTAAGCTACCAGTTCTTTTCTGGGGAGAAGCTGTGAATACAGCTTGCTATGTCCTAAACAAAGTTTTGACTGTTAAACGTTTTAACAAAACTTGTCATGAGTTGATGTTTAACAAAAAGCCAAACTTAGAAGGCTTTGAACCATTTGGATTACCCTGCACCATTGTGCGAAATAAAGATAAACAAAAATTCGGTGAGGTGGCTGACGAAGGCTACTTTCTAGGTTACGTACCTGGCGCACCGAATAAAAGGGGTTTTAATCTAAAAACTGGTAAAATTGAGGTTGTGTTTAATGTTGAAATTACTTCTTACAAACCTCAACAATCAACGAGTGGACCTGCTATATTATATGATTATGAAAGTTTTTTTAAATCATTTAATATTCCTGAGTTTTCCAATGCAGATGAGTCTCAGCTGATTCAAACAGTGATAAATGGAGATGATGAAGGCGAGTTCATGCCTAGATCAAATGTTGATATGACAGATGCTCCGGAAACTTCCCAAGGTGCTGCTGATACTGATTCAAGCGATAGTGAACCTGAACCCAATCAGGGGGAGGATTTCATTAATCCGTTTGCAAATCAGAACATTCAGGGGGAGGTTGGATCAAACCTGGGTGACAATCTAGAAGTCGATGCGGTTGCTACTACACGAGCAAATAGAGATCATCCAGTTGACATGATACTTGGAGATCCTACTGCAGGTGTTCAGACGAGAAGAATCATAGCAGCGAATACTGGTTTATTTGTGTCGATTGAGAAGACTGGGATTGTGAACGAGTGCTTGTATAGTTGCTTTATTTCCCAAGAGGAGCCGAAGAACATTCATATGGCTCTTAAAGACAATTCGTGGGTTAAAGCTATGCAAGAGGAATTGGCCCAGTTTGCGAAGTTGAAGGTTTGGGAGTTAGTTGACCTTCCTAAAGGTGAAAGAGAGATTGGCACTAAATGGGTATTTAGGTGCAAGAAAGATGAAAGAGGGATAGTCACGTGAAACAAGGCTCGATTGGTGGTAAAAGGTTTCAATCAGCAAGAAGGGATAGATTACAATGAAGTGTTTGCACCAGTGTCAAGGTTGGAGGCAATTCGTTTGTTTCTGGCTTTCACAACTTTCAAGGGCTTCAAAGTTTACCAACTAGACGTGAAGAGTGCGTTTCTTTACGGGAAAGTCCAAGAAGTGGTGTATGTCTCACAACCAGATGGGTTCGTTGATCCAGATTATCCTGATCGGGTATACAAACTTGATAAGGCTTTGTATGGATTACATCAAGCTCCCAGGGCGTGGTACGAGACACTGTCTACGCATCTGATCAAGAATGGTTTTGAAAGAGGTCAGATTGACAGTACACTGTTCATCAAGAGGAAGAGGGAAGATTTTCTGCTGGTACAGGTGTACGTGGATGACATCATCTTTGGGTCATCTGATGAAAGCATGTGTAAAGAGTTCGAGCAGGTGATGAAGAGCAAGTTTGAAATGAGTGCTATGGGTGAGCTGTCTTACTTTCTGGGATTACAAGTTGAACAGAAGGAGGATGGGATGTTTATTCATCAAACAAAGTATGTGTATGACATTTTGAGTCGGTTCAAAATGAATGATTGCTCTACTTTCAACACACCCATATGTGAAAATCACAATCTTGGCCCAGATCACGAAAGCACTGAAGACGTTGATCCTACTCAATACAGTGCAATAATTGGTTCTCTAATGTACTTGACTGCTTCAAGACCCGACATCATGTTGCCGTATGCTTGTGTGCCAGATATCAGGCTAATCCAAAAGAGTCACACATGAAAGCAGTGAAGCGGATTCTTCGTTACTTGAAGGGGAAACCTAAACTTGGGTTGTGGTATCCAGCTGATAGTGATTTGACGTTTGTTGCTTACACTGACTCAGACTTTGGAGGATGCAAGTCGAACAGAAAGTCTACAACAGGTGGTTGTCAGTTCTTAGGAGGCAGGATTGTGTCTTGGCAATGCAAGAAGCAATCTTGTGTGTCTACCTCTACGTGTGAAGCTGAATATATTGCTGCGGGTAGCTGCTGCTCTCAGGTTCTCTGGATACAACAGCAGATGCGCGATTACGGTTTGGATTTCACTCGTACTCCTATTATGATAGACAATAATGCCACAATTTCTATAACTAATAATCCCGTGAAACACAGTCGCACAAAACATATTGACATACGTCATCATTTTATACGGGATTGTGCTGAAAAGAGACTAATTGAATTACATCGAGTCGACACAGAAGATAACCTGGCAGATCTTTAAACTAAAGCTTTTGACAGGGCTCGCTTTGAACATTTAGTTGAACTCAACGGGATGAGGAATCCTGAATAACTGGTTTTTCATAAGAATTTTGTAAATAGTTTACTGCTTTTCTTAAAAATAAAAAAATACAAAAACATTGAAAAATAAAAAACATAAAAAAATAGAAAATAAAAAATGAGTTATCACTATGTGAAAAAGAAGAAATGATAGTACATCAGCAAGTTAGACTGTCACACTGAATTTGAATCATAAATTGCTTAAGTGTGATAGCAGCTTCATCATATGATGTACCAGTAGGCAAAAAGCATGAAATAATCAACTTACCAATGTGATATAAACTTAAATGAACTGAATATGAGTGGGGAACACATCAGTGGTGTATGGTTTAATGACCTTAATTCTTGCGTTGATAGATTGCAAAAATCTGAAGTTTTGGGTCTTTATACTGTTATTTCATCTGGGGATATCTTGGTTGTCCTTCTGTTCAGAACTAAAATTGTACATGACCCCAGGAAAGAAAGTCACTTGGAATTAGCTCATTTCTATTTGAATGTCTGTATGTTGTCCCGATACACACAATTTTGATCTGATTCTGAAATCTTCTCTGAAAAAAGTCGTATACCTCCTCTGCTGAATCCAGATATATGCTGACTTGGAGGTGCTAGGCCATGACAGCTTCTGCTGCATCCAGATACATGCTGACCTAGCTGTACGTTGTCACGCTATAGATCTAATACACCCGAAAGAGGCCCTCAAGTGCCCAAAAGAAACCCAAGAAACCTATATCAAACTGAGAAAAACTCATTTGATCTGTATATTATACCATCTCTGCTAAAGATCTATTATGTTCTCTTCTCAACCTATTCCCAGTTAAGATTTCAGAACTCTAGATTGGACTTGTGAAATATGTGGTAGGGAAGATACTTGCATGATAGAGTGTGTTGTTTATATTTCCAGGAATTGATTAGTATTTATTTGGGTGTTCATAGTTAAGCAATCAAAACATGATAAAACATATTATATGCAGACCTAGACACAGTCAGGATATCTTAAAGGATGACATCAGTATACTCACCTACTACGATGAATCTTTGTGCATACCTTGATCGCGGGGGTATATCCTGAAGTGGGACACGCTAGTATTTCAGTAAATAAAATTACCTTAACGTATCATATGGTAATGGTACTTGAAATGTTCGTGCATTTTGTTTAAGTGGACAAACATACTGGTAATCGTCTTGAACGGCTTTTCACTAAAACATTAAATAAAGAATAATCTAATTGTGTGAAACAGTTTGATTGTGCTGATATGATCTTCTTACCAGTGATTCTCACAAAAATAGAGTGTTTATTGCTTTTGTATTTACTTGCTTTCAGAAAATATAAAAATCCAAAAATAGTGTCTTTTTCTGTTTAAAATTCTTAATGTACGGAAAACTGTTATTCTTGGAGGAATTGTTACTGATAGGGGGAGACGGTGTTAGAAAGTGAGTTCAAAATTTTAATTCAGACAGGTTCTTGTGTGTTGCACAAAAAGTTTTGCGTGTTGATGAAGAGTTGAAAAAGCTTAATGTGTAGTACAGTTTAACTATCTCTTGAAAAATAATAATTTATTTAACTTTGTTGAAAAATTCTTATGGTTTCTCGAGATGTTTGTTTTATAGTATACAGATTGAAGCAGTTTGTTGTTGAGAAGTTGCTGTGAAGTGTGAAGATGAGAGTTTGATTGGATGCATGGTAGAACCTCCCTTCTATATTGCCGACAAGATTGAAGAGTTTGAAGAATGCTTTGCAAATGCTAAACTGGAGTTTCCTCAAGTGCTAACGTTTTGAAGATTTGGTGATTGGATGCATCAGCTTAGGGGGAGTCTGTTGATGTCAGAAGATATTGAAGCTAAAGCTATCCAAAGACCAAAGACAGTGCAAGACTACATGAAGATTGCAAGAAGACTGAAGACAAAGTTTTCATGAAGTTATTGTCAAGGGGGAGTTTGTTGGTGCATATTTGTGACAACAGCTTAGTTTTGGTCTTTGGATATCTTGTAATTAGTTAAATGATAAACAGTTAGCGGGTTTAGCTTTGTATTAAGTGAGATAATTGAGTTTGGGCTAAACTAAACCCACATTGGGTCTAGGGGGACGAATTGGGCTTGTCCATGTAGGAAACCCTAGTCCAACTTGTAAACCTTGTGTTATATAAACAAGGTTAGGCTTTAGGGTTTAGGTTAATTAGCCAAAACAGTGTATGTGAGAAATGCGTGAGAGTGCTTAGGGCTTGGACGAATTTGTGGTTAGGGTTTTGATTGATTGTAATACGTTTGTTTGATAATCAATAGAAACCCAGTTGAAAGTGAATTACTGTTCCTACACGTTTTCTGCTTATTCTGATCAAGAGGATTCCGCACTCTTGATTAGATTGACAATTCTGTGAAAGATCCATACATCAAGGGGACCTACAAAAAGGAGCATAGATCTCGAGCGCTCAATGAAATATCCTTTTGGAAATAATGACCCCCTAATTGAAGATGAAGATGAGCCACTCGATACAAGTGAAAAGATGGACCACTTTGTTGAAGACGAGATCTCGCTTCAAACGGTCGAAGAGTAAAAACATCAACATCATACCTGGTAAGTTACGAACAAGCGGATAAACATCGAAACTGGTAAGTCTTCTAACCAAGTTTTGGGAGAACAGGGCACTCACACGAGCACTTAAAAAAAAACTTTGCTCGGCACGGGGCCGTGTCCACTGGACACGGGGCCGTGTCCGCGCAACTGTCGGGATAAAACCCCTTTTCAAAACAGTTTCTTCATTTCAACACGCCCCGTTTCCCCACAAAACGCTCTGGTTTAGGCGATTTTCCGCAGAAATTTGACGTCTCCTCTCACTCTAACAACATCAAGGTATGATTCTATCACCATTAGTAGTTAGATTAGTGTCACGACCCCCGACCCACCCTGGACGGAATCGGGTGCCGTGAGCAGTCCCGTGGTACCGGTGATTATTTTTGAAAAACATTGCAGCGGAATTTTCATCAGGACCGTGAGTTAGGAAAAATATCAGAGTTTAGAAAACACCGGATTTGATTTAAATAGATGGGATAACTCCCTATTTTAAAATGGTAGCTTTAATAAAGATAAATTTTATTTTATAAAAAAATATTTCTTTAATAAGCCATTTCTTGATGCCTTTCAGTGCCGTATCCAGCCTTATGATAATTACCTGAAACATGTTTGAAAAAGGTTTTGTCAGCGGGAATGCTGAGTGAATTCATTCAATTTTTTATACAAATATCTTGTTATACCTTACAGTATTAAGGTTTTATATTTATTTGCATTTACCTTACTCAATCAGTATTTTGTCACATAATGGCAATTCTAATATAACAGCAATAATATCACTCATTGGTTTACTTTCATCCAATAGTGAATTAATCAATTAACTATATTTTACTGTTATTCAATTTATCTGTCATTAGGCAATTCCTATGACTGGGTCATATCACTGTTGATCATTCTTTCAACTAGTGACTTTGACCATATCACTTGTTCATAACACTGTTGATCATTCTTTCAACTAAGGTCTTTGGTCATATCGCTGTTGATCATTCTTTCAACTAGCGATTCTATTCATGGCACTGTTGATCATTCTTTCAACTAGTGCTTCTGGTCATTATAACTGTTGATCATTCTTTCAACTAGTGACTCTAATTATAACACTGTTGATCATTCTTTCAACTAGTGTCTTTGGACATATCACTGCTGATCATTCTTTCAGCTAGTGACTTTGGACATAATGATGTCTTATTACTTGGTCAAATATATTATTTCTAGCACCAAATCATGCAATTCAGAATAATGACATTTTATGTCAATTATTATAACTTATCAAAACATGTTAATTCACTAATTGTAATAATATGATATAATAACTTGACTACAAATAGAATACAGTATACTTGACTTTGTTATGGTATCTGCCATTTAGATTTATATATAATAATTATGGTTATGCTAACTTTCTGGGTAATAGCAATGAGAATCAAATAATGTATAATACCTCCCATACCAGTAGTTATTATAAAATATAATAACTTAATCACTGTAAGTATAACTGGTAACTATTTAGGATTTTAGAAAGCATTTTGTAATATAATTGTTTCACAAAAAGGTGATAAAACTTTGATAAAAGAGTATAGACTCACAAACGGTGAGAAAAGAGAAATGAACTCACATTGCAGATTTCTACCAGCAAGGGTTAGTCTACAGATAAGCCTTGATATATTGCTGATTCAATTTGGGCAGAGTCTAGTCTACTGATTAGCCTAATTCACACAAACAGGGTTTGTAACTAATACAGCAATTACGACAATTCACGAGATTAAACCTTCACAACGATTAATCAGTGCAATACTCGATAATTCAATCGGATTCACAACGAATAACAGAGCATAGTCCGAATTCGAACAGCACTCTAATATTCAAGTCGAAATCACGACGAATAATCAAAGTACAAGCTCAATTGAGCAGCACCTGGACTATCGTTGGATAGTTACAATCGATCGGACGTTGAATCGTAATAGCGATCGAGTTATTACCCTGATTGCGGCAGCGTTTCGATAATTGTGTGTGTGTGTTGGACTGTTTCTGTGATAACTTGATCTACGTAACTCGGATTTACGTCGTTCCAAAGACAGAATTCAAGTCCCAACCCCCTCTATTTATACCCGAAATTTGACACCGTCGCGTAGCGCGAGGGGTACCCCCTATAGGCGTCGCGCTACGCGAGTGGTAACCTATGTTCATAGGGTAGCTACGTGTGTAACTAGGCTTGCTGTGTTGACAGTTTTATCAAATTCGATTTTGATTGAAAGTTATGAAGATAATCGTAACTAGGGTTTTGCCCCCCCCTGAGTTTTAGGGGCCCTGATCCTGATTCTGATGATTCTGAAAATTTTAGGGTTTGCGTAGAATCACTTGTGTGTCTCAATTAAGGTTTTCTTAATAGCTAATTACCATCCTAATTATGGATTTTCGTGACAGTTGTTACATCCTCCCCACCTTAATAAAAATCTCGTCCTCGAGATTTGGGTTATGATATTTCTGTTAGATTTATGTCATAATTTAGTCAATGGAACTGGATTCTTTTAAGGTAAATGACACAGAGTCAAATTTTGTGAATACTAGTTGTATAAGTAGGGTTCAAAAAGTTCAACTGAAATAGTTCAAGAAATCGATGACAACTGAATGAGATGGAATGATATAGTTTCGAATGGGACTAGGTTCAAGTCAACAGATATATGATCAAATAGATATCTGTTTAGTGAAATGACTTATTTTTTTTTAGAATAAAATTCATGATCAAAAGAAAACTTACTTTGATTGGCAACTGAGGAAAACTCAGAATCAATAAGGTCAGAATAATGGCACGAAGATCATTGTTATTTATCGAATCATATCAAGAGAAAAATCAGTGTATTGACATTGCAAGGATATACTGGAATGCAATAAAGTTTAGTGTATCATTGTCTTAATACACAATTGTATCAAGACTATTTTCAAATGATGAGTCAAACGGAAAACATACGTGGTTTTGAATGGTTCGTATGATTAGGATTAGCCCAAGCTACAAGTTTGTAACGACTCCGCAAGGTGTCGTAATGATTGGAATAATTTCAATAATTACGGTGCTCGAACAATTTCACCGTATAAACAACTGAAAGTTTAAATGAAGAAAACTTGGATAGTCATTTCAAATAGGAGTTTCAGTTGATGATGAAAAGACAAAATGAAATATTATAAAATTTTTGATTATAGAAGAAATGTTTAGGAAGTACACCGGAATATGATACGAATTTGTGTACTTTTATCTTAACACATAGTTGTATTAAGATTGGTTAAGAATATGAACTAAAAATTAAAATTCGTATATTAGGAGTGAAAATAGCTCAAGCTACAAATTTATTATGACGCCACAAGGTGTCATAGTGATTGAAATAGTAGCGGTGAATGAAACGAGTTTCACCATGATGTAAATCAAATGAAGTAAATCCGAATGTTTCAAATAAATACATTAACTAATGCAGACAAACTGCAATTAATGAAGAAAGAGAGGAGGATGGACATGGGGCCGTGCCCAACGGACACGGGGCCGTGCCCGAGCTTCTGTTCAGCCTATAAATAGGAGTGCTTGGATCACTTGCAACTCATCCCTTGGCACACCACCTCTCTCACACTTCACCCACCACCCACCACCCACCACCATGACAACACCATCATCCACCACCATCATCCATTGTCCATCATAGAGTGTGTGAGTCGTCTCGGGATCCAAGATTGATCATAAGAGTTCTTGACAATCAAAGGCCATGTTTGCCTAAGTCTCTTACATCACTTGGTGAAGACAAGTGTCTAGTGTAATACTTTTTATTTTTAATATTTTCGCACTTTTTACTTGATTATGTATTAATGACTTTAATAACTAGTTTCTTATGTTGAAGGTGATTCTTTCTTATCGTTTGTCTGTGGTGTCTTGGCATTATTTTACTGTCTATATAAAATAAAAGATTTTCACCATTCATATCTCCACGGTCTATACGGAGGTATGTTGGCTACCTGGTCGGGGGTTAAGGGAACGGTTTGGTAAGAGTCTTGCCATTGTTCAGTGTATAGATCCTGCAAAGGACCTGGGTCAAATTTAGTAGGACCTCCTTCAATACCTACCAGTATTGGATGGCGGGGGTCCAAACTCTTTGATCCCCTCATAAGTTAAAATACTATTAATATTTTAACCCGGCTACTTAGAACTGTATCCCTGCTGACGCAGAGTACTTAGCCGAGGGTAACGTCACCTTCAAAAGAGGGGCCTACCACAATATGCATTAATAACTTAATTAATTATCTTTCAATAATCCGACCCTTTAGGATTGTATCCTTGCTGACTCAAACTACTAGGTTGAGGGTAACTTCACCTTCAAAAGAGGGGCCTACTACAATAACTAAGATAATCTCTTAAAAAGTGCAAAAGTGCGGAAATAATCAAAGGTTATACTATACACAAGTCGGAGCCAAGTGATTCATCTTGTCTATCTGTTTTTATTTTTATTTTATTTTTCAGCATTTTAGTTAGTTTTTATTTTCTAGTTTAAAAACCTTTTTCTAAACTTTTGATTTGCTAACACTATACTACGCTCACGATGGGTGTACTTGCCCATATGTGTGTTTGGTGTTAGTAAAATATCATGTTTTATAAATTTAAAACTTGACTAACGTGTAAAAAGGGCTTAAAATATACTTAATTCCATATACACACCAACCCGCATCAGTTACAGTTCTGGTTTTGGTTTTCAAAAGAAACCAAACCATAACAGTAATTTCAAAAAGAAATGTTTAGGCTTTATTCCACCAGAAAATCATAAAAATGAGAAAATTTCTAAAACAAAAACAATATTTGTTTCAGGGTCAAGTTTTGAAGAAGAAGAAAAGAGCTCATTCTGGAAGCAATCAAACAAAGCGTTCTTTGCGGAAAAACAGAAACATGAGAAGAATGGAGTTCATCTGAGAAAGGAGACAAGAACCTATTACCAATGTCAAGAAGTTGGTCACAATGCCTGGAATTGTCCAAAGGCAACCAACACAAAACAGGAAGTTGTTTCTAAACTCAAAGAAAAAGTTGTTGATAAAACTAAACCACCAACTGAAAAAATTCAAAGTGTTTAAAAACTCAACATATGAAGTTAGTGAATGTTCGAGAAAGTTTTACAAAAAAAGAGTGAGTCTTAATAACCAAACATGGGTTGTTAAGAAATCAGATGTGAAATCTAGTGATGAATCTGACTCGTCAAAGTCAGTGGAGCCACAAGTTGAGGTTAAAAGTGATAATTCAGTTCCTCCAATGGATGATGTCAACTTTCCACCATTGAGGGCTGAAAATTTAAAATCAAAAGTTGGCAAAGTGGAAATTTCGAATCAATTCTATTCTGAAAAGAAAGAATTTGATGTCGAAAAGTCTTTCAATGAAAAAGTCATCATACTCGGTAAATCCCACCAATAGCAAAGCTAAGGTGGGGTCTGAGGATGGTAAGATGTAGACAGCCTTACCTCTACCCCGTAGGAATAGAGAGGCTGCTTCCAGTGAGACCCCCAGCTCGATAGTAGTTTTGCATCAAGCCTTGGACATAAGGCACATAACACTCAGCAATTGAGACAACTGCCGATTAGTGCATGTACCCCCTTGTCTTACGGCTATCAACGCCACCACATGATGCATGATTAACCATCCCCCTCTTTTAACGTTATTTTTATGAAATTAGTAAAATAACGTTAAAATTTGTGCACTTTCACTTTTGCCCCCGAGCGCCCACACATATATACATTATATGCGCATACCTCAAGCGGGGCGTACTTTCAATGAAAAAGTGAAAAACATTTTTGGGAAAATGGTCAAGGGTAAGGCCAAAGGGGTGAAAGATTTTTATGAAGAAAAAAGAAATGTTGAAATCCCGAGTGAAACTAAAAAGGTCACACCCAAAGCTAGTCAGGCTTGGGTGTTTGTATTTCATACTTAGAAATCCTGACTTGTCGGAGCTCCCAAGTTGGTAATCATGGAGCATGAATCGGCATCTTTCTCAAAAATCTCAAAATTGTCATATTTCAACTTACAAGTGGTATTGATTGATGAGAACATACAAGTGTATGTACCTACAAGTGGTTAATCAAGGTCATTAAGTTGAACTTGAGTTAACTTTCATACAAGTGATTGAAAAACAATGTGATGAAACCCCTAACCTACAAGTGGTTTATGAATTTCAACGAAACTTATTTTCCGGAAAAACCATTTTGATTAAAACAAACTTAAGTGTTTTGAAATCATAATGGGAAAATAGTTTGTTGTCAGGGGGAGTTCTGATTGTTTATGCCAAGTGAATGGCGAATTGAAGCAATTCACAACAGTTGTCACTTTATTTGTACAGTTTGTTTTTAAATTTTCCTTGAAAATCAAAAATTGAAACATATTTTTGATTTTAGGGGAAGAAAAATTTAGAAATTTCGAAAATTTGAAAAAAAAAACCAAAAACATCAAAAAATCAAAAATTGAGTTTTGTTTTGAAAAAGAGGAAATGATAGTACATCAGTGGACTATCACAGCATGCTAAAGAATTGGAAAGTCAAATGTGATAAACGATCTCACTAAGGATGTGCCAGTAGGTTTTTATACATTCAATAGATTGTTTTTGAGATATAAACCTAAATATCATTGCTTACTTATTTCGTGGGGAACATCTCTCGGATATATGGGTAACCCCCGAAATCTTGTTTGAAAGATTTTCTATTTCTGACATACTAGGTCTTTGTGCGTGATGATATCTGGGGTATTATACCAGGACTTCTGATTTTGCGGGATCAATAGCCTAGTCCTCGTATAATACTTTGCATTGCTTTGATCATAAAGCCTACCTTCAGCATAAAAAATGATGAAACATTGAAAAAATGCTAATCATGTGCTGTTGAAGAAAAGATCCCTAAACGGGACACACCGAAAGTCGAGCCATCATCTCTTTGTCTGAACGGAAGTTCTAACCTGAGCTCTCATGGTCTCGCACTACCCGTTTACAGATATCATTAGTGTACACTCACCTGTAAGACTGAATATAGAAGTCTGGATACGAGAGTATATTCTGAGGTGGGACACGCGAATAAGTTTAAGTGCTTAAAACATTAATTCTCGTATCTCGAAACAATTGAACTTTGTGTGAAAATTTAAGTGGATCAGTATACTGACAATCTACGTGAATCGTTTAGAACTTAAAATGTTTAAAGCTTAACGGTGTTAGTGATTTGTCTCAAAAACTGATATGATCCTCTTACACAAACTCACAAAAATATTGTATGTAAATATTTCTTTACTGTATTTCATTAAAAACAAAAATCCAAAAAGATTTTTGGAGTGTTTTAGCATAAAATCTTGTAAAAATTAAAAAAAAAGATTTTCGACAACTGATGTTGGAGAGCTGATTTTCAAAATTCCGAGTGCTAAACATGATGAACAACAGGTGAGGGGGAGTATGTTTGAAATGAGAAAAGATTTTGAAATGATTAAATGGTTTAAATTTGAATGTTTCATATACAAGTGGTAAGCAGAGATTATAAATTTGTCAATTTTTTTAAATTTGTGAAATTTATTTCGAGGTAGAGATTTGTGCAGATCCCCGTGTCTAAACCTGAGCAGAGTGTGTGCCAGGTCACGATCCTAGAACGAGAAAATCCCAGCTTATTGAAAGGGGGAGTCTGAAGACATCAAGGGGGAGTCTGAAGATAGTACAGCCAGGTTCAAATCCTGATGATCACACCAGCTGTTTATCCTAAAGAATTTATGAAATCAACATCCAAGGGGAATTTAGCTGTTGATGCTGAAAAGAGAGAGAAGAAGAGAAAAGATTGAAGGATGCTTACACTGTCAGATACTTTGGAAGAGCACGAAGACTGATCAAGATTGAAGATGTGACATACCGAAGACTCGACACTGAAGACTTCGTCAACATCCAAGGGGGACTCTGTTGGTGCATATGTCTGTCGACTTCGTCTTGTATTGAGTCTTGTAATAGAAATGATAGATCTAGGACACATAGTACGATGAAAATGGGAAAAAGGCTGAAACAGTCATTTCACACGAAATGGTCATTTCGTGCGAAATGGACTGAACCCATTTCGTACGAAATGGATGTTACCATCTCGTGCGAAATAGCATGCCTATAAATACTAGGTCTTGGTCATTTCATTTAGAACTTTCTGATTCCGGTGCCGAGGTGCTGCCGAAGTGTCTCCAGGCTGTAAAACGTTGTTATATCAATAAACAAGACAATTAGAGTGTATATCAAGCTGATTCAAAGTCGATACGTTTGTTTCCGCCTGTCGTATTGATTAGAACTCTTCTGAACGACTCGTTTTGGTCGTGCAAACGATCTACAGATAAGGCAGTTGGGTCGGTACTGTTAGTAGAAAGAGACGGAGTTCAAACTCCAATCTACTATGTTAGTAGGGTGCTCACGGATCCGGAAACACGATACTCAACCATGGAGAAGTTAGTTCTTGCGCTACTACACGCCTCCAGGAGACTGCGCTGGTATTTCACTGGGCATGTAATCACTGTACTCACTAACTTCCATATTGGCACGATCTTGCAAAAACCAGAGACATCAGGCCGTTTGGCGAAGTGGATAATTGAACTGGGGGGCACAATATCCTGTACAGGCCGTGCCCAGCTATCAAAGGCCTTATTAGCGGACTTCATCACTGAAGTCCCAAAAGACAAGATCAAAGAATGTGAGGTAGTAGATACTCCCATCAAAGACACATCGGATGAATTATGGTTGTTATTCACTGATGGAGCCTCAAACGAAGACGTCGTAGGAGCTGGTTTGCGCCTTGTTAGCCCAGAGAAGCATGAGTTCACCTATGCCATCAAGTTGGATTTTAAAAATACCAACAATAAGGCAGAGTATGAAGCATTCTTGGCAGGCTTGTGCCTGGCCATCAAGATGGGAGCACAAAATTTACAAGCACATGTCGATTCTCTCCTGATCGCGAGTCAAATCAATGGTTTATATGATGCAAAGGGTGAGGTCATGGCTTTATACCTGGAACAATCTAAAGAGTTACTTAAAAAGTTCAAGTCATACAAGGTTGTTCATATCAACCGATCAGAAAATAAGCCTGCTGACGCGCTAAGCAAGCTTGCTTCAACAGCTTTTCAACACCTCGCCAAAGATGTAAGAATTGAAGTTTTGAAAAACCTGTCAGTATTGCTGCGCCAAGTCAATGTGATTGAGGTAGGGCCACCCTCGTGGATGACCCCTATCATTCAATATCTTCAAGAGGGAATTCTCCCAGAGAATAAGGCGGAAGCCCGAAAGATACAAAACAAAGCGCTGTTTTACGAGATGAACGGGGGCATTCTTTACGGAAGATCCTTTTTAGGGCCACTACTATAATGCGTAGACCCTCAAGATGCAAATTATTTGATCAGAGAGATACACGAAGGCATCTACGGCATTCATGCGGGCCCACGCATGGTCGTAGCAAAGATAATGAATGCAGGTTACTATTGGCCAGGAATGCATGTCGACGCGTTGAAAGAACTGCGCAAATGTGACGCCTGTCAGAGGCACGCTCCAAAGACCCTGCACCCAAAGAATGATCTGATTCCTGTATCCACAGCCTGGCCTTACCAGCAGTGGGGGATTGACATGGTGGGACCTTTCCCTGAAGCTCCTGGCGCTGTGAAGTTTATAATTCTTGCTGTTGATTACTTCACTAAATGGGTGGAGGCAAAGGCCCTCGTTTCAACCTCTGCAATGATAGTGCGAAAATTCATATGGGAACATATCATTTGCAGGTTTTGGCCTCCCACTCAAGATCGTGACGGATAATGGCACCAACTTTGCATCCAAAGACCTTCAGAATTGGATGAAGGAGCTAAACATTGAGCACACTTTCTCTTCCGTTGCGCATCCTCAGGGCAACAGCCAAGTAGAAAGTGTCAACAGAAGCATTGTTAAAGGGATAAAGGCCCGCCTGGGCACCAAGAGAAGAGGCTAGGTAGATGAGCTCCCTAGCATTTTGTAGGCTCATCGAACCATGCCAAAAACAAGCACTGGCGAAACCCCCTTTAGCCTTGTCTACGGCTCAGAGACGGTTATCCCAGCAGAGATAGGCCTCCCCTCGCCACGCTTATCAGCAGTCAACAAGATTGATAACGAGGCGAGGCGCCGTTTAGACTTGGACCTGCTCGAAGAGAGGCGCGAAATCACGCGAATCAAAGAGGCCAAGTACAAGACCCAGCTGGAGCGATACTACCTCATGAGAATACGTGTTCAGGGATAACGAAGCCCCTAATGTCGAGCGCCCCAGAAAACTAGCACCAAATGGGAAGGCCCATACTTGGTTCATGAAGTGCTAGGAAAAGGGGCGTACAAACTACGCACTTTAGATGGCCACATCAACTCGCGCACATGGAACGCACAACAACTGCGCAAGTGCTACATGTGATTACCCCTGGCCACGCTCCTTTTCTATTTATGTTGGCCACGCGCCTTTTAATTGTCTATGTTGGCCATGCGCCTTTTCTTTTCTTTCGATTATGTATGTTGGCCATGCGCCTGTTTCCAGCTACTTAATACAAATGTTGGTTGTGCCTTATGATTATCATCCTATGTCTTCTACGTTACAAATGCATGTTAAACTTTTGATTAGCATGAAAACACTTCAGTACATTACAAGCTCTTGAGTTAAGCCTCCAAGGTCCTCCGCGAACATAGCGCGAGACCGGGCATTAACATTCATACACAAGCCACACTTACATTTATTCGAGCTAATTTAACCAAAGTTTCTAACAACAGTGCAATAATTGTAACTTGACAAGAATAAAAAGCAAACATAATGTATTCCAATCAAAAGCGCATCAGCGCAACGATTACATTTACACTAAAAACAAGAAAATTACAAGGCACCCTCCTACAAGTCCCACAACCTACTCATAACCATCACCATCACCATCTCCATCTCCGCCGGCTGCCTCCTCTTCATCTGTTAACTCTACAGCCTCCGGAGGATCGATGATGGACCTCAGCCGCGCACTCCAGTCATCATGCTTCAGTGACCAACTCCATAACAGGCAATGAAAGATGGTCGTAAACCTCTTCGGCTTGAGAAAGCATAGAATTAGCCTGATCGGTCACTGAGCAGTGATGAGTGTAAAACTGTTGGCCAAATGCTTCTTCCACATGCTGAGCGCACTCTAGGTAGCCACCACGATGCCCAACGGCGCGTGAGGCATCTATCAGCGCGGCAACAGCCTCATCCATCTCAATAGCATTCAGTATGGAGTTGGCAATCTATGCAAAAGAGGGAAATCATGAGAACAAAAACAACAATAAACAAAACCCAAGGCAGAAGAGGAGAACTCACCTTGGCTACCCCTTTGCTGCGCAGCCACTCGGACTCGGAGACAAGCGTGTCCACGATTGTTTAGGCCTCAGCATAATTATTCTGAGCCACATTCAGGGCGGAAGTGCTGATATCACACGCCTCCTCGGCTTTCTTCTTCGCCTCTTCGGCGGTCTCAGCCTTCACCCTTTCGGCCTCGAGGTTTATCTCCAATGATCCATTTTTATCATGAGTCTCAAACAATCGGCGCTTCAGCTCTATAAACTCCATATCCTTTGCAGCTAGCTCCTTGTCCTTGCGCGCATTCAACTCAGCCTGCAAGTGTTCAAGCAAAGAGTTAGAAATATATTGACAATTAAAAACAATATAAGAGGGAAAGGAGTTAAAAGTCTATTGGACCCCAGCACGATCCTTGTCTGCTTAAATTTCCTTAACCTTCCCTTTAAGAGTTGCAATCTGAGCCTCAAGGTCGGTAATTTTGGAACGTGCAGCATACATGCGTTGGTTATCTTTCTCACATACCTTCTTCCATTCTGCGCTCCTTAGACAACAACTCCCCAGCAGATTGGAGCTTGTTCTTCAGGCCCTCGCGCCTCCACTCTTCCGACTTCTTTTTCGCCTCAAAAGCGGCCTTCTCCTTAGCAAAAGTGTTTTTCATCTGTTCAAAGTTTTGGACTTGTTTCAGTAAACGCTCCTGGTACTTCTCCCAATCAGCTCGCTCTTTAACCGTCATGAGCCACTCGCGCACAATCTGATGGTTGGCGACATGGGTGTTAGCCTCCCCAACAATATAAGCACGGTACAACCCCTCATGGGTACGCGCTCTCTGCCTATTGACATCTCCGGGAGGGAAAGAACCCAAGTACCAGTCCCGGCAGGCTCCAAACTCAACAAATGTATCCTTCTGTTTTAAATCCCAAATAGGTTGGTGGGGAGCATCACCGCGAGCCTCTTCGGTGTATGTTTTGTAGTAGATATCCCCCAAGGTATCATTAGGACCTATGGGAGCTTCCTGGCCAGCCGCGAAAGCACCTCCAGCACCTGCACCACCAGCAGCGGCAGAAGCATCTTTATGCGTTGTTTGATCGGGTACAGTAGCAGTTGACCCCCCAGCAGCAGATGTCACTTGTATAGTTTGGGTGGGGGCATCTGGCTGGGCATGTTCTGTTGGCATAACAACCTCAGGCCCTTTTGGCTGAGCAGCTTCCTTTTCCTTTTCCTTCGGGGGCTGGTCAAGTCCTGTGATGCGCGTGACCTCCGGACCCTGCGTCGTAGCGTGCTCAGTAGCAGCAGCAGTCTCGGTTTCTTTCTGTTTATCCTTCTCAAAGATTACACTGCCTGTAGGCTCTTCAACCACTTTCTCAACCTCCCTCTCACTTGTCTTGGGAGGCTTGATGATAAACTTCATCTTCTTCGCCGCTGGCTCCTTAGCTTTTTCCAGCTCAACACCCTTAACTTTCTCAGGGGTTTTCTTCAAGGCCTCTACAGAAATTAGGTGTTAGAAGATTTAATCAAGTAAAATTTAAAGTATGCAACAGCACTAACCTGGTGAAAACTTGTAAAGAGAGCGTAAGCTGCTCTGTTTCCCTATCACCGGGCCCACAGCCTTCTACACCGGCTGGGCTCCAGCAGCAGCCTCTTCCCTAGATCTTTTTCTGCTCACCAACTTAGTAGCAGCTTCTTCTTCATGCTCTTCTTCTTCCTCTTCATCCAGGGTGATCGAAGAGGGGGTCGCGCCAGCTTCAGGGATCCTGGACCCCGCGCTTCCAGAGCTTTTTGACCCAGCTGCGCTACTTTTCTTCTTCTCACCTATACGGGACAAACCCTCTAGTGAGTCACTAGCGACAACATAGTCCTCGAGGTTACTCTTCCGAAATCGAAGAGTACCTTTATCTTGAGTCGTAGCTGCCGTGCGGCTACTCCCGCCCTTCTTACTGGCCGCGCCAGTGTCAACAGTCACCTTCTTGATTTTCTTCTTGGCAGCCTTCTTTGGCCTCTCTTGTGGGTCTATTCCCAGGTCGCGCAACACACCTGCAAAGTTTTTAGACCATGAGCTTGACTATTCTTGCGACGAGCCTACGGACTCCTTGCTGGAAAGAAACAAGATCTCCTTTCCAGCAGAAGTCACGCCGCGCAAGGGTCTCGGTTTGGGAAGTAGCGCACCTTCAGTCATGGAAGAAGGATTGGCAAAGACTCCAGCAGGGGGATAGAGGAAATTGCCCTTTATCTGCTCGTACCAGTAGGGCTCCCCCGATCGTAGCGGGTGCACGCCCATAGCCCCACCAAACGTGGGAAAAGCTGCTTGATAAAGGTGCGCCTCTGTCATAAAAAAGAAACAGTTAGGCGCAAGTAGATTACAAGGGAAGATAAAAAGGAAACAAAATACCTCTATCTTCAAACTTCAGAACTGGCACTTCATCGCTAGTCTCCGGCCATTTATCACTCATATGCGCCGCAACCAGCACATTCTCACCAAATATACGGTTGGGCGTCGCAACAAGATTTAGATACCAATCGGCCCCTTTGGGGATAGGGAGTTCCTCCTTCTCAATCATGTCTAACTTGCGAAAGATCATCGCGATTTGTATGACCTCCTCCCTGATGAAGAAGAACTTCATCTTCCAGTCGTCAAAGCTTTTTGGAGGGTTTAGCATAATCTTCTTAGTAGAGCCGCGGTTGTCGAAATATTCCTGATCAATTGGTAAAAGGCCCAGTGGGTTCCTACCCTAAGATCGACATAAGAACTCAAAGTGTCGAACCCTAACCATGCCCATGGGACTCATTTGAGAAATATGGAAGCCATAGACATGAAGAATAGACGCCATGAAGTCCGTCGTCGGCAGTCGGAAGTTCCCTTGCAAGAAAAGTTCTTCAAACAGGGTGATATACCCCGGCGGTGCGTCGGCAGCCGTCTGACCTTGCCGGGGATATCTTGCATCCCACTCCGGTGGAAACCGGAATCCCCTGGTGATCTGTTCAAATAACCCCTGATCCCATTTAAGAACAGGGACCAGACCTTCTTCAACTTGGACTCCTTCTTCAGCCATGAGTATTTGAATATGAAGATTTAGCTATTTTCTGGGAAACTCGAAGAATGCTCAAGAAAAATTTGAAGATCTGTTATGAAACCTTTGAATATTCGAAGAAAGTTTGAAGAATAGAGAGAGAATAAGAGAGAGTAGACGAGTGATTGTGTAATCCTCTTTCCCTTCATCAAATATATATACCTCTGCATTGGAACCCCTTTCACTAGCTCATTTTTAACAAGATAGTTCATTTTTCGATAATGAATATGGGCCATGCGTCTGTGCCACAACATCGATTCAGCTTCAGATGCTTTTGATAGTAAACACGCCACCACCGCAGTTGGATCCTTAGCACCCATGTCCATGACATAAGTGTCATTTCTCCTTGGCGCTCGCATCACTATCCAATCATCCGGTATCTCCAAACCTGGTTTCAACACTAATGCTTCATTCTTGGTGAAATGGACCGAGTGACCCTTGTCGCAGACTTGTGACACACTCATCAGATTGTGTTTAAGCTGCTCCACATAGTTCACTTTGTCCAGTGTGATCTTCCCATTGGTCACCTTTCCTCGTCCAGTAATTTTACCACCTTTAGCACCCGCAAAGTTCACTTGTCCTCCATCATATTCTTCAAACTCAGTCAACAATCTCGCATCCCCCGTCATGTGCCTAGAGCAGCCACTATCAACATACCACAAGTTGATAATCCTCCTTAGCAGCTCCTGCACACACCAACCAAGAAATTAGTTAGATTGGGGGACCCAAGCCTTAATGGTCTTGGGTCGTCCAAATTCACCAACCACCGGAACATCCATCCAATATCCATTACTCCTAACTGGATTCTTGGATCGTAGACCTGTTGGAATTTGATTTTGATTTCCACTAGGTCTTTGGTCCTGAGGGTTCCTATGTGTGTTTGGACTATTTGACCTTTGAAAATTTTGATTTTGATTCCAAGAAGCATTATTATTGTAATTTCTAAAGTCATTGTTATAAAAATTTCGACCACCATTATTTTGGTATCGATTTTGATATTGACCTTGACTTCTGAAATTATTTGTATTTTGATTGTTCATTCTTGGTGAACTGCTTCTAGGTCTCTCAAATCTGCCTGGTGGAGATCTAGGCTGAAATCTTGGTTGATTTCTTTGAAAACGAGGAACTTATGGAGTTCCTTTTTCAGCCTTATCCACACCAACAGCAACTTTCTCTGGTTGCTTAGGAGCAGATTTCTTTGGAGAGTTGGACTCTCTCTCCTGCTTATCACCACTTTTCTCTGGTGACTTTTCTCTCTTCCTCTCATTCACTTGTGCTTCATTCTTTTTGTTAGGACAGCAGCTAGCTACATGTCCCTTGGTGTGACATTTGAAGCACGACATCTTTTTCGAAGACTTCTTATCTGAAGCCTTTGAACTAGATTCAGGCTTTGATGATGATGCCTTAGAAGGATTTGGTTCAGTTTGCTTAATTTCAGAATTTTCTTTGTTTTTATTTTTAGCAAACTCTACGTTCGATTCATTTTCAATAACAGTTGTTTCGTTTTTCATGTCACTTCCTTGAACAAAACTAATCTGTTTAACAGAAGTTGAGTTTTTATTCCTAGGATGTGAAGTTTTCGTTTTCAAAACAGGTTTGCTGTTATTATCCTTCTTGGCCTCATCTCTCTCAGACTCATCTCCTTGACTTGATGTGTAACTACTTGGTGCTGTTGACATGAAATTGGTTAGCTCATCTTCATCAGGTAGGAATGAATAATCATGACTAAGAGGAGGTGGGACTTCATTAAAGCCTTGGCGTCCCACACTAGTCTTGTCATTACTCTTCTTTAACCCACCCATCATATGTTTCATAACAAAAGTAGAATCCCTGAATTGACCCAATTTCTTTTCAAGTTCAACAATTTTGAGTTGTGCATCTGACAACTCTTTGTTTTTATCAGAAATCTCTTTTGTTTTCTCAGCCATCATGTCATGAGCTAAGTCTATGACTTGAAGTTTTTCGTTTAGTTTGCAGGTTAAAGAATCAATTTCAGTTTCATAACCTTTTATTTTCTTCAAGTATAGAGATTCATTTCTTTTAGCGAAAAAATTTGATTCTTTAATGTTAGACATTTCGCTTACCAAACTTTGGTTGTGTGTGGACAACCTGTCTACCTCACCCTGTAGTTCACGGCATTTTAAACATACTGAATCAGACTTTACCTCTCCTGTCTGTTTGTCAAGGTTTGCCATTAGAGCCGCAAGCTGAGCTTCCATTCTTTTATACTTGGCATCCTTTTCTTCAGCTTCCCTTTCATGTTCAGACTTTTGCTTTTCCTCTTCAGCAACCGTTGTCTGATCATCCTTCTCTTCTGCAGCATTACTCTCTACCTTCACATCAGCATCGACTTTCACTTCAGCATCTCCCTCAGTAGCTTTATCATCATCAATAGGCACTATCTCTGCCATGAATGCCTGAGTGGCATTCTCATTGTCTTCTAGATGAATGCTCCAGTCATACGAACCTTCTCGTGCTGTAGAGATCAAAGCCTTTGAGCTAGAGTTGTTTGAAGCATTCCTGTTGTTTGAACTCTGGCTCAAATTATCTTGCTTTTGTTTCTGACATTCCCTGGCAAAATGCCCATAACTTTGACAGTTGAAGCACCTCACTTTGGTCTTGTCAAAACCAACAGACCTTCCCACAAACTTCCTGCCTGTTCTGTTCATGAGTCTCTTCACTCGCCTAGAAATCATGGCCATTTGCCATTGCAAATCCATCTCCTCAAGATCATCAGGGTCAATCTGATCGTAGTCTTCATCTAAAGTAGCAGGATCAGAAATCTTTCCCTGAATGTAGTTTTCATAAGAAGCAACAAACGAAGCAAATAGAGCCAGATGCTCTTCAGCTGACTTCACACTCATTGGCATTGACTTAGCACTACTACTCTGCTTAGAAGCTGAAGTTTTCTTCAACAAAACACACATCACCATCCTGACTCACCATAACCTGCTCATTTTCACATGATAGAAACGCAGTAGCGGAGTCGCTAGAAGCGTTGTGAAATGAAGAAGATGTAAGCCCATTGTAGACCGATGGATCTTGAACCTGATCATATCCAGTATCTTTCTTCTTCATGCTGAGCTCATAAGCTCTCAGCTTGCCAACAACCTCTTCAAGCTCTTTTGTCTCATAATCTGCTTCACCCTTGATCATAAGAGTGTAGATATCCCACTTGGTAGGCAAAGCATCTAGCAGCTTGTCATTCTTCTCTACGTCAGTATAGCAATCGATCTCGTAATTTTCCATTTCTGACATCAGATGGTAGTAACGAGTGATGACGTCTTCAAGTGACTCATGCTTCATGTACTTAAAAACAGCAAACTGCTTCTTCAGTAGATCAATCTTGTTTTTCTTGACATCTGCATTACCAGCGTATCTTTTCTCCAAAGCATCCCACATATCCTATGAGTTAGTGTACTTCTTGAAGGTATGCTTGATGCTATCAGGTAGCGACATTTTGATTGCAGCCAAGGCTCTCTTTTCAGCCTCATACATCTTTTTGTCATTATCTTGCATGTTAACATAAGCTGTTCTTCGTGGTCTGCCCTCAAAGTCGTGTGTAGGGTTCGTGTACCCATCTTCGATGCATATCCACATGCGCGTATCCTGATATTCAATGAAGGACTGAAAACGATCCTTCCATGTCAGATAATTTTCCACCTTCATCATCTTAGGCGGTTTGTTGGTAGTGCCAACCTCATGCTCCATTCTCAACAGCTCATTCAAACTAGACATGTTCGACATTTTTAACGTAACAGACTGATAAAACCGTACAAAATTTTTCCGAAAACAGTGGTTACCAAATTACACCGTTAGAATCGTCTTGAAAAGACGAATCCAGTGATATATAATGTCAAAAACCGAATTCGGGATTTTCCAGAGGTTTTTTTTTTTTTGTCCTAAAAATCACACGAATTCAAAGGTGCAGACGGTTTCTTCAATTGAGTTACGGTTCACTTTCTATTTGCAAAACACTGAAAATTTTCCTACGCTTGCCAACTGAAATTCCACCCCTTAACTTCTCTACTAATTTCGCTAGTTTCAGGGTCAAATTCGCTAGTTTAATTCGCAGGTCAAGTTCGCTGCTTTTGTTCGCTGGTCTAGTTTGCTGACAAGTCTGTTAATTTCGCTGAACAGGTAATTTCGTCGGGTAACCAGTTCGTTATAACCACGACTGATAAAGTCGCCAAAACCGAGATAATTTTGCTGTGAAAATTATTCGGTTACCAAAGTCTCCTTTGGATTTTAATTTCGCCTGTAAATATGCTGGTTAAATTCGCAGATCAGTCAAATTCGCCCAGTAACAGTTAATTTCGCCCAGTAACTATGGAAACTCAATCTGTTTGAAGTTTTTGATGATTTTCTGGATTCTGCTAACACAAATCTGCAAAATCACAAAACCTAATCAGCAAAGTAATTTCGAAAATTATGAAGAACTTATGAAAAATCACGAAGAACACGAAGAACAGTCTTCGAATCTTCAAGTCTTTCACCCAAAATTTTTCACACAATCAACCAAAAACTATCTCCAAACCCTGCAAAATACCAAACAAACAAACCAGAAGATCAAAACAGCCAAAAATTTCCGAAAATTTTATCAAACCAACACAAAAATTTCGAAAATTTTATAAACCCTAATTTTCAGATTTAACAAAAAATCGAAATCACTTCCTGTTTCTGCAGCAAACAATTCTGAACCGAGCCTTCAAGAGCCTAACGCTCTGATACCAATTGTAGGTCCCCTTGATGTGTATGGATCTTCACAGAATTGTCAATCTAATCAAGAGTGCGAAATCCTCTTGATCAGAATAAGCAGAAAACGTGTAGGAAACAGAAACAGCAATTCCAATCAAACTGGGTTTTTATTGATTATCTATCAACACTGATTACAATCAATCTGTCGCGACCCCCGACCCACCCTGGACGGAATGGGGAGCCGCGAGCAGTCCAGTGGTACCCGTGGTATCTGATTTATGTGGCAGCGGAAGTCTTTTATTACAGGATCTTTTCACCGTAAAAATGCTCGTTTAATATATTATACAAAGTTTTAGGGATAAATTCCCATAATTTACAATAAGTTGATTTCACCCAGAAATCATTATTTTTCAAAACATGTTTTATTTATTTATTCACACTGAGCCATTTCTCTGAGCTTGTAGTGCTTTACTGCACTTTTCCTGGATCACACAGATCACCTGAAACATGTTTGAAAAAGGTTTTGTCAGCGGGGAAATACTGAGTGAATCATTCTGTTTTCTAAAACGACCCGTTAGTTATAAATTACAGTATTAAGGGGATTTACAATGTTTCTGATATCAAACCAACTACCCACAGTATTTGTCACTCGACCAACCACTGGCTAGCCCATTTGTCCAATGGTGTCTGTGACTGTGGTCAGATCACCCCTTGGCCACCCGTTTGTCCAAGTGTGACGGGAAATAAGTAATGTATACAAAACCCCACATACCGGCTGTAATATGGTGATTACATAGACTTAATCCCTGTAATTATAACCTTTGAAAATAACTTGGAGTTTTGTAAACTTACTCACAAACTGTGAGAAAACAGTTTAAAAAGAAGAATGACTCACATTGCAGATTAACGAGCAAGATATAAGCCTACTGATTAGCCTTGATTAACCTAATTTAACATAATGCACACACAGGCAGGTTAGTAACTAATACAGCAGTTACGTCAATTCACGAGATTAAACCCTCACAACGATTAATCAGTGCAATACTCGATAATTCAATCGGATTCACAACGAATAACAGAGCATAGTCCGAATTCGAACAGCGCTCTAATATTCAAGTCGAAATCACGATGAATAATCAAAGTACAAGCTCAATTTGAGCAGCACTCGGACAATCGTTGGATAGTTATAATCGATCGGACATTGAATCGTAATAGTGATCGAGTTATTACCCTGATTGCGGCAGCACTTCGTGATCGGTGTGTGTTGTGAACGATATTCGCTATAACTCGATGGTTACAGAGAATTTGGACGTCGAATGAACAGAAAACTTCAAGTGCCAACATCCCCTATTTATATCTGAAAAATGCACTCCCTCGCGCCACGCGAGAGAGACAGGTGTACCCGTCGCGTGGCGCGACGGGTCTATTTACTAGCCTAGGTTTGTTTCGTGTCCAGTAGCTTAGATGAGTTGACAAACAAACGAATTTTACTTCTCCAACAAGAATTTTAAGATAATTACTAGCTATGTTTTACCCCCCTCGAGTTTTAGGGGCCCTGATCCTGATTCCGATTGTTGTGAAAATTTTAGGGTTTATGCGGAATCACTTGGGTGTTTCAATTAGGGTTTTCTTATTGCCTAATTATCATCCTAATTATTGATTTTCGTGACAGTTGTTACATCCTCCCCACCTTAAGAAAAATCTCGTCCTCGAGATTTATTGGAATAAATGAGGATATTTGTGCTTCATTTCTGATTCTAGCTCCCAAGTGTATTCTGGTCCTCTCCTGGAATTCCATTTGACTTTGACCAATACCAGTCGTTTATGTTTGAGAAACTTGATTTTTCTATCTTCGATCTGTAGTGGTTTCTCTATAAACTTCAACTTTTCGTTCACCTCTACATCTTGAAGAGGTACTACCAGGGACTCGTCTGATAGACATTTCTTGAGATTAGATACATGAAATACATCATGTACTCCAGCTAATTCTTCTGGTAGTTGTAAACGATAAGCAACTGGTCCTATTCGTTGACTTATTGGAAATGGTCCTACGTATCTGGGACTCAGCTTTCCTTTCTTACCAAATCGTACTACTCCTTTCCAAGGAGAAACTTTTAAAAGTACTTTATCTCCGACTTGAAATTCTAAAGGCTTGCGACGATTGTCTGCATAGCTTTTCTGACGATCTCGAGCTGTTTTCAGTCTTTCCTTGATCTGAGCTATCTTGTCAGTAGTTTCTTGTACAATCTCAGGACCTGATAATTGACTTTCTCCGATTTCTGCCCAACATACTGGAGTTCTGCACTTACGTCCGTACAATGCTTCGAATGGTGCAGCTTCGATGCTTGAATGATAACTATTGTTATAGGAGAATTCAATTAATGGCAAATGGCTATCCCAATTACCACCAAAGTCAATTACACATGCTCGGAGCATGTCTTCTAGAGTTTGTATTGTCCTTTCACTTTGTCCGTTTGTTTGTGGATGATAAGCAGTACTTAGATTTAGTCGAGTTCCCATTGCTTTCTGAAAACTTGTCCAGAAATGAGAAGTAAAACGACTATCTCTATCCGATACAATGGAGAGCGGGACTCCATGTAGGGATACTACTTCGTCCACGTACAGTTGTGCTAACCTTTCCATGCTAAAGGTTTCTTTCATTGGTAGGAAATGAGCTGACTTGGTTAATCGGTCTACGATTACCCAAATCGCATCATTACCTCTTTTGGTTTTGGGTAACTTTGTAACAAAGTCCATTGTTATAAGTTCCCATTTCCATACAGGCATTTCTAGCTGTTGTAGTAATCCTGAGGGTTTCTGGTGTTCAGCCTTAACTTGTGAACAAGTTAAACACTTGGATACGTATTCGGCTATATCCTTTTTCATTCCTATCCACCAGAAATTATTCCTTAAATCTTGGTACATTTTATTGTTTCCTGGGTGTATGGTATACCTAGATTTATGAGCTTCTTCTTGTCTAGGTCCCCATTCAAACTTAGCAGCTTTACAAGTTAACTTAGTTAATGGTACGGCTATCTTAGAAAAATCTTTGATAAATCGTCTATAGTATCCAGCTAAGCCTAGAAAACTTCTTATCTCCATAGCTGTTTGTGGGACTTTCCACTTTGTAATTGCTTCTATCTTAGCAGGATCTACATGGATACCTTCATGATTTACCACATGACCTAAGAATTGTACTTCTTGCAGCCAAAATTCACACTTCGAGAATTTGGCATAAAGCCTTTCTTTTCTTAACAAAGTTAAGAGAACGTGTAAGTGTTCACAATGTTCTTTTTGGCTTTTGGAATAAATAAGTATATCATCGATGAAAACGATCACAAATTTATCCAAGTATGGTTTACAGATTCGATTCATCATGTCCATTAATGCTGCTGGGGCATTCGTTAATCCAAAGGGCATGACTGTAAACTCCTAGTTCTGAAAGCAGTTTTAGGTATGTCTTCTTCTTGTACTTTCAACTGATGATATCCAGATCTTAAATCTATCTTAGAGAAATACCTAGCTCCCTGCAATTGATCAAAGAGATCATCAATCCTAGGTAGTGGGTATCGATTCTTAATCGTAACCTTATTCAATTCCCTATAATCGATACACATTCTCATTGATCCATCTTTCTTTTTCACAAAGAGTACTGGTGCACCCCAAGGGGATGAACTCGGTTGTATGAATCCTTTGCTTAATAATTCATCTAATTGCTTTTTCAATTCTAGCATTTCGGTAGGTGCTAATCTATATGGTGCTTTGGCTATTGGTGCAGTACCTGGAATTAAATGAATTCTAAATTCCACTTCTCTATCAGGTGGTAATCCATGTAATTCTTCTGGAAAAACGTCTGCGTATTCTGAGACTATGGGGATGTCCTGAAGTTCCTTATCTTTAGTGTTAATGATTACGGAAATCATATACACCATTTCCTGTTTTCTCGAATAACTAGCCAATTTCATTACTGATATGAATTTCAATGGCTTTCGAGGTTTATCTCCAGTAATTACAATTACCTCTCCTGAAGGGGTTTGAATTTCTACTGCATTTTTGTCACATAGGATTCGTGCATGGTTGGCTATTAACCAATCCATTCCTAATACTACATCGAATCCGGCTAAATTCATTGGTAACAGATTTGCAGAAAATTTATGGCCTAATAGTTCTAATTTTCCTTCTTGCCAGACTTTATCTATTTTCACAGAATTTCCTTCTGCGGTTTCAACTGTGAAAATTTGCCTAAGAGTGGTTAACGGTAACTTAAGAGCTTGACAAAATGAAGTATTAATAAAACTTTGGTTCGCACCAGAGTCAAATAATACTTTTGCAAATACGTCATGTACTAGGAACGTACCGGCTATCACATCTGGAATGAGTTCGGCCTCTTGAGTGGTCAGCTGGAATGCGCGTACATTCTTCTTGGTTGCTCCTTCAGCTGGTTTAGCTTTGTTGTCTACTGGTTTAGCTAGCTTAGGACATTCGGATTGAAAATGTCCCCTTTCTCTGCAGTTATAACAAATTCTTGTTTTCTTCCTGCAGTCTTCTTCACGATGTCCTTTTGCCTTGCAAAAATTGCAAACTATATTGCATTGTCCATAATGCTTCTTTTTGCAATTTCTGCAGAAAGGAGGTGATGAGGATTGCCCTGTTCCTCTTTTCTTGATATTACCCATACGAAATCCTTGGGTAATCTTCTGAGCTATTTCCTTCTTACGATCTTCCTCTCTTGTGCGTACCAATTCATCCGTTAGGGTGTTAGCTAATTCTACCGCATCGTCAATGGTACGAGGTCTCGCAGCTTTAACGATGTTTCGGATTTCACTAATTAACCCCCAGATGTAACGGGAAATGAGTACCGGTTCTGGCGAAGCCAGTGTTGGCACTACTCTCGCGTATTCAAAGAATGTCGAAGTATAGCCCCGGCAATCTACCCCTGTCATGCGGTGACTTAGGAATTTGTTTGCCATTTGATCTTTTTCATATTCAGGATAGAATTTTCTTTCTACAAGATTCTTAAATTCTTCCCAACTCATGGCATAGGCTATCCTTCTTCCTTTTGCCTGGAGGACCGTGTTCCACCATTCTAGTGCTCCTTCTTTGAACAGATTTGATGCATACATCACTTGATCCTCTTCGGCACATTTGCTTATTGCAATTACTGCTTCGATTTTCTCTAACCAACGCAGTGTTGCAGTTGCCCCTTCGTTACCTGCAAATTCAGTGGGTTTGCAAGCAAGAAACTCTTTGTAAGTGCAACCGGATGTTGCAGCTTTTATTCTCTTAGGGAGTGGGGCCTGTTGCGGATCATGATCGTCATGATTGCCGCCTCCATTTATGCTGTTACTGCCTTTATCTTCTGGAATACGTTTACTAGGAATTAATTGTGGTTCGGCAGGTTTCTGAACAGCAGCCACAATTTCTGGAATAGCATGAGCTATCCCTTGGGCGATAAAGTGCTCGATATCTTGTCGGGTTATATATTGATCTTCCTGTTCTTGCTCAGATTGATTTGCTTCATTAATTGGTTCATTGTTAACGTTTTCCATCTGTTAATTAGTAGGAATTTATTAGTGTCTAACTTATTAATAACAAATTTAGCACAGATGAAGACATAAATTACTACAACATACAAACATAACCAAAATTGTCGATTTCTCGACTTTCATTTTATTATTGTATATTGTATATGCCTCCGTACACACCATATCTTACAAGGTTTTATTGCCCATTTTACAGAATCAGTTTTACTATATTAGTTATAATATAGACAAACTTTTTCCAGCCCTTCCTATCTTTTGGTCCACTGGAAGTTTTAGTAACGATGCTCCCTCTCGTCGTACTTCCAAGAGATCTGCTCCCCCATTTCCCGGATCCTATTCCCAATGCCTATCAGTTCTTCACCAAACTGACGTAACTCAGCTAAATTTTCATAGCTCATTGGCGGATTAGGGATAGGTTCTAGATCAAACTGTGGGAGAAAACTACAGGGACTATTAACTATATTTTGGAATTGCCAGTCATTAGTCCACCATTCCTCCATTTGGCCTAATGGTCTGGTGTGAACTAGTGGGTCTGGAATAGCTGGTCCTAGGTTTAGTGGGAATTGGGCTGTAGCAGGATAAGAGAAGAGATTATCGTTGATAGGCTCTAGAACATCACAATTATCCAGTAGGCGGTCTATTTCGTCCTGGAATGTGATTTCCTCAGACTGTTTAGAGCTTTCTCCGATCTCTATTCCCTTTTGCTTTAGGTCTATTCCTAATTCCTTTTCTGGTGGCTTTGAACTTTCTCCAGTTTCTATTTCCTTTCCCTTGTTCATGCTCACAGCATTTTCTATTTTAGGAAGTCTCCTAGTGGTTGGTTTCCTACGGCGTACTTTCCTCCACCCTACGTATCTTCTTTTCTTTTTAGGTTTGGCTTTTTCCAGCGGTGGAGCCTTGAATTCCACAGGTTCTTCTATGTCAGCAATGTAACCAGTAAAGTCGTGAGAGACTTCGATAGGCACTGGATATAAGTTGAGATTCTGAAATGCTTCCGATATCTCATTCATGCTGCATAGTATATATGCAAAATACAAGAATGCAATGTTAAAACTTTGGAACAAAGTTTAACAAACAAACACTGAAGTTTTATTGCATACCAATTTATACAAAGGACAACAGAAATAAACACACTAGGATTTTATTTATTTACTGGATTGTGATTTCTCTTACTAGACCCAACTTATTGGATATTTAGAGGTTAGCATTTTCTGCTACAGTAGCTAGCATATAGAGATTTGCCCATTTCTTGTCTATTTTATCTTCCCAAGGTGTGCTATTACCCAACTCTTGGACTTCTGGGTTAAACCTAATTTTCTTGGTTCCGGGTTTCTTTTTTTTTTTTCCCTGACTCTTTTTAAGTATCGAATCCCTTTTCTCTGGGGAGAGAGGATTCTCATAGTTTGCTTTGCGGACAAAGATTCCTTCTTCTAGGTTTACTGGGTTTCTGGAAGAAGATGCAATATCTAATTTGTGGTAGATAGCAGACAGCTTTTGTTTACCCATACTGTAACTAACAAATAATCAGTTAATACAACAAATAATCACAGGATGATAACTAGTAGGATTAAGTATTTTGTGAAATACTTAATTCCGTAACAGGCTTAAATCAGTGGCTCGATCAGTGGCTCAGTAGTTATTAATTATTAGCTCTGATACCACCTTCTGTCGCGACCCCCGACCCACCCTGGACGGAATCGGGAGCCGCGAGCAGTCCAGTGGTACCCGTGGTATCTGATTTATGTGGCAGCGGAAGTCTTTTATTACAGGATCTTTTCACCGTAAAAATGCTCGTTTAATATATTATACAAAGTTTTAGGGATAAATTCCCATAATTTACAATAAGTTGATTTCACCCAGAAATCATTATTTTTCAAAACATGTTTTATTTATTTATTCACACTGAGCCATTTCTCTGAGCTTGTAGTGCTTTACTGCACTTTTCCTAGATCACACAGATCACCTGAAACATGTTTGAAAAAGGTTTTGTCAGCGGGGAAATACTGAGTGAATCATTCTGTTTTCTAAAACGACCCGTTAGTTATAAATTACAGTATTAAGGGGAATTACAATGTTTCTGATATCAAACCAACTACCCACAGTATTTGTCACTCGACCAACCACTGGCTAGCCCATTTGTCCAATGGTGTCTGTGACTGTAGTCAGATCACCCCTTGGCCACCCGTTTGTCCAAGTGTGACGGGAAATAAGTAATGTATACAAAACCCCACATACCGGCTGTAATATGGTGATTACATAGACTTAATCCCTGTAATTATAACCTTTGAAAATAACTTGGAGTTTTGTAAACTTACTCACAAACTGTGAGAAAACAGTTTAAAAAGAAGAATGACTCACATTGCAGATTAACGAGCAAGATATAAGCCTACTGATTAGCCTTGATTAACCTAATTTAACATAATGCACACACAGGCAGGTTAGTAACTAATACAGCAGTTACGTCAATTCACGAGATTAAACCCTCACAACGATTAATCAGTGCAATACTCGATAATTCAATCGGATTCACAACGAATAACAGAGCATAGTCCGAATCCGAACAGCACTCTAATATTCAAGTCGAAATCACGATGAATAATCAAAGTACAAGCTCAATTTGAGCAGCACTCGGACAATCGTTGGATAGTTATAATCGATCGGACATTGAATCGTAATAGCGATCGAGTTATTACCCTGATTGCGGCAGCACTTCGTGATCCGTGTGTGTTGTGAACGATATTCGCTATAACTCGATGGTTACAGAGAATTTGGACGTCGAATGAACAGAAAACTTCAAGTGCCAACATCCCCTATTTATATCTGAAAAATGCACTCCCTCGCGCCACGCGAGAGAGACAGGTGTACCCGTCGCGTGGCGCGACGGGTCTATTTACTAGCCTAGGTTTGTTTCGTGTCCAGTAGCTTAGATGAGTTGACAAACAAACGAATTTTACTTCTCCAGCAAGAATTTTAAGATAATTACTAGCTAGGTTTTACCCCCCTCGAGTTTTAGGGGCCCTGATCCTGATTCCGATTGTTGTGAAAATTTTAGGGTTTATGCGGAATCACTTGGGTGTTTCAATTAGGGTTTTCTTATTGCCTAATTATCATCCTTGTAACACCCCGTGTTTTCCCAAAAGTCAAAGTCAAAGTCAAGAGTTGACTGTTATTGGAATTAAAGATCAATAAAGATAAATTTTACTTTAGTTTCACTTTGATTTTCATATTATTTGGAGTAAGTGTTGTATAATCAAACTAATCGGCCAATAATCGAACTGTGACTCAACGACCGACTGTGAATGATAGGAAGTAACAATGCAATAAAGCTAGTCAATCAATAATCAAGCTAATCAAATCAATCATCGAACTCAAGTGTGGATAATTTTAATGCTTTTATACGTGTGTGTGTGCCTTACGTGTTACTTGTGCATGTTACTTTTATGTTAAAGAGTGTGGTGAATCAATCAAATCAATCAAGAATCGAAGGATAATCAAACTCAATCGAAACCGACTTTGAAAATAGGTCGTAAGGATGCTTGTATGTTAGATATAGTAGTTGGGACTGAAAGTAATTTGAATAGAAACTCTATCCTGCTCTACTCCTCAACTATCGAACTCGAAATATCAAAAATCGTCGCGAAACACTCGAAACCAGGCAAGCCGATCGAACAGGGCAACCTGATCGAACAGGCTAGCCGATCGAACAGGCTGTTCGATCGGACAGCCGCTCGATCAGGGATGCTGTTCGATCAGCTAACCCTTTCCACTTTTGGAAGCCTATAAATAGGGCTGTCCTTGTCAAGCTTTCCACTTTTGGAAAAGCTCTGACCGACCAGCCTTCTATTCTCGCCATTTCTCAGATTTCTCTCAAACCGGTAAGTATTTCACTCCAATCTTTGTACGTTTTTGATCCTTGATCGATTCTCCATCTTTCTATCTTTCAAAATCTGAATTTCATCCATGAAATCACCAAGATCTAGGTGTTCTTGGGTGATGTCATCATGTGTTCTTCAAGAACACTAAGTTTTGACATCATTCCACCATGAATAACTTAGATCTAACCGATTTCCACATGAACAACCTAAAATCTACCAAAGATCTTAACATTTCACGGTGGAAAAGGGATTGAAAGACGGGTTTTCATCTATCCTTCAACTCTTTAACACTCAAACCGGTGAAAACGAAGCTTGAACCAACTTATAAATCATTCTAAACAAACACATGGTTCAAGATTCGGGTTCTACCGAGAGATATGCCGATTTCGGGTTAAACGTTAAACTTAGTTTCCAAACCGTCTCTGACCGAGTTTGGGTGATTCCTGCTCGAGTCAGTGGGCTAAGTGGGGACTTCAGTTTTGTGGTTCAACTCGTAGTCAAACTATCTTTAAATCACTCCAAGAAGCGGGAATAACCAAGTGTTAACCGATAGGTTAACCAAGTCGAACAGCTGGCCGAACGACTAGGCTATTCGATCGAACAGCTAGTCGAACGACTACGCCAGCCGATCGGTTAGGCTAACCGATCGACTAGCACCTGGACCCACCAACTCACAAAAGTGTAGTATTGACGAGGTACTGTTCGATCGACTACGCCACTCGATTGAACATTACTGCTCGAATCATGAGATACTATACTTCAACACTTAACCTTTTCGAAACATTGGGATGTCACCCGATCGAGCATGCCACCCGATCGAGTGACAATTTGCCAAGTGTGCAATGCTAACCGATCGGTTGGACCAACCGATCGAACGGACTGTTCGATCGGCCAACTTGAAAGGTAATACAAACCATCATACACAAACACATCCTTCACATCAAAGGAAGAAACAATCCACTTGAAAGAACCAGCCGATCGAGCCAGCCGGCCGATCGAACGGGACGTTCGAACGGACTTTAACCCAATCGAACAGCCCACTCGATCGAACAGCCGTCCGATCGAATGGTCTATCCGATCCAGTTTCCACTGTTCACTCTTTCCGCATTACTCATTGTTTTGTTATCAAACTGTTCAGGCTAACCTATTCTCTGTGCTCCCTTCGACCCACAACCAACCACTGTGAGTATACTCGATCCCTTTTTGCTTTCAGCACTTTTGGGTGTTACATACGTAATCTATCAAATTCACAAACAACACAAACTATTTGAACGCTAACCTACTTGCATGTAATACTTGACTAAATGATTGCTGTTTATTATGTTTACACGTGGAGTGCTATCTGCCTGCTTTAGCAACGTAGTACTATAGTTTGGACTCAGCACCCGTTCACACGGGGGTTGCTAAGGACAATTACTTGCATGGATTACAGTGGTAATCATGTATTGCGAACTGTCTCGGACAGTCAACTCGAAGTCATTGGTATCGATGGTCCCATGTTGATAATTTACATGCATCGTTTGCCCTTGTGTACGTGCTTGGTTATGCGTAAACTTTTCGAACTTTATATGCTATATCAAACTTGTGTACTCACCTTTACATTATATGTATTGACTTTTATTTTAACGTATGTGACAGGTGTTTAAGCTACTAGCGTGCTAGGGAAGCGAGGCAATAATAAGCTTCTAGGAGCCTGTGACCTTAGGACAGTGTCCACATACCTGCTCCAGGGTCATAATTATCTGTAGATCTTGTACTGGCACCTGTAGTCAGTAAGATCTACAGTTAGTTGTCTAGAAGTCTTAAAACAATATTTAATTCGGTCTGTAATAATTAAGAATTTGAGTTGTCGGAACAGTTCCCATATTGTTTAGTTGATTTCTATGATAACTTGTTATTATTTGGGACACGGTATGGGACGTGTTATATAACTGAATTGTATGATAGTTGTTGTGGAAACTTCTGAACAATCTGTTTCGCTCAGTGCCGCGCCCCGTTGATTCCGCCATCGGTTGGGGTGTGACAGATTGGTATCAGAGCCATAACTATAGGGAATTAGGTTAGACACGATCTAGTCCGGATCGCTGTCTTAGAGACCTAGACTATAGCTAGGAACCAAGAGACCAAGATTATGTGCTTATTTTATGTTGTTTCCTTCTATTCTATCATTACATCCGAACTCCGAGCCAAATTTTGTAGTTTGGACGGGATTAGGAGTGAAACCCGCGAATTCCTGCCTAAATTACAAATTTTGCCAATTATTTTGTGCGATTTTCTATCAACAAACGGGGAAAATTATACCAAATCAGGGCTGAAACCCGTAATTTGATGAAAATTTTCCTCTAAATTTTCTTAAAACAAGGAAGAAATTGCTGAGCTAGGGGTGAAACCCTAACCTTGGCAGATATTCCAACTTTATTTTATCTCGCCAAGGCAATTGACGGACTCCAACGACCTGAACTCACGAGTATGGCCTAGAATGCGCATGCATAATGCCCAAGAATCGAGGCAGAAACATGTCCCCTAGAGTCGAAAGTGACGACAAGTCAACTGTGAATAGTCAAATTGCCATGGTTAGTCAAAGTCTAGTAGCCGCAGACAATCCATTTTCCGATTTTGAGTGTTGCTTCGTTGATTTTATATGATTTACCTGTTTACGTGTTTTAAGATTCGTTGATTGCTCCATTTGTTATCAATCCACGTGACTTTTGTTGCTATCCTATCTCGATTCAAATCCCTGTTGATGTGATCCAAACAAAACCAGTATGCTATGCTACACTACACCATACTATGCTGCTAGACGTATTGAATGCGACCGCGATACTCAAAACTTAGAGGCTGTTAGGAAACTAAGTGTGCTGCTGCGTACGGTTAAGAGGATTACATGACATTACTAGCCTCTATGATAAAATTTCGTACGTGTCTAGGAAATTAAGTGCTCTATTTGCTTAATTGCTTATGTGCTCTAATTGCTTCTGTGCTTATGTGCCTCTATGATTATGTGCTTATGTGTTTATATGTGTTACGTGACGTGAGATGCGACGTGATTCTAAGCTTTAGTAAACTAAGACGTGCGAGATTCAAATTCGTTGTGTTGAGCCCTATGGCGATGTCTATTGCAGACCATGTCGTCATCATCAAGAACTCGCCAAAACCTTTCCCGTCAGGAAAAGAGAGATCGACGTCTCGCCAAGCTCATCTCAAAGTCTGTAGCGAAAGCTGTCAGTGAGGTGTACGAAAACACAAGCAAGTCGTCGGAAGAATCCCGAACCCTCACTGAGTCCAGCAAAGCTCCGTTCAGTTTCAAGCAATTTAAGGCGTGTGGACCGAAGGAGTTCACCGGTGAAGAGGGCCCTACAGGCTTATTTCACTGGTTTGACTCTGTGGAAGTTACCCTTCGTCAAAGCGGATGCCCGGATCATCTTCGAACTCTCAATGCTACCGGTGTCTTCCAGTCGCGGGCATTGGACTGGTGGACAGCCGAAAGGAATAAGCGCGGGAACGACGCTGCCTACGAGCTGACGTGGGAGGAACTGAAGGCTATCATGCTGGACGAGTTCTGTCCTCCCCACGAACGCCAAAAGTTGGAGGATGAGTTCTGGACCATCAAGCAGAAGGAGGGCGACAACGCTGGTCTCACCGCCCGTTTCAAACAACTGAGCATTATCTGTCCAGACCAGGTCAAGACTCCCGAGATGACCATCAAGAAATACATCCGTGCTCTTCCGGATTGTGTTGCAGATTTTGTGTTCGCCGCCAAACCCGCATCAATCGAGGAAACCTACCTACTCGCTGCCGAGATTAACGACAAGCGAGTTAAGGCTGGTGTCTGGGATAAGCCATCCAAGTCGTTGCATCAAGTTACTGCCGCATCAACCGACAACCCTACTGCTCAAGCCTCCAAGTCCTCGAGAAGAAGAAAGAAGAACAAGAGTTGCGCCGCCGCAACCAATGCTGCTCCTCTTCAGTCAGTACCGCCACAACAGCAACAACCACAGCGCACTGCGCCAGTGATCAATGCGCCGCCGGCTAAGCGTGCGTACACCGGCCCCCACCCACTCTGTGCTACATGTTCTTATCATCACCCGGTGGGTGTGGCCTGCCGTTTCTGTGCCCACTGCAACGTTTACGGGCATTTCACTGCGAATTGCCGCTATGGTCCACGCCAAACGCAAGCTCAAGCCGCTGCTAACCAAGCCCTGCTACCTGCTCCTCAAGCTCCTCAAGCTGCACAGGCCCCGGCAAACAATGTTCGGACCTGCTTTGCATGTGGTGACCCTAACCACTTCGCAAACCGGTGCCCGAACAGGGTGGTGAAACAAGAAGCCCAACAACCCCAGCAACAACAACAGCAGCCTCAACAACAAGCCGCTCACGCCAGAACTTTCAACATCAACGCACGCCAGGCTCAAGCTGACAACAACGTGGTCAATGGTACGTTCCTTGTGAATGGTATATATGCATCATGTTTGTTTGATACTGGAGCCGATAACTGCTTTGTGTCATTTGAATTTGAGAAGCTTCTTAGACGTAAGCGCTCCTATCTTTCGTCACCCTTCGAAGTAGAAGTCGCTACCGGAAGAACCATTGCTGTCAATTCTGTGCTCCGTGATTGTACTCTCGAGCTCAACAATCATATATTCCCGATTAATCTCATTCCAATGCAGCTCGGAAGTTTCGATGTCATAGTAGGCATGGACTTTCTTCGTGAAAACCATGCTGAAGTTGTGTGTTCCGATAAGATGATTCGTTTTGTGCTAGCTAGTGGTGATATTCTATGTGTTTATGGTGAAACTACTGCAAAAGATCTCAAGCTCATGTCATGTCTTCAAGCTCGCAAATATCTCCGCAAGGAATATCGAGCCTTCTTGGCCAACATTGTTGTAGCTGAGACGGACAAGAAAAGGAAAGTTGAAGTCAAGGATGTTCCCGTTGTCCGAGAATTTCCTCAGGTGTTCCCTGATGATCTTCCTGGATTACCTCCAAGTCGTGATATCGACTTTCGAATCGACCTTATTCCAGGAGCCAACCCAGTGGCCAAAGCTCCGTATCGACTCGCTCCATCTGAGATGCGAGAACTCTCAAACCAACTCCAAGAGCTACTTGAAAAAGGCTTCATTCGCCCGAGCACTTCTCCATGGGGCGCACCAGTCCTTTTCGTCAAAAAGAAGGACGGGTCGTTCCGAATGTGCATCGATTACCGGGAATTGAACAAGCTGACCATCAAGAACCGATACCCCTTACCAAGAATCGATGATCTGTTTGACCAATTACAAGGTGCTCAGTGTTTCTCCAAGATTGATCTACGTTCAGGCTACCATCAGTTGCGGATTCAAGAGGAAGACATACCCAAAACCGCTTTTCGAACCCGATACGGCCACTACGAATTTGTTGTCATGCCTTTTGGTTTGACCAACGCACCCGCGGTCTTCATGGATCTGATGAATCGCGTGTGTAAACCGTTCTTAGACCGTTTCGTCATTGTATTTATCGACGATGTCCTGATCTATTCCAGATCGAGGGCCGAACACGCGCAGCATTTGCGATTGGTTCTCGAGTTGCTTCAGGGAAATCAACTCTACGCCAAGTTCTCCAAGTGCGAGTTCTGGTTGGAGGAGGTTCAATTTCTGGGTCACATTGTGAATAGTCGGGGTATACACGTTGATCCTGCAAAGATTGAGGCAGTCAAGGGATGGGTTACGCCAAAGAATCCGTCAGAAGTTCGCTCTTTTCTCGGATTAGCTGGTTACTACCGACGATTCATCGAAGGATTCTCGAAGATTGCTGTACCGCTTACCTCCCTTACTCATAAAGACAAGCCTTTTGTGTGGGGAAACGCGCAGGAGACTGCTTTCCAAACCCTCAAACACATGCTGTGCCATGCACCAGTTCTTACACTGCCGAACGGAAGCGATGACTTCGTTGTCTATTGTGATGCTTCAAACCTTGGACTTGGCTGTGTTCTCATGCAACGAGACAAGGTTATAGCTTACGCATCTCGACAGCTCAAAATCCACGAGAAGAACTATACAACCCATGACCTTGAGCTAGGCGCAGTTGTCTTTGCCTTAAAGATTTGGCGACACTACCTGTATGGTACAAAGTGTACGATCTTCACCGATCACAAGAGCCTACAACATATCTTTAACCAGAGAGAACTCAATATGCGTCAACGCCGATGGGTAGAACTTCTCAACGATTACGACTGTGAGATCCGTTATCACCCAGGCAAGGCGAATGTAGTTGCAGACGCCCTCAGCAGAAAGAATTACGTGATAGGTGTTCGAAACATCCAGGCTCAGTATAACCTCGAAGCTCTCATCCGCGAAGCACAACACGCTTGCTTTAACGAGCGTACGTTGAAGAAAGAACGAATCTATCACGATGGAACTCAGCTCGTGAGCAAAGCCAACGGGATATTCTATTATCTGGACCGAATCTGGGTTCCGAGGAGGACAGATTTGCGAAAGATCATCATGAACGAAGCCCACAAATCCCGATATTCCATTCATCCCGGTGCGGACAAAATGTACCAGGACCTTCGCTACAAGTACTGGTGGCCTGGGATGAAAAGGGATATTGCTCTATATGTTGGTAGCTGTTTAACTTGTGCAAGAGTCAAGGCTGAACACCAAAGACCTTCAGGCTTACTCGAACAACCGCCGATACCCGTATGGAAGTGGGAAAGCATAGCTATGGACTTCATAACTAAGCTTCCGACCACGCCATCAGGTCACGACAGTATTTGGGTTATAGTCGACCGTCTAACCAAATCAGCCCACTTTCTGCCAATACGAGAAGACTATAAGGTGGCCAAGTTAGCCCAAATCTACACCGACGAGATCATTAAGAATCATGGTACGCCTCGAGACATCATTTCTGATCGCGATGCTCGGTTTACATCGAGATTGTGGGAAACTTTTCAAGCAGCTCTTGGTACGACGCTGAATTTGAGTACCGCATTCCACCCGCAAACCGACGGGCAGACTGAAAGAACGATTCGTACTATTGAAGACATGCTCCGTGCGTGTGTTATCGATTTTGGTGGTAGCTGGAGCAAACACCTACCGTTGGTCGAATTTTCGTACAATAATAGCTATCACTCCAGCATCGAAATGGCACCTTTCGAAGCCTTGTATGGTAGGAAATGTCGCTCGCCTATTGTATGGCACGAGGTCGGTCATTCACAATTGACTGGGCCCGAGATTCTGCAAGAAACGACTGACAAGATCCACCAGATAAGGGAAAACTTGGTGAAGGCCCGGGACAGACAAAAGATGTACGCCGATAAACGACGCAAGCCTCGCGAATTTGCAGTTGGCGACTACGTACTCCTAAAGGTATCACCTTGGAAGGGAGTAGTCCGATTCGGCAAAAGAGGGAAACTTGCGCCTCGATTTGTTGGACCTTTTAAGATTCTGGAAAGGATCGGTAAGGTTGCCTACAAACTCGAATTACCGGAAGAACTCAGCAATGTTCACCCGACCTTCCATATTTCAAACCTTCGAAAATGCGTAGCCGACCACGACGCAATAATACCACTCGACGATCTTCAGGTCAATGAGACGCTACACTTCGTGGAAAAGCCTGTCGAGATCATGGACCGACAGACCAAGCAACTCAGACGCTCTCGCATTCCTATTGTAAAAGTACGATGGGAAGGCAAACGAGGCGCGGAGTTCACTTGGGAACTCGAAAGTGACATGAAGGCCAAGTACCCGCAGTTGTTCAGATAGATCTGAAGCATCAAATTGGTAAAAGCACACGGCGATGTACGGTTCTCGGCCTAATTTCGGGACGAAATTCCCTAAAGGAGGGGAGACTGTAACACCCCGTGTTTTCCCAAAAGTCAAAGTCAAAGTCAAGAGTTGACTGTTATTGGAATTAAAGATCAATAAAGATAAATTTTACTTTAGTTTCACTTTGATTTTCATATTATTTGGAGTAAGTGTTGTATAATCAAACTAATCGGCCAATAATCGAACTGTGACTCAACGACCGACTGTGAATGATAGGAAGTAACAATGCAATAAAGCTAGTCAATCAATAATCAAGCTAATCAAATCAATCATCGAACTCAAGTGTGGATAATTTTAATGCTTTTATACGTGTGTGTGTGCCTTACGTGTTACTTGTGCATGTTACTTTTATGTTAAAGAGTGTGGTGAATCAATCAAATCAATCAAGAATCGAAGGATAATCAAACTCAATCGAAACCGACTTTGAAAATAGGTCGTAAGGATGCTTGTATGTTAGATATAGTAGTTGGGACTGAAAGTAATTTGAATAGAAACTCTATCCTGCTCTACTCCTCAACTATCGAACTCGAAATATCAAAAATCGTCGCGAAACACTCGAAACCAGGCAAGCCGATCGAACAGGGCAACCTGATCGAACAGGCTAGCCGATCGAACAGGCTGTTCGATCGGACAGCCGCTCGATCAGGGATGCTGTTCGATCAGCTAACCCTTTCCACTTTTGGAAGCCTATAAATAGGGCTGTCCTTGTCAAGCTTTCCACTTTTGGAAAAGCTCTGACCGACCAGCCTTCTATTCTCGCCATTTCTCAGATTTCTCTCAAACCGGTAAGTATTTCACTCCAATCTTTGTACGTTTTTGATCCTTGATCGATTCTCCATCTTTCTATCTTTCAAAATCTGAATTTCATCCATGAAATCACCAAGATCTAGGTGTTCTTGGGTGATGTCATCATGTGTTCTTCAAGAACACTAAGTTTTGACATCATTCCACCATGAATAACTTAGATCTAACCGATTTCCACATGAACAACCTAAAATCTACCAAAGATCTTAACATTTCACGGTGGAAAAGGGATTGAAAGACGGGTTTTCATCTATCCTTCAACTCTTTAACACTCAAACCGGTGAAAACGAAGCTTGAACCAACTTATAAATCATTCTAAACAAACACATGGTTCAAGATTCGGGTTCTACCGAGAGATATGCCGATTTCGGGTTAAACGTTAAACTTAGTTTCCAAACCGTCTCTGACCGAGTTTGGGTGATTCCTGCTCGAGTCAGTGGGCTAAGTGGGGACTTCAGTTTTGTGGTTCAACTCGTAGTCAAACTATCTTTAAATCACTCCAAGAAGCGGGAATAACCAAGTGTTAACCGATAGGTTAACCAAGTCGAACAGCTGGCCGAACGACTAGGCTATTCGATCGAACAGCTAGTCGAACGACTACGCCAGCCGATCGGTTAGGCTAACCGATCGACTAGCACCTGGACCCACCAACTCACAAAAGTGTAGTATTGACGAGGTACTGTTCGATCGACTACGCCACTCGATTGAACATTACTGCTCGAATCATGAGATACTATACTTCAACACTTAACCTTTTCGAAACATTGGGATGTCACCCGATCGAGCATGCCACCCGATCGAGTGACAATTTGCCAAGTGTGCAATGCTAACCGATCGGTTGGACCAACCGATCGAACGGACTGTTCGATCGGCCAACTTGAAAGGTAATACAAACCATCATACACAAACACATCCTTCACATCAAAGGAAGAAACAATCCACTTGAAAGAACCAGCCGATCGAGCCAGCCGGCCGATCGAACGGGACGTTCGAACGGACTTTAACCCAATCGAACAGCCCACTCGATCGAACAGCCGTCCGATCGAATGGTCTATCCGATCCAGTTTCCACTGTTCACTCTTTCCGCATTACTCATTGTTTTGTTATCAAACTGTTCAGGCTAACCTATTCTCTGTGCTCCCTTCGACCCACAACCAACCACTGTGAGTATACTCGATCCCTTTTTGCTTTCAGCACTTTTGGGTGTTACATACGTAATCTATCAAATTCACAAACAACACAAACTATTTGAACGCTAACCTACTTGCATGTAATACTTGACTAAATGATTGTTGTTTATTATGTTTACACGTGGAGTGCTATCTGCCTGCTTTAGCAACGTAGTACTATAGTTTGGACTCAGCACCCGTTCACACGGGGGTTGCTAAGGACAATTACTTGCATGGATTACAGTGGTAATCATGTATTGCGAACTGTCTCGGACAGTCAACTCGAAGTCATTGGTATCGATGGTCCCATGTTGATAATTTACATGCATCGTTTGCCCTTGTGTACGTGCTTGGTTATGCGTAAACTTTTCGAACTTTATATGCTATATCAAACTTGTGTACTCACCTTTACATTATATGTATTGACTTTTATTTTAACGTATGTGACAGGTGTTTAAGCTACTAGCGTGCTAGGGAAGCGAGGCAATAATAAGCTTCTAGGAGCCTGTGACCTTAGGACAGTGTCCACATACCTGCTCCAGGGTCATAATTATCTGTAGATCTTGTACTGGCACCTGTAGTCAGTAAGATCTACAGTTAGTTGTCTAGAAGTCTTAAAACAATATTTAATTCGGTCTGTAATAATTAAGAATTTGAGTTGTCGGAACAGTTCCCATATTGTTTAGTTGATTTCTATGATAACTTGTTATTATTTGGGACACGGTATGGGACGTGTTATATAACTGAATTGTATGATAGTTGTTGTGGAAACTTCTGAACAATCTGTTTCGCTCAGTGCCGCGCCCCGATGATTCCGCCATCGGTTGGGGTGTGACAATCCTAATTATTGATTTTCGTGGCAGTTGTTACACAATCCAAAACCCTAACCCTCACAATTTCATCCAAGCCCTAAGCACTCTCACGAAATTACTCTCTCAAATATTGTTTTTGGCTGATTAACCTAAACCCTAAAGCCTAACCTTGTTTATATAACACAAGGTTTACTAATTGGACTAGGGTTTGCAACATGGGCAAGGCCCAAATCGTTTCCCCTTGACCCAAATGGGTTTAGTTTAGCCCAAACTCAATAATCTCACTATTACAAAGCTAAACCCGCTAACCGTTTATCGTTTAACTAATTACAAGATATCCAAAGACCAAATCTAAGCTGTTGTCACAAATATGCACCAACATATACCCATCGCATTTAATGTGATGGGTAAACGTGCCGAGATCACCGCACGCGTAACCGATCAGCAGCCGCCACGTAAGGCGGGATTCTCGGAGTGACGGTTACCACGCGCGCGTGGGCCTCACTCGCCTGACGAAGTGTAACACCCTCGCTATTATTTTAACGATTTTCATATATTTTACAACGATAAGCATGTAATTATGATTACATATACGTAGAAAATTACGGGTAAATTAAAAACTTTTAAAGTTTAAAAAAATAGTACAACATAATGTAATTGAGTTCGTCCTTTAAAAGTTACGACGTAACACTGTGCGGAAGCTTTAATCTCGTGTGTTCGGTTCTTCGTTGAGCTTGATCTTCATCCGAGAATCCCTTGATATTTACCTATGATCAAACCAACTAAAAAGTTAGTTTTGATAGTTAAATAACGAATTTAAACATGTCCGGAGTTCAAAACAAACAAAATATAAATTTTTGCCAGTTCTATAGTCTGTCGCGGGCCGCGATAGACTTGGCTTAGTTTTTCGCGGGCCGCCACAACCCGTGGCGGGGTGCGACCGAAGTCGACTTCTCCGTCGCGGGGCGCGATGGACTCATTTCGATAGAATTGTTGTTTCTTTGAGCTGTAGATTCCCAGCTCAAAATTTCCAACTTATACTTCACCAAAAACATGCATATCTTTTGATCTAGATGTCCGTTTTGCATGATTCTTTTTCCTACGCGTTCGTAATTAAATTTTCCATCTCATGGAGTAAAAATCCGACATCTGACTTCACAAAATTTTTGATTTCAAGCTCGCGACTTGAAATTCAATTATTACACTTTTTGACCCGTTCGTGATTTTATCAAACAAACTTGTTTATTACCTTTAAAATATCATGCATATCACGTTATGTCAATTTACTAATATGCAAGGTTCAAATTACGGGTTTCTTATGAATTCTTAACCCGTTTTACATATCTACTCATTTTGACCCATAAAGGGTATTTTAAACACTTTTAAGCCTAAATCGCACTTCTTCTTGGTTTACATCATATTCCCATTTTTAATTATCAACTTGTCTTCCACCACATTATAATTGTGGTGGATTTAGTGTAGTAAATCGTTTATTCCAAATTTTACCCCTCGGTTGTCGTTTTACGGAAATTACTCATTTCAATACATTTGACACATGAATGTGCATGTCTATAATGCAATCATATTTAATGATTCCGCAATCATAACGCAAATTCCTAAACAACCCCTACGGGTCGTTTGCCCAATTTACCCTTCAAGGGCGTTTTGGTCAACTATAGTCCCTCATTTTACAACGAGGACTTTCGCTAAATATTTGACAAAAAATCGTATCTATAACTTGTAACGCCCTAACACGCTTTAACTGAAAAGACGCAGCGGAATTACGTACCATAAAATTTCTTTCATTAAAACGTTTTATCTTACTTGAAAGTTCATTATAAAATAACCTTTTTTACAATATACGCATCCTTCGTACTCATTTACAAAATGAAAGTCTAACTTATGTCTAGCAATTTACATACTCCAGAATCCCCGTACAATCTATCTTGTGACTCGGTCTTTGATCGCTACACCTCATGATGATAATCTGTCATTCGTACAACCTGCACCCACCACATACCATCGAAACATTAGCATACATTATATACCAACAAGACTCTTAATCGTGTAGTCTCGATATGTTCTATCCACATATTCTTTCCAACCCGTTATCTTTCTAGATTTGGTCATTCCATCCGGGTGTCTAATCCTTAGCGAAACTTCGATGAAGTACCTGCACTACATTTCATTCTCGAGGCACACTGTTAATAACGTCAATACTTAAGTGTATTGAAACCACGTATGCATTACATACATAACTACGTACATACATACCTACACACATTCATACATACATTACTTCATACAAATATACCTGCTCACATACTTACATTCATACATACATTACGGCATACAAACATACCTACTTACATGCTTACATACATACATACATTACTACTTACGAACATACCTACTCACATTCTTATATACATACATACATTGCTACTTACAAACATACCTACTCACATTCTTATATACATACATACATTACGGCGTACAAACATACCTACTTACATGCTTACATACATACTTACATACATACATACATACATGCATACATTAATACATACAATTATACCTGCTCACATACTTAATTCATTACCCCGCGTACCTGCTCACACATCCCGAACTTAATCACATGTCATAAACGCTTTTAAAATATGTTTCGGATCTTAAGAATGAGTTCCGAACTCACCCGTAACTTACTAAGCCTTTCAATAGGGTTGAGGAACCTTATAAGGACTTAGCGAAGCTTGGAATGTGTCCACGGGGTCCAAATTCGAAGGAAAAACAAAGAAATCCTCAACTTTACAATTACATCAGACCTCCACCGTAAGCTACGGTGGCTACCGTAGCTTACGGTGGCCCCCAAAGCTTTACGGTAGCTCTAGACTGCCTTACGGCAGAAATAAGGTTCCAGCTTCCACCGTAACTTACGGTGGCACCGTAAGCTACGGTGGTGCCCAGATCAGCACCCCATTTTCACACTAAAATTCGCATAACTTGCACGTTTTTGATCCGTTTTACCCGATTCTTTTTCCTACGCGACCGTAATTTAATTCTCCATCACATAGAGTAAAAATCCAATATATGGACTACTTAACTTTATGACTTTTAAGCCTTCGGCTTATTACCCTTTTACCAAATATTGACCCGTTTATGCATATATCAACATAACTTGTTTCCAATTGTCCGTAAAAACCTTTCCCTACATTTTTGACTAAGAATCCTTGCCTCGGGTCCATATTCTTTACGAATTTCATTACCGCTATCTTACTTATACATAATTATTCGACCCGTTTAGTCCCACAAACTACCTTCAACTATCTATATCATTACTTATCTCGATACTTTCAATTATTCCATACCGTACATAGCTTCCCTCCATTTACAAACAAGAAAGTCCTTATGTATACTAAGAAGTGAGTCGAAAGTCACTTACCTTGTGCATCCGTGTTCGTAACCGCTTCCTTGCCTCATCTTGACCCGTTAGCCTTCCATGCTTGGTCCGTGCTAGTGTGGTTCCTATTCTTTCATGTCGTCATGCCATAATTATGTTAGTATTCATGCTTATTCATATTAACACACATTTTCCAACTTTTATCTATATTGACTTTCACTAACACGCATACGACATGATTTGCCAACCACATAGTTCTATGTCTTCGAAATCCAAATTCGTTATCACACATAACACATAATTGGTCTAACACATACTCCATGATCTCTCGATTCTTATATTTGTGTCAAAATGTCTAACCATGTTATAAATTCTCGGTTGACTTTCAAAAAGTCAACCTTCTAGCATATAACTTCCAACTTATGAACACGCATTCATGTTGATATAGTAGACCATATTAATGACATGATATTCGTTTCATACGTAATGTTGTATGACATTAACGACTACATGATCATCTAATCACATACACAATATACCATTTACGTTTCATAATCGTGGTGTAGGACACACACATACCTATACACATGATCAACTAACTACATATGTGCACACGTATCGTCAATTTAACACATACTACCATACTCATGATTCTATAGTTGACAACCATATTCAAAGCTAGTAATTTGACATATGATGTGCACATCATCATTCAAACCTAGAATATAAGTTCTAATGCGTAATTTCATCCAATCATTTCATCAACTACACTTTCTTATGAAATCCCTCTACAATTTATCTTCTTATGATTATTTATCATCAATCATGTCATTATCAACCTCTACACATGTTCATTCGATGTTTAGCATACAATTTCACATACTAGCTTATAAGAGGCATTTCATCATACACTTGGTGTGCGTTCACCATTTAATCCACAATGTACAACTAATTCATGCATAATCTTCCAAGTTCATTCATAGTTCATCAAATCTTCCTACTAATCACCAATACTATTAACACATATTCATCAAACATAACAAACAACACATTCCTTTCAACTCATCTAACAAGTTTCCATCATTTTCAACATGGCACATCGACATTGAACAAGAATTGATCATGGTGAAATACCCATGTCATCTTCATCACTCAACTTAGTGGGTTTCCATCTTTAAACATCAATTAGTCAAAATTATGCCTAACACATGTTTCCTAAGATGATTCTAACACCTATTCATGCTTAATTTCATACAAATTCGTGGATTGATCATAACCCACTTCATATCAAAATCACCAAATCATAAATTACAACTTACCAAGTGATTTATAGGGCTAGATGATCATGAATTCATGTACATGCATTAGATCCGAGCTGAATTTCCCTTTCAATTTGATGATTTTAGTGAGACTAGGGTTTAACCCCTTTTTCTCCTTCCTGACCATCGACACACACACACACACTATGTGTGTGTGGGGTGTTTTAATTTTAAATTTATAGATTCATGTTTCCCACTTAACGGTTTTGGTCCCTCTAGTTTCATTTTGGTTATATAAGGGATTAAAACTCATTTCTTTTTATCAACCGGGTTTTAATTTACCAAACCCGTTTTTGGGGTGTTACAAGTCTACCCCCCTTAAATGAGGTTTCGTCCCCGAAACCTTTCTCATTTCCATCGAACACCAGTTACCTTCCTCACTTTCGTTTGATACTAATCACTTTGTCTTCCAGTTCATCGACACGACCACCAGCCCATCTTATTGACAATCTTATATCTCCAAGAACCCGCCCCAGAGCTCTTATTAGTGTCGCTTTCACTAAAAATGCTAGCTTCTAACATACTTCTTAACTCAGGGTTCATTCATCATTCTAATACTCGTATATCATGTGCCATATATCATTTTATTCGCTTGAAACAATTCCAGCATCCTAATAATAACATTCCTTCCTGTTTATTTCAGATTTCATATTATCTTGTTGACTATGCTATCTAAATTCATCATTTACACATACATCTTCTATGCTTAATTTGATAGGTACATCATAATAATAGGTAACTATCCATTCTTTACTCATATATTATTCACATTACCGACTTCTTTCTAACAAGTCCATACTTTTCATACCATACTTTCACCTACCATCCTCATTTCATTGACCGGATTATAAAAGACTTAATGTCTCCATCTCATCTTTTAAGATTTACATTCTATTCATATACATCATATAACATTCAGTCCTTGTTTTGTTATCACAACAAAACTACTATTTCATAGTCACATGTACACGCTAAATTCCAAAGTTAACGTCATCCTATGTTTCCTATAGTTATTTGTACTATACGTAGCCTTACGTTACCTTCAACTCACCCCATTCATTCTACATTACCATTCCTCGTGTTTCATGCATTACTTAATTTGCATAAGCAAACGTGTCGTGCAATTCATTTCATGAGAGTTTAACCAATACTCGAACTTTTCACTCAAAACCTTTGAGATTCGCTTCTTGATGACATAGTTTTCTTCTTATGTCAATTGAAAAAAATGAAACTTCCCATACTATACCATACCCATTACATCATTCATTTCATAGGTCGTACCCAATTAACCAATTCGTACTTATCTAACATAAGTTAAACTTTTTACTGACCTCATCTCATATCATCAATCGACGATCTGTAACCCAGATCGATCCGCCTTCTTCACGAGTACTAGCCATACCAAGCTAGATTTCATTCATCCGCGTAATGCGCTTTCGCCCGTGTACATCCTTCCACCAATTCGGTTGGTTTCATCACATCAAGAGTTCCTAACATTATCATCTACAATTTTAGCGGTTAGCACATTTCATTCAAGCATTCATTATACTAGGTGATTACTCACCTGTAATTCCTTTTTCAACGTCCTACGTACAAACTTTAACACATTCCACATTTCGTCTCATACAAACAATTCTTTATTCTGGTTACTTATTTCGTCAACCTATACAGTTTGACCTTTCGGAAGCAAAAATCGTAATCACATTCCGATCTATATTCACTAATTACCCAATACTAACACACCCTCCTCTAGTTGGGCTATAAGCTCCTATCATAGCATAACCTTTATACATACCTGGCGCGAGCCAAATCCATGCCTTGTGTTGACTGTTTCATTCCAGTTTATGACATTACATGATCATACATTATGTTTACCTACAAATATATGCCTTGACCATTCAAAACATTCCATACCGGGTTCAAATGGCAATCCGTTACACCCGCATAACTCATTCGTCCTTTCAACCACCTTGCATACAACGTATTCACATAAATATTTATATAAATAATAGTTTAAAACATAACTTGGGTAATTATCCGCTTTTAACGAATATTTACTTGTTTGGTCCGTAATTACTTACGGATTTAAACCTTTCATTCTATAATTCATTCCCTTCTATGCTTCGAATCCGTCTCGTGGTTTCTAACATAGCATTCATACCGTTCCTTCCTTTATGTTTCGAACCTGTCTCGCGGTTTAGAACGTATCATTCACATTCTTCATTCCTTCTATGTTTCGAATCCTTCTCGCGGATTCGAACATATCATTCACATTTTTCCATTACTTCTTTGTTTTGAATCCGTTCTGCGGATTCAATCATATCATTCATACTTTCTCTTTCGTATACAATACTTACAATTTCTTGAGAGTCTTACATCTTCCATTCACCCTCACATCCATCTACTCCCTAATTGTAACGGACATACCTGTAACAACTATCACGGTCTCACGAACGTCGTACGTTTCTTGTGTACTGGCCAGGTACACACTCCACATACTAGTTTCGTGTCTTCGTGTAACCGTCACCTTATGTCCGAAAAATTAGTTTTCAGTACGTGTAACCTTTTCCAAATTTCATTACTTTTCCATTCTTATCTTTCATTTAAAATTTTCCTTTCACTAATAGGTTTTACCATTCCGTGTGCTTACATATATTAAATATGCGTACCTGGAACCAAATTATCTTACTATGTGCCTTGGTGTCGGTCCTAGACCACATCCACAAATCATCCTTTCCAAGCATTTGTGCTTACCCTTCACATAACATACTATTAGTTTCCTTTAAAAACATAAATTAATACATACTTACATTCGCTTTCAACTTTAGGCCTTGATCGAGTCTTGGATTGTACGGGTTCCTTGTCACAAGAGCACACAGGTTTGAGTTCAAGTATATACCTCCTTCTACTTGATTTCTCTCAAACCAGGGCTCTGATACCAACTTGTAACGCCCTAACACGCTTTAACTGAAAAGACGCAGCGGAATTACGTACCATAAAATTTCTTTCATTAAAACGTTTTATCTTACTTGAAAGTTCATTATAAAATAACCTTTTTTACAATATACGCATCCTTCGTACTCATTTACAAAATGAAAGTCTAACTTATGTCTAGCAATTTACATACTCCAGAATCCCCGTACAATCTATCTTGTGACTCGGTCTTTGATCGCTACACCTCATGATGATAATCTGTCATTCGTACAACCTGCACCCACCACATACCATCGAAACATTAGCATACATTATATACCAACAAGACTCTTAATCGTGTAGTCTCGATATGTTCTATCCACATATTCTTTCCAACCCGTTATCTTTCTAGATTTGGTCATTCCATCCGGGTGTCTAATCCTTAGCGAAACTTCGATGAAGTACCTGCACTACATTTCATTCTCGAGGCACACTGTTAATAACGTCAATACTTAAGTGTATTGAAACCACGTATGCATTACATACATAACTACGTATATACATACCTACACACATTCATACATACATTACTTCATACAAATATACCTGCTCACATACTTACATTCATACATACATTACGGCATACAAACATACCTACTTACATGCTTACATACATACATACATTACTACTTACGAACATACCTACTCACATTCTTATATACATACATACATTGCTACTTACAAACATACCTACTCACATTCTTATATACATACATACATTACGGCGTACAAACATACCTACTTACATGCTTACATACATACTTACATACATACATACATACATGCATACATTAATACATACAATTATACCTGCTCACATACTTAATTCATTACCCCGCGTACCTGCTCACACATCCCGAACTTAATCACATGTCATAAACGCTTTTAAAATATGTTTCGGATCTTAAGAATGAGTTCCGAACTCACCCGTAACTTACTAAGCCTTTCAATAGGGTTGAGGAACCTTATAAGGACTTAGCGAAGCTTGGAATGTGTCCACGGGGTCCAAATTCGAAGGAAAAACAAAGAAATCCTCAACTTTACAATTACATCAGACCTCCACCGTAAGCTACGGTGGCTACCGTAGCTTACGGTGGCCCCCAAAGCTTTACGGTAGCTCTAGACTGCCTTACGGCAGAAATAAGGTTCCAGCTTCCACCGTAACTTACGGTGGCACCGTAAGCTACGGTGGTGCCCAGATCAGCACCCCATTTTCACACTAAAATTCGCATAACTTGCACGTTTTTGATCCGTTTTACCCGATTCTTTTTCCTACGCGACCGTAATTTAATTCTCCATCACATAGAGTAAAAATCCAATATATGGACTACTTAACTTTATGACTTTTAAGCCTTCGGCTTATTACCCTTTTACCAAATTTTGACCCGTTTATGCATATATCAACATAACTTGTTTCCAATTGTCCGTAAAAACCTTTCCCTACATTTTTGACTAAGAATCCTTGCCTCGGGTCCATATTCTTTACGAATTTCATTACCGCTATCTTACTTATACATAATTATTCGACCCGTTTAGTCCCACAAACTACCTTCAACTATCTATATCATTACTTATCTCGATACTTTCAATTATTCCATACCGTACATAGCTTCCCTCCATTTACAAACAAGAAAGTCCTTATGTATACTAAGAAGTGAGTCGAAAGTCACTTACCTTGTGCATCCGTGTTCGTAACCGCTTCCTTGCCTCATCTTGACCCGTTAGCCTTCCATGCTTGGTCCGTGCTAGTGTGGTTCCTATTCTTTAATGTCGTCATGCCATAATTATGTTAGTATTCATGCTTATTCATATTAACACACATTTTCCAACTTTTATCTATATTGACTTTCACTAACACGCATACGACATGATTTGCCAACCACATAGTTCTATGTCTTCGAAAGCCAAATTCGTTATCACACATAACACATAATTGGTCTAACACATACTCCATGATCTCTCGATTCTTATATTTGTGTCAAAATGTCTGACCATGTTATAAATTCTCGGTTGACTTTCAAAAAGTCAACCTTCTAGCATATAACTTCCAACTTATGAACACGCATTCATGTTGATATAGTAGACCATATTAATAACATGATATTCGTTTCATACGTAATGTTGTATGACATTAACGACTACATGATCATCTAATCACATACACAATATACCATTTACGTTTCATAATCGTGGTGTAGGACACACACATACCTATAGACATGATCAACTAACTACATATGTGCACACGTATCGTCAATTTAACACATACTACCATACTCATGATTCTATAGTTGACAACCATATTCAAAGCTAGTAATTTGACATATGATGTGCACATCATCATTCAAACCCAGAATATAAGTTCTAATGCGTAATTTCATCCAATCATTTCATCAACTACACTTTCTTATGAAATCCCTCTACAATTTATCTTCTTATGATTATTTATCATCAATCATGTCATTATCAACCTCTACACATGTTCATTCGATGTTTAGCATACAATTTCACATACTAGCTTATAAGAGGCATTTCATCATACACTTGGTGTGCGTTCACCATTTAATGCACAATGTACAACTAATTCATGCATAATCTTCCAAGTTCATTCATAGTTCATCAAATCTTCCTACTAATCACCAATACTATTAACACATATTCATCAAACATAACAAACAACACATTCCTTTCAACTCATCTAACAAGTTTCCATCATTTTCAACATGGCACATCGACATTGAACAAGAATTGATCATGGTGAAATACCCATGTCATCTTCATCACTCAACTTAGTGGGTTTCCATCTTTAAACATCAATTAGTCAAAATTATGCCTAACACATGTTTCCTAAGATGATTCTAACACCTATTCATGCTTAATTTCATACAAATTCGTGGATTGATCATAACCCACTTCATATCAAAATCACCAAATCATAAATTACAACTTACCAAGTGATTTATAGGGCTAGATGATCATGAATTCATGTACATGCATTAGATCCGAGCTGAATTTCCCTTTCAATTTGATGATTTTAGTGAGACTAGGGTTTAACCCCTTTTTCTCCTTCCTGGCCATCGACACACACACACACACTATGTGTGTGTGGGGTGTTTTAATTTTAAATTTATAGATTCATGTTTCCCACTTAACGGTTTTGGTCCCTCTAGTTTCATTTTGGTTATATGAGGGATTAAAACTCATTTCTTTTTATCAACCGGGTTTTAATTTACCAAACCCGTTTTTGGGGTGTTACATAACTAAAAGCTTAAATATGCATAGCTGGCTCGGGTCAAAGTATTGACCCGTTTTAATACCTTGCCTTAATGCTTTGCTAATTCATAGCAATGAGATTTTTCCATAAGCCTATTCACCCTGTGAGCATTGTACTCAACAAATACTTGTTAGTCACTATTTGTCAAATGGTGTTGAAATCACCATTTGACCCGTTTCAACTTTCTCACCATAAGATTATATCTTTAAATCCTTTTCTTACGCGTTCGACCCAACATGGTTTATGCCATATGGTGTCGTTCGAACTTCAACTTTTATCCAACTATATGTGACCAAATCACCATTTTACCCCTATTGTTCTATTAGGCTTATCTTAGTAAGTGGTCGTTCCAAAAACTCTTTTATCTATGTCATTTCATGACTATTTACCATTTCGACTCCCTTATTACCATTAACATGGTTTTCATCATTTTATTTGTTCCGACTCATATCAGTTCGCGTCGGAACTCATATTTGGTGATACAATCCGTTATTGTATTTATATATATACTACGAGTGGGTGTAAGTTTTACTTACCTTTCATCCGATTTCGCTCTTTCGCCGCATATTCAACCCGTTTGAACCGCTTCTTTTCCCAAGCCGCCACCTAGCTCATTAAGCGTCAAACTATTGTCATCATTGGTGGTTAGATTAGTCTTTAACAATCACGACTATTCCACCTTACGTATTTTCTATGTCAAAAACTACTATTCGACTTTATCATTTGTTAGTTCAATTTATCAAAAGTTAACTACTTTTGATCACATGATTTACACAATTAGTCTAAATCAACATGATGTTTAGAACCCTTATCACTTCATATTACGCATAATTTGCCATATCATTCAAATGTGCGTTTCACTTGAAATTTCAACATTTCAGTTTTCATTTAAGCATTTTAACAAACACCTAATGGGCATAATTTTACACATTTACAAACTAGTTCATAACTAGTTATTTTTACCAAGATTAACATCAAAATCAAGTCTCTATGTCTAGTGTTCACGAACTACATCTAGAACTTGTATCATAACATCAATATTCATCAATTTAACATTCTAGTTCAAGTGTTCATCACCTAACTATAATACCCGTTTAACACATATATGGGTAATCAACAACTTCCTAGTTTTCGACATTAATACATCAAGTTTTTCAACTAGGATTTGTTCCTAAACAATCATACTTCTCTAATTCGGCTATAGCCTCTACGATTCTTACATAAATCGCATCTTGTAATGTTAATCAAAATTTCACAACTTCATGAATGTCAAATATTCGACATACCTTACGATCCCCTCGACTTGGTGATCGTTTATTCATGTTCATGCATTGATTTGGGCCTTGATTTGAGCTTCAATTTGGTGCATTTGTTGAAATTAGGGTTAGAGCTCCATGGGAGCTTCCCCTGGTCGATCTCTACGGACACACTATGTCTGTATTTTTTTTTTGTTTTATTAATTAACTTTTCAAGTTATCCCACCTTGGCCCCTCTTGTTTGGTTAATTTATTTAGTAGGCTACAACCTACTTATTTCTAATAATATTTCATCTTGTTAACTGGGTTAAACATTCCTAGTTAACTTAGTGGGTTCGAGTAGATTATAACTCGTTTTATTTTAAGTCCCGTCAACTCGGGCTTCTTATATTTTGTTTTCTCAAAGCATTTATTTTCTCTTTTAATTAATAATAGGATTATTTGTTTAAGTCCTAATATTCACCAGGTTAAATGTTACCACTAACAGTATTTTACCCGTCTTTTAGTATTATTGTGGTTTGATTACCAAACCCGTTTTCGGGGTGTTACAAGTCTACCCCCCTAAGGTTTCGTCCCCGAAACCTTATTTACTTAGTTCATTGGTTTAATCAGACGAACCAAGTTTCATTTTCAAGGCACCCGTTTCTTTCAGTCAAAAGTTTTTGTTTATATTGACGCGTACGTCTTTCATGTGTAAGGCCTCATGGGCCGTTACTTTCAGCTTGAATCCGTTATCTCCATTGATTATTTACTTTGGCGGTTAAACTTGTTACTCACCGGTTACCTTATACCCCATCATCGGGTATACCATATTGCCATCTCCGGCCTTATGTGTGTTTACTTGCATCAAGGAATTTACGTCTAAGGATTTATTACTTTCCATTATTGTTTGATGCGGGGAATTATAACTAGTTCCCACGCTTAACCCAAATGACCCATAGATCCTTTCACTTAGCCTCGTAGGCTATTTATTTAGATTTTCACCTTTTTACCTTTTTAAGGTGAGACCCCGACAATTTGTTTCTTTCTATTTGTGACCCGAAGGTCTTTTGGTCCCGTAGACCTTAACATTACTTATAATCCCGTAGGTTATGATGATCTCGTAGCTCATCTTTTATTCGAGTCTTTATTCAACTGTGCATATATTTATGGTGTTAAGGTACCCTTTTTATGTTTAGAATCATTTATTTTCGCTTTTGTATTTCCTTTGACATTGACCGTAGTCTAAGGCTACATTTGTTATCTTTCGAATTATTCTTCCGACTTCTTACGTCATTTATGCCTCGGTTTGTTCTTCGCTTACCGTTATCTGGTTCATACATATTTTTCTTTACAACCTGTTACTCGGGTTCTCTATCTTATTGTTTTTAACTCTCCAGTTTCACAGGTTTGCGTTTTCCTTTCTACATTTTCCCATAACCTTTTATATAGATTTGTTAATATCTCGTGCTTTTATTTATTCGGTTCGCGCTTACTTACGTTATCAAGCATTATTATTAATTTAACTCGTTTGACTCGTTCGTGTGAAATTTCATCACTTGTGAACGTCAAACTTCATTTTTTATTCGACTCATTCAACTTTAAAATAGTTGAACGTAGTTATCAAAATTTCTGTTTGCAAATTATCATCGTCTTTTAGTCATGACTCATAATCCGAGTCTTTTGACTTTCTATTTCGCGTTCCCGTCTCTTGGTTTACGCATATGATGTATTGCAAAATACATCCTTTATTCATGTACAGTTTGTATAGTTTTCCGTTATATTTAGTTTTGTTTTCGTTAGAATGTGCATACTATTGATCCGATTGTGTTTTGCAGGTCTTGATGCTTAAATCCGCTGGAAATTGAGTAAAACTTACTGTGAAAAGTGGCCCCTCGCGTTGCGCCACAACAACCATGCCACCCCCTGGCGTTGCGCGACCCCCCGGTCCAAAACCAGCACTTGAACCCCTTCGTCGCGTCGCGCGACCCTAAAGAACCCTATATGTCGCGTAACACGACCCCTTATTATGAACCCCCTTTGCTGAACCCCACAGTCGCGGCCCGCCACAAGCAATCCATACCACTGTCGCGTAGCGCGACGGCTCAATGAATCGTTTAAAGTTCTTTTTCATCGCTGTCTTCCCAAAAATCCCATATAAACCCTAACCAGCGAAGGCCACCGCCGAACACAACCACCCCCACCTTCTTTCCGCCATACCGAAACTCCACCATATTTACCCGTTTTTGTACCCACGTGACCGGAATTCGTTCCCAAACAAAACCCACTGAAAATTCTACACTTTAAGCTACTGAATCAATCGATTTAGGGACTCATCATAACACTTAAAATATCGATTTTTCTTGTGCAATCTCAGCTAATCAGGTTTGTATTTCGGCTTATATTCTTACAAGGATTGTTTTGTGTCTTTGTATAGGTTAGTTTGTTTAAATTTTATGTTCTTTTCGGTCGGGTCAGTCGAGTCAGTTTTGTCTGGTCATTTGTGAGTCACCTTGTTCGGGTCAGTCATGTCTATTATTCCTAATTAGTAGTGCATTTAGGGTCGTTATATGGGTGCGGATGGTTATGGTTTAGAAATATTGAACTTTGACTTGCTGATTGTTGATGCTACTTTGCTGTTATGACATTTAAAGTTCCGACCTTATGTTCTTGATAATCAAGTTTCGACTTATGTCTAGAGTAGGGTGGTCATGTTTAGTGTCACTCATTGGCTGCGGGTGAATGGTTTGGGCCATTGACATTTTTTTGATGATGTTCATTGGTATGGTAGTCTATGGACACGTAAAGTTCAAACCTTGCACATTGAAACGGAATTTTTGCAAATGCTAAAAACCTCCCTTAACTAGGCAGTTTTTTTTTTCAAATGCTAAAATTTAATCTCAACTCATACACGGCTGATCTTAAGCAAGGTTGGACTTCAATGTCGTTTTGATTAGGCACAAAAATTTAATTGCAGACAATTAAGGTGCCGAGAGGGGGTAGTGTACATTGAGTCCAAGTTAGAGTCTTTTTAGTCCGTTTTAGTCTAGTTCGAGTCTAGTTTAGTCGGTCTTGGGTTTACTTGCACGTACAAGTTAATTAGGCTCGCCCGTACTCAATCTCCATTTGGGCGAGTTTAATTATTACTTAGCAATTATAAAAGGTAACCTGGTTTTCAATTCAACTTTATTTTCAGAATTAAGACGCGAATGAAATGCTATACGGCTATTCTAATTTTTAGAAAAAAATTTCAAAAAATCCAAAAAAAAATAAAATACCAAAAATAGATTGTGATTACTGATTATCTGCTTGTTTTGTCTTGTTAAATACTTGTTTTGCAGACATGGCGGCTGCGGGTAGCAGTAGAGGAGGTAGTGGTAGGGACCGGAAGAGGGGTCCGGATCAGATATCGTAGGATACTCCAATTTTACAAATAGGTGCTCAGGATTTGCGGTTAAGGAAAATCATATATCAAACTGCTCATGAAAGGATTCCGACATGTAAAGTTGATAGAGTTGACCACCCGACACTACAGTTTGAGCTAGAAACACATGAATGGAAGAAATACGATAAGCTTAAGGATACAAAACTGTTTCAGCATAGAGGAATTGACTGGGGTTGGTTGGATGAGATAGGCTCTAGGCAGGAGGTGTTGGATCTCCTGGGTCCAAAGTTGAGACTGATGCTAGATTGTGTGTTGGATCAGTACGAGGAGTTAGTATTGGAATTCCACAGCACGTGGAAGCACAAAGAAGGGAAGTTTGGTGATGACAAAGTTGCGTCGTTAATTCTGGGGAGGCAAGTGTTTGAGGTGAACATGGCAAGGTTTGCAATTGTTTCGGGTTTCTATACAGAGGAAGAGGTTAAGCAGCCTGGGTTTGTTACTAGTTTGAGGGGAGTGTACACTACTGATAGAGAGCACAATGTTGGAGCGGCTGAGCTACGCCGCTTTTGGAGGACGATTTCCGACCACCCGTTTGCAGTGACGAACCTGATTATGTCGGTTCGTAATACGGTGTACCGGTATGTTTTGAAGATATTATCGACTACTTTGGTGGGGCGAAAATCAGGTGAGAATAAAGCGAACTGGATCGAGTTGTTTATTCTGATGTGTCGGGTGGAAAGGAGAGAGATGAATTTGGCGACAGTGTTAGCTGATTCATTCAGCAGGGGGCGTAGAGGAGGTCATCGAGCTGCCTTGGATATGGGTCCATATATCACTCGTATTGCATTGAATTTAGGGGTGTTTGACAAGTATATCCCCAGATTCTACATGAAGGGCCGAAAACAATGACTTTTGGTATAAAGGAGCTGCAGCAGGCAGGGATTGTTTCTTATACTGAGCCTTATGGTTGGGAGCCGATTAGGCAGGGCCCGCATGTATAGCCGCCCGAGGGACATCTAGCTGAGGATGTTATGATGCAGATCGATCCTACTCATCGTTAGCGTCCACCACTGCGATATGAGAGGCCGGCGCCGCAGTATCCGCGTAGGCAGCCACCACCTGAGCAGCTTACTTTGCAGACGTTATTTGGCTATGTGGAGCAGAGGTTTGACAGGTTGGAGCACATGATTCAGACTGGGCAGGAGAGACAGGATGAGGCTCTCCGGTATATCATGAGCAGGCATAGCATGGGGATACTAGATTTCTTTCAGCCGGGAGAGCAGGGTGGCCCGGTTGGCGCTGGAGAGAGGTTTGATCTGACTCCCTCGTTTCATGTGTTTGGAGAGGGTGGTTGTGGAGCAGGCGAATGAGAGAGTAGTAGTGAGGAGAGTGCAAGCGAGCATGGTGATGATTAGTGTGGGGATGATGAGGACGCAGCAGGAGCTGATTATATCTTTTGTTTATTTTATCTTTATGTTGTGTTTGATCCTCGTTTGTTGGTTTGTACTTAAATACTTTAAACAGGTTGGTTGGGTTTTTAGGGATGGTTGACTTTTGGTTTTTGGATGTTTGCACTAACACTTGGTATCATATATATTATCTTTTGCTAGTGTTTGGTGTTTGCTTGATTAGGTTGGTATTTGTTGTCGCTTCCGTTAGCGTGTCCGAGTTAGGAATTGTTTGCTGGGCGCGTACGGATTGGAGGGCATATGTGGAATTGACTGGCACTTTGTCTCACATATTCAGATTAGCTAAGTTATTTTCCACTTGTATATTTTGTATTTTTATTTTATTCGGGCTTTGGTTTTTAGTTTTTCTTAGTTTAGTGGTAATTTAGATAGTTTTGAGTCGGGACAATGGAATCTTTAAGTGTGGGGATGGGGTACATGTAAATAGTAGTAGTATTCGAGTCATAAATATGAAAAATACAAAAAAAATTAAAAAATTAGAAAAATTAGAAAAAAAATGTCTTTTGAATAAAGAAGTTTGCAAAATCAATACGGAAAATGATAGAAAAGATGAGTTTTTATTTGGGATCAAATAATAATAATATGAGATTAAATTAGGTCGAGCTTGTGTCTAGTTAGGGATATGTGAATAGGCCCGGTTTGGTTATAGATCCCTTTGATTTAATGTTACCTTAATTGTCGGTCTACTAGTGGGTTTTCATATGGGAAAAATGGGAAATTGAAACCGCCAATAAGAGTATAAAGAATACCGTTATAAGTCAAAACCGTTAGAATTTTTAATCATGAAAAAGAAAAAGGAAAGAAATAGAAAAAATGAGCTAGAAACTAAATGAAAGTAGCGCAGACCTATGTAATCTTGGTTGGGGATAGTGGCTTTACAACCGGAATACCTCTGGGATGTGTGAAATCGAAATTGCAATAAAAAATTACCGACGCCTATGTAATCCGAGTTGGGGATAGCGACTCTACAGCCGGAATGCCTCTGGGTTAGGTAAAGCAACGTCTAAGCTCAAAAGAAAGAAGAAAAAAATTGAAAAGAAAGAAAAATGAGGAAAATGAGAAAAAATTGATTTTAATCTCTTGTTTTTGATATAAAACGGTTAGGAATTAGTCAAGTGATCGTTCCTTTTATTCTATAAGCTTGAGGCGGGAATAGGTAGACTGTGGCTTCTAGCGTGAGACCCTAGGTAGATTGACCGTACTTAAACTAAATTTGCATCATAAGGGGCTTAGAACCGGATTTGGGTTTAAAGGGACAAGCATAATTGCAATCGCGGCTAACACAAGTCTTGATGTTAATAAATATAAATATCTTTTGACCCGAGTAATTAAACACCTCTGATTCCGTATGCATAGACTCTTTTTCGAGGACAAAAAAAGAGCAAGTGTGGGGATATTTGATGTATTGCAAAATACATCCTTTATTCGTGTACAGTTTTTATAGTTTTTCGTTATATATAGTTTTCTTTTCGTTAGAATGTGCATACTATTAATCCAATCGTGTTTTGTAGGTCTTGATGCTTAAATCTGCTGGAAATTGAATAAAACGAGCCAAAATACTGGAACGTCAAGTCCTGGAACGCGTTGGTGATAAGTCTCTCGCACCCGGTGAGAGACCAAAAGTTGTGAAAGATTTGTGAAGGAGGTGGCGCCCCGCGACCTACACCCCTGTATGGGTCGCGCCCGGCCAGAGAGTGTCGCTGGCAGATTCTTTCGAGATGTAATAAGCTTTGAATGGGGAAAACATATATATTGATAATTAATTATTCAAGAAACCCTAATTACGAATTTAAGAACCCGAAGGCGTCTTCAAGAGTAGATTTCACATAATTCGGAGCGTTTTGGCATACGAGAATCATCCGGTTGAAGCTTGGAGCATAGGAAAGAAGATCATTCGGGTCCTATCTCCCGGTTTTCATTATTTTCTTGTTTTCAATACTTTGATTATGAATTCTTGTTTTGAAACTTGTGTTTTGATTTTAGACATTATGTTTTGCGGCTAAAACCTTTGTTACTACCTAGGATAGATGAAAGTTTAATGAAGTTTGGATTTTTAACGGTTTTCTATTGTTTGGTTATGGATTGATCTTTGAAAGTAAAGAATTCTAGAACCTCTAATTTGGTGCACATGCGTATTTAGATTTGATTGTTGATTATTTACTGTTTCACATAAACTTTGGTGGATGTCTTTCATATAATGAGTTTGTGTTGATTATTCGTATCTTTGCGTGTTCGAGTGATCTTTGGGTAAATCGGCCGATAGCCTTAGATACAGTAATTAAAATACAATTAGAAATAGGTATTCTGCTTAACTTGTCGCTGAAAGGCTCGAGTTTGTTAGTAGGTCTCGGTATGATATATAGCTAAGATAGGTTTTGAGAGAAGTCGGTCTTAGTTCCCTAATCACACCGGTGTCTACTAAACCAAGTTAGAATCTAGAGTTGCCTTAGACTTTCGCGCTGAGAGGTGAATTGCCGTATTAGGGCACTTTTAGAGACGTTAGAGGACTGAGAGGAAATCTAACAACCGGCTCTTTAGTACCGTTAGAAATCCATTCCTAGTTAAACTGGAGTCTAGCCTAGGTAGTCGTTAATCTCTATTGAATCAAACCTTAGTTCTTATCCGTGTCGTAGTCTAGTTTTATTTTAATTTCAATTCTAGGATTTTAGCAAACCCCCCCCCCCCCTCAAAACACAAAAATAGTTAAGTTAGTGTCAGTCTAAATAAAGTCTTTAACGTAGTTAATTAGAGTCTTTGTGGGTTCGACATCCGGACTTACTTTTCTTTACTAGAGTCGACCGGTTCACTTGCCGGTGAGTAGTTTAGTCGAGTTTAGAGAGTCCAGATTATTATTACTTGAGTCTAATTTTAGGTTATTTTAATTGATTTTTATTGAACTACTTCTAGCACATCAGCATACTTTCAAAATCCTACCCCTATGTCGGGTATTTTACCGAAGTCATTATCAAAGCAGCCGTCCCGGTATGTATTAAGACTTCGTTTTAATTTATTTTAGCGAAACCCATCGCTTTTATTCAGTCAAGTCCTTTATTCTTTATTTAATTCGTTTGACTTGTCCGTGTGAATTTCATCACTTATGACAGTCAAACTTTTATCTCTATGCCTTAGCATTCCTGTTAGTCGGTCTGCATTTTCATTTACTTTAATCTCTGTCCCTTCTCTCGGGCTCGTTATTCTAACGTAATACGCTCCCGTCATCCGACTGGCGTTTACCTTTACTATCAAACATCTTACTTGTTTGATTCATTTGGGTACCTTTTTAATTCGTCCCATTCACCCCGTCCTTACTACATTGGACATAAATGTGTCCATCATAAGAAGTTCATGACAACATGTGTTCACTACTTACTTGGCCAGAATAAGCGATCAACACATGACACACATGACCTTTTTTTATAATTTTCACACTACACCCCATGTAAGTAACGCCTCTAATCTTTCTATATCACTGACTTACATTGGCAAAACTTTATTCAATTATTATTTAACAATTAATAGTTTTACCTGTTTCATTCTTGAACATATACAATGTTTTTCCTTTTTTTCAACGAACTATTATATAATCACATTTGTTAATGTGATTGCTACTTTTCTCAATAGCATTATATTGAGAGTTTTCCACTTCGATAATTTCCCCCGTCCAAGTTTCCATATGAACTAATCCTATTATTTCTTTGTTATTCATCATCGTGAATAACACATAATTCTATTAAACTTCTCTTGGAAACATCATCCTGAATAGAATCCTATTCAGGTTTTTCTAAGTTTTATCCTATATATGCAACCGTCATTCTCTACTTGTTTGTTGCATATTACTATATGTGCGATTAATTAAAACGTGCACCTGTAAAGCTTGCCCTAACGGGCTTTCCATGCCTTTATCCTTGTTCGCGATCACTACGCGATTTAGGTCCTTGATGAGTATGCTCTGCTCGTCATACCTCGGATCGTTCCACCGTCACATCCACAATTCGTTCAACTCTCGTCATCTTCAGATGCGAGTATCCTTCAATTAAAACATTCACAAGAGTTAGTAATGTCGACATCAGTAATCGCCCATATTATAATACAAGGCTTTTCCACTATACGTGTCAACACACGTAATTTCGTTGACTATATCTATCCTTTATCGATTTGATTGGTGTAACGTGTATTACACGATAACCCTATGTATTGTTCTCAACACTTTAATCATACTAAACCATTAATATACATGTACTTACCGGATTTGCGATCAAGCCTCGAACCGAACACACTTTATGTCTTAACCATGAACTCTGATTACCCACTTATAACACCCTCGCTATTATTTTAACGATTTTCATATATTTTACAACGATTAGCATGTAATTATGATTACATATACGTAGAAAATTACGGGGCGCGGCGGACTCATTTCGACAGAATTGTTGTTTCTTTGAGCTGCAGATTCCCAGCTCAAAATTTCCAACTTATACTTCACCAAAAACATGCATATCTTTTTATCTAGATGTCCGTTTTGCATGATTCTTTTTCCTACGTGTTCTTAATTAAATTTTCCATCTCCTGGAGTAAAAACCCGACATCTTAATTCACAAAATTTTAGATTTCAAGCTCTCGACTTGAAATTCAATTATGACTCTTTTTGACTAGTTCGTGATTTTATCAAACAAACTTGTGTATTACCTATAAAATATCATGCATATCACGTTATGTCAATTTTCTAATATGCAAGGTTCAAATTACGGGTTTCTTATGAATTCTTAACCCGTTTTACATATCTACTCGTTTTGACCCGGTAAGGGTATTTTAAACACTTTTAAGCCTAAATCGCGCTTCTTCTTGGTTTACGTCCTATTCCCATTTTTAATTATCAACTTGTCTTCCACCACATTATAATTGTGGTGGATTTAGTGTAATAAATCGTTTATTCCAAATTTTACCCCTCGGTTGTCGTTTTACGGAAATTACTCATTTCAATCCATTTGACACACGAATGTGCATGTCTATAACGCAATCATATTTAATGATTCCGCAATCATAACGCAAATTCCTAAACAACCCCTACGGGTCGTTTGCCCAATTTACCCTTCAAGGGCGTTTTGGTCAACTCTAGTCCCTCATTTTACAACGAAGGACTTTTGCTAAATATTTGACCAAAAATAGTATGTATAACTAAAAGCTTAAATATGCGTACCTGGCTCGGGTCAAAGTATTGACCCGTTTTAATACCTTGCCTTAATGCTTTGCTAATTCATAGCAATGAGATTTTTCCATAAGCCTATTCACCCTGTGAGCATTGTACTCAACAAATACTTGTTAGTCACTATTTGTCAAATGGTGTTGAAATCACCATTTGACCCGTTTCGACTTTCTCACCATAAGATTATATCTTTAAATCCTTTTCTTACGCGTTCGACCCAACATGGTTTATGCCATATGGTGTCGTTCGAACTTCAACTTTTATCCAACTATATGTGACCAAATCACCATTTTACCCCTATTGTTCGATTAGGCTTATCTTACTAAGGGGCTGTTTGGTAGCCTCTGAATGGTCATTAAGAGGCTACCTCTTAATGGAAAAATTAAGAATTTTACCAATGAGAAGGTAGAATAATGTGACATGTGATGATTTACCATTCAGAGGTTACCTCTTAACCATTCAGACTTGAGGTTACCTCTTATTCATTCAGAGCTTTTAAACCATTAAGAGGTAGCATCTGAATGGTCATTAAGAGGCTACCAAACAGCCCCTAAGTGGCCGTTCCAAAAACTCTTTTATCTATGTCATTTCATGACTATTTACCATTTCGACTCCCTTATTACCATTAACATGGTTTTCATCATTTTATTCGTTCCGACTCATATTAGTTCGCGTCGGAACTCATATTTCGGATACAATCCGTTATTATACTTATATCCTATAAAATGGATATATATATATATATATATATCCACTACGAGTGGGTGTAAGTTTTACTTACCTTTCATCCGATTTCGCTCTTTCGCCGCGTATTTAAGCCGTTTGACCCGCTTCTTTTCCCAAGCCGCCACCTAGCTCGTTAAGCGTCAAACTATTGTCCTCATTTACAAGGTGGTTAGATTAGTCTTTAAGAATCACGACTATTCCACCTTACGTATTTTCTATGCCAAAAACTACTATTCGACTTTATCATTTGTAAGTTCAATTTATCAAAAGTTAACTACTTTTGATCACATGATTTACACAATTAGTCTAAATCAACTTGATGTTTAGAACCCTTATCGCTTCATATTACACATAATTTGCCATATCATTCAAATGCGTGTTTCACTTGAAATTTCAACATTTCAGTTTTCATTTAGTCATTTTAACAAACACCTAATGGGCATAATTTTACACATTTACAAACTAGTTCATAACTAGTTATTTTTAACAAGATTAACATCAAAATCAAGTCTCTATGTCTAGTGTTCACGAACTACACCTAGAACTTGTATCATAACATCTATATTCATCAATTTAACATTCTAATTCAAGTGTTCATCACCTAACTATAATACCCATTTAACACATATATGGGTAATCAACAATTTCCTAGTTTTCGACATTAATACATCAAGTTTTTCAACTAGGATTTGTTTCTAAACAATCATACTTCTCTAATTCGGCTATAGCCTCTACAATACTTACATAAATCGCATCTTGTAATGTTAATCAAAATTTCACAACTTCATGAATGTCAAAGATTCGATATACCTTACGATCCCCTCGACTTGGTGATCATTTATTCATGTTCATGCATTGATTTGGGCCTTGATTTGAGCTTCAATTTGGTGCATTTGTTGAAATTAGGGTTAGAGCTCCATGGGAGCTTCCCCTGGTCGATCTCTACGCATACACTGTGTGTGTATATTTTTTTTTTTGTTTTATTAATTAACTTTTCAAGTTATCCCACATTGCCCCCTCTTGTTTGGTTAATTTATTTAGTAGGCTACAACCTACTTATTTCTAATAATATTTCGTCTTGTTAACTGGGTTAAACATTCCTAGTTAACTTAGTGGGTTCGAGTAGATTATAACTCGTTTTATTTTAAGTCTCGTCAACTCGGGCTTCTTATATTTTGTTTTCTCAAAGCATTTATTTTCCCTTTTAATTAATATTAGGATGATTTGTTTAAGTCCTAATAATCACCGGGTTAAATTTTACCACTAACGGTATTTTACCCATCTTTTATTATTAATGTGGTTTGATTACCAAACCCGTTTTCGGGGTGTTACACAAAGAGCCGAACCGTCAGTGATAGAATGATGATCGCCGTGTCAGCAGTCAACTCAACCGTCGCCATCAATGACATTTGCACCAACCTGTCAGAATTCAAATTTCGGGAGTTTTCCCGCTCAAAGTTACTACAAAACTTCATGCAGAAGTTAGCAAAGGGCGCGCCATATTCATCATTATCCATGAGCTTGCGCGCTAATACTCAAAATCAACAGCCAACATTGGTAGCCGCGCCGCAGTAGTACGCAAGCACTCACACGCGCGCCGACTACCAAGAACGAGCAAATACTTTTAAAAGCTAACAAACTCTTTTTCTAAGTCCAGAGCTCCAACCATTTGCTTCGCGCATGGAGCAGCACTGGACTGGGGGGACTTCAAGGGGTATGGTCCCAAAAAGTCACGCAGACCATTTTTAGGTCGCGCGCTGGACCATACTCCTTACTCAATAAGCTAATTCATCCATAGACCTCGCGCGGGCTACTTACGTAAAACCCGAGCCTCGCGTGAGTCCCAAACAAGAGATTACATCAGCTTCACACTTAGTATTCTGAATAAGAGCCCTCAACTCCTACAACCTTGCGCGGGCTAGTTGCGTGCACAACAAGGGTCGCGCAAGAGTAATGGCGCAAGGCCACTTCGGAAAGTACCAAAGGTACGAGTGGCAGAAGAACGAGCCAATCAGCGTTCACCAGGCTGTGCTCTATCGTACTCCACGATTAACAGTCGTGCAGGAGACAGAGAGTACACAAGGACACCTACGTGGCACCAATTAGGGGGCGGCGACAACTGCCCCATGATCTCCACTCACCTGCTGATGGCAGAGGGACAACAAGGCCGACAACTGGGATACGTGGCTCCAATCAAGGTGTGCCAGCACCGGAGATCTTCTAGAAGCCACTAACGGCCGATACCAGTGAGACAAGGAGGATATTCCTTGTTGTCGCCTTCCGGCCCAAGGCCCATCAGCCCATCTCCTCTTACACTACTCCGGCTATAAATAGAGACCTCCAAACTCAGGTTAAACATTTCGTTCTCTCTACTCTCACGCTTAACACACTTATTTACTCAAAGCAGTTACTTATTCTCACACCGGAGCCTGGTTAAGAGGGAAACCCCCATATTCCCCTCTTATCGAGCTAACGATGTTGTTGTTTTGCAGGAAGAATCATCACGTATGAGCTCAGGAAGGATTAAAGAAGATTAACCCTCATGTTTGAAACATAAACCAAACTAATTAACCTTAAAATTAGTTCTGTGTTTCTTCATCAACCAAGGTATAAAATAGCATATTACTTGATTAAATAGCATTCCATCATGAAGCTCTAATAACATTTTTAAAACATTTAATCTTATCATTTACGGATTATGGAAACGGTCGTAATTCTCATTAATATTCTCAAGTATGTTACTTCAAAGTTCAAACTACCACTTCTAATTTACAACATTTTATAGCACCTGTAACATTGGTTTTTTAGCAACTTTAATTACCATTTTTCAACAACTTTATAGCACTTTTTTATGATCTAACTGACTGATTCGTGATTACTATAAAGCATTTACTACGATCTAACAGACCAGTCCCTTAATTTCTATTCTCGCAGTCAAAACATATCTTATATATGTTTAGTTTTAAATGAACTGCTTATACTTCAACTTAATCCCCCTTGTATATGAGGTGCTAAAAAAGTCACTTAACCATAGGCTCCGCTTAACATTTTTTAGAAGACTAAGCAGATTGAATACAGAGTGATAACTTACATATATATATATATATATATATATATATATATATATATATATATATATATGCGCATTATTTTACTTTAACTTGAGAAGAACATCACAAAAAGTTGTAACAGTCTTTCAAGCACTTACGATCTGCAGGAAAATTTAAATGAACTTGCATTTCACTAAAATAAAAGTAACACATTTAAAGAAAAAAAAACTCACTTTAGTGATGAAGGTTTATTGTTTAATCATGAAGATGTCTCTTAACAAAATATGTTAATATGCTAAGACTAAGCATTAGACATTACATACATTAAATCTTAAAAAAAACATTCGGTCATAAAATCGAAGGCACTAACAGGACTACAAAAATACCTACTTTTAATCATAATACCATCCCAAATTCAACATCTAAAATGACAACAAATGATAGGTGAGGTAACTTTCACTGATTCGAAAAATAGGCCCTGCATTCTCTAACATATCTTGAGCAACATCAAGGTAAAAAGCTTTTACCGTATCAACAATGGGCCTGCCAATGCCTCTTTTGGTGGGGTCTTCATAGATAGCTTAAAAAGAGCTCTAAACACCAAAAAAAGCATTCATTCTCAGTTTATTCCCAATCTTACTTCCATCGGATTCTTCCGGATGCAACCATTGCAATTCATATTTCATACTGTACTACAAATTTCTATATCGATTAATGCTCCACTACCATTATTCAGTTCTTAAAGTAGAATCAAACCTAATAAAAGCTAAATGGTACTTACACATATTTTCTCTAACATAATCATAATCTAATCGGATTGCAAGTAGCGAGAAATAAACAAAAAACTGAAAAAAAATGTGTACTTTGAAAGAGGCGATTAACAATTTGAAATAATAAAACCTAAAAAAACTTAGACATGCCTCTAATCGTAAAAATATATCAGCCGTTATTCTTCATCTTCTTTGTATCTCACGACACAACAACAAACCCTAAAAACAACCACAGCGTCGTACCTCTCTTCCTTCTCGCGCCACAACAACACACCCTAAAGATATAATGAAAGATGTGTCACACCCCAATATTTACAGCTCAGCCTGGTGGGCCCGGTGGAGAGTATTGTGACGTAAGATTGGTATCGTCATAGTCAAACATACACAGAATAGCACAGCGGAAGTCTTAGAATATAAAATATTATTACAAACCCAATTGTCTGAAAATACCAAAATGATAATTACATACGAGCTTGTAATATTAAATCCACATGCGGATCATTATAAAATGTACAAAATGAAGTTTAGCAGACTTTAGGACATCCTAAGGATTTGCAAGATCCTTTATTGACACCAAGCAGCTCCCAGCCTATTTGCGTATAGTACCTGTCACTTAGTCTTTTGAAAATACGTAAGTTAGTCTTTTGAAAATACGTCAGTTTACACTGGTAAATACAATTGACTGACTCATTTGAAAATGTTTATGAAAATTGGTTTAAGTGCACAAGGCACGAAAATTCTTTTATAACTTGGGACAATTATATTTATAATCTTGTATACAGATTTACATGTTTGTCATACATTTAGGGCCCGGTATAGAAGCCGAGACATGATTAACCAACATACCACTAATATAAACCCACAAGAAGTTATCCCAACAATGTGGGTATATCTTTTTACATACGCAACTGTCAGGTGTATGCCTACACCCCGTGCTTAAGTCGTGGCCATTTATAATTAAATGAGCCGAGGATATCCAGGATACGGTCATATTAACCCCCATTGTTTATATTATCAAACAATACGGATTAAAACGGGTTATGCGGATTTATTAATCACAATCCGACCAAATGATCCCATACCCGACCAAGCGGTAATATTTTACCGTATCCCAAGCCCGTATAAGGGAAAATAAGTTAAAAGTATTTACCTGAGCTACTACTCGATTCACAGCAAGATTTATATAACTCAGCCGTATCCAATCTAACTAAATGCAGATAGCTTTTACCGAGAGGCTCTAGTCTGGAATGATGGTAATATATAACCAATTTAGAATACTAACGGGTCTTATTTAGGTCATAGACCTAGAACGGCTAACTTAAAGTATTAGAAACGGTATGATACGCTAGATAAAGCAATGACCGGAATAGAATGTAATTTAGACCCAACAAGTATGAAGACTTGTATAATATGGGTAAACTAAATACATTCTGGATTTTGAAGTAAAAATGATAAGGTTTAACTCATTTCGGTAAACTTGCGTAAACTAGTTACGTAAGTCTAACCGTACGCGTATAAGCGATAACGAGTAACCAGATAAGTCATGAACAAGTTCCATATGCCAATATACTCTAAGCAAGTTATAATATCAGTAGGATATCAACTTGTATGCCCGTTAAGGTTTTAAAATCAAACTATGCCTCATAAAGGCGTTTTGGTCATTTTACAACGTATTAAAAGGAACTTGGGTACTATCTGATGTTATGACCATAAAAATTCTAGGAAAACACTTCATTCATGATATAATATCAGTAGATTATCAAACATATGTGTATTTTATAGTTTAAAACCAAACTATGCTCTGTAGGGGCATTTTGGTAATTTCACACATAGTTTTTAAGGCTAATTTGGGAATTTGAGTTTATATCATATATCTACTGTAAAAATATTTAAAATGATTTATAAAATCAGTAGGTAACAAGTCTTGGTTGGTAGTTATGGTTTAAAACCATACTACGCGTCGAAACGGCGTTAAAGTCGTTAAATGACAATATTTGCGATCATTTAGGAAAACTGATGTTATGATCAGGTTTATATGACCAAAATATGTTAACTAATATAACATATCAGTAATAAAAAGGTTTTGTATGGAAATTATGCTTTTAAAACATTTTAGGTGCAAAAAGGGCATTATCTTCATTTAAGGACAGAATTCAAGAACGTATCCGTAAACTCAGTTTGTAAACTGAATGGACATCCCAAATTATCCTAATTATGATATTATATCAGTAGGCAATGAGTTTGGTATGATAAATTATGCTTAAAACCGATCTACGCGCCTAAAGGGCATTTTGGTCAATTAAAGCATAAATTACGACATTCCACGAAAACTCAGTTTATGATCAGGTTCATAACATCAAAATATGTTAAACATGTTAAAATATTAGTACCTAAGTTGTTTGAAAGTTTATTGGTGTCTAAAACCTTATTTTTGCTAAAAAGGGTATAATGGTCAAAGTACGGTATATTAACGGAACATGTGCAAAAACTCATATTTCTAGCACGATCGTATAATATAACCTTATAGGATTATGCTACATTATATTGATCATAACGGAACCTAAAATCAGTAGCAAACTAATTCTAATTCGGATCGAAAGTTAAAGCAGAAGTCAAACTTCGCGACTTTCGGTTACGAACTGACCCTAAAACTGGAATTGACGAGCCGAACATGTTTACACATGTTCTAATAATTATTACTGAGTTATTAAAGTGATAAAACCTTTTTTAGAATACTTCTAAACTTGAATCGCAATTATTTTAAAAACTGACCCGTTGACTTTTTAAAACAATATTATATTGACTCGTCAATTGACCAAGCAAACGTGATTCTTAGGAGGTGCCCTTTTGAGGGATTAACACCTACCTAATTACGATCACGTAGCCATGTTCGTTGCGAACAATGGCTTGACCGTTTAAGGTCTAACTAAAAGTCAAAGCGTTTATCGTAAACACTTGACTTTTCAACTTTAAAAGCCAAATAAATGAACTAGTCACGAAAGGAGCACTTACAAGTGGTCCTAGAGACTGAAAAGAACTCAAAGGATGCTCCCAATATGCTCAGGAACTTCCAAATTTGAGAGAATTGGAAGATAGGAATGAAAGGTGCAAGTTTTAAAAGAAAGTTAACACCTTTATATAGTGTTTAGGATTTGCTAGGATTGTGACATGTGTTTTAGGGAGTTCTTAGGATCATTACAAATGTAATACCACCTATTAAAATCAGCTAACATGTCCATGGTATTGATCAAATGGTTTAGACTTATGAGTGGTGATTAAGGAAACATAAAATAATAAATAAAACAACAAAAAAATACAAATCTGTCGCTGTACATGGCCTGGCGGCCCAAAGGCTCGCGTCCCGCGAGCGATTCGAGCCCAGCAAACAAGTTTGGCAGCTTGGCAATACTGGTCCCTTTTATTTTTCATTCACTTTTATACTTTCAAACTTTACACTTTTGGCACATAATATTCTAAACTCTTATGAAATGTTATAATAAGTCATGAAAGCTCTTAGTGACCCATATTAGGCACACCCAGGAGTACGACCGAGTATCATGGAGTCCCCGATTCGTTTAAGAGGTATCTCAAAGGTGTAAATTCACACGTTGACACTTTTAGTCCTTTTAACGCACAAACTTGTGCGTATTATCGTTTAACGGCTGCAAAGCCTTAAACGGCCAATGTTAGGCATTCCCGAGAGTATGATCGAACATCATGATGCTCCGGGTTCGTTAAAAGGTCACTCAGAGGTATAATTAAATATGTTGACGCTTTTAACCCTTCGATGTACAACTTTTGATTTTTATCGTAAACGGTTTCATTTATCCAACAAGTGGCTCTAAAAGAGAATACGAAAACCATGTAAGGTCATTCAGAGGCTTAGTTTAAGCATGTTGACACTTTCAGTCCCTCCACATTCAAAGTTTTTTATTTTCCGCAAAATTAGTCCCTCATAGTCAACGTTTGACTTCATTAGGGTTTAGTACACATGTCAACACATCATTGGACGTGATTTTTACGAGGTGTTACAAGATGCTATGCTTGAATGGGATAGAATCGGCGGAGAGTGAGGCAGAGTGAATGGCATATAAGCATATTAGGGTTTTAGTGAAAGAATGAAGGCGTAAACGTTAAGGGTGATCTAATTTTTGTAACATGGTCAGGTTTCTTTTGGGGCGCGTGTTAATCCACATGGAAATTTGGGCATTGAGCTGGAAAAAAGATAATAGGAGTGCTCATTAAATGACATGTGTCCCAAAATAGGTTTCTTTTATTATATTGAATAGATAAATATCTATATATGTGTTTTGATACATATATATATATATATATATATATATGTTTATATAGGATCAGGATCAAGATCAAGGGAAAAACCCTCCGAGTTGTAAGAACTTAGAGAACTCTGTCTTCCCGTGCGAGTTTTGCCTCATTTTTTCACACCTCTAGATTAAAATGTTAGAAACACGGTTGTAAAAAAAATTCAAAGTGGTGCTTTTCGGCCCTTACAGCTGTTCATAAGCTTTTTACAACATTTACGGTTGCTGTAAATGATTTTTTTTTTTTTTTTTGAAAAGTTGATTTTTAGGATTTTAGTAAAAAAAATTTGGAAAAACCTTTCTTAAAGCCGAGTTTTCTAACTTCTCACAACTCGTATAAGTTTTCTTTTACCCTAACCCTATATATATATATATACATATATGTGTGTGTGCAGGGCCGTTCCTACATTTTTAGATGCCTTAAGCAAACTACAAAGGCCCGTTGAATTGGTGTAAAGAAAACATCGATTTTACTTTCTTCCTTCTAAGTCTCAATCGCAAGCACAATATCAAAATTCAAATATTCAAGGTATCAATTAGGGATTTGGGGAAAAGGGTGCTTAATTACAGTATACAGAGATTGCTATATAAATAGTCGTTAACCAACTTGGATTATCCTTGTGGCACCACTAGTTTTCCCTAGTTCGCCTCTAATTTTTCCCCAATCGGTGACACCATTGAGCTGAACGGGCATGTGCGACGTTACAATTAGTGAGTATGACTATGACAACCTAAATTGAATACAAATTGCATATTGCTTGGAGTTGGAATTGAGGCTCTTTAATTTTAATATTGGTTCTTCTGTTGGGTCTTGCAATAAATATAATTTTTGTTTTGTTTATTTGGGCGTAGTATAGTAATACATATGATATATAATATATAAAAACTTTTAAAATTTTGGAGGCCTTTTTGTGGAGGCCCTAGGCTGTTGCTTAGATTTGAAAGGCTATAGGTACGGCCATGGTGTGTGTAAGGTGGGTATGTATATTTATGTGTAATAAAAATGGCCTAAGTATAAAAAACAAAATGCGTTTGTGTATTGTTCAACTATTCAAACCAAGCACATACCAACCAGAAGACTTTTAACTTTAATATCTACACATGTTCATGACATAGGGACCATCTCCTATGTGAACTACTTGTTGACCTTATTTCAACCTTCAAACTATATTGAGCATTTTTCACGGGGAGGTCAAATGGTAAGCCTAAAGTGTTGTGTTGTAGTAAGTACAACTTTAAGTATACATGTAACATCAATAATCTATTTCAAAATTGGAATTCAGAACTAGAGAGTGTAGATTATTATTTTATATTAAAAATAGTGAATGATGATGCAATTATATCCATGATAGTTGTATTAATCATATGAAATCGTTCATAGTGTTAGAAAAATATTAACAAAAATGATTTTTAATTATTTTACGTAAATAATTATATTTACATATGAGTTATATAAATAGTTATTTAAGAGTTTGTATTCTAGCATGTGAGACCTTCACAACGAACTAAACCACATTTAAATCAGAGCTAAAATGAGTGTGTTATCAATGCTCTAAGTTGAGTGTATGAATTGTATCATGATAACTTGGGTGAATTTATTAGGAATTTTATCTTTGTTATAAAATCAAGTGGTGACTTTGTTTTTATCTCTTAGAATTCTTTTAATGAATCATTATGGAGATTTTGTTTATAGCTCATATTTTTATTTAAATTGATATTAACATCTCTTAAATAAAAAAAAAGTTTAATTTGACTCATAAAGTTGTCATAATTGTGTTTAAATAAAGAAGATTAAATATTGTAAATAAAGAAGATTAAATATGGAGTTTGGTATGAGAAACCTTATTTATCTATATTACTATAGATGATGATGAATATATAGTTAGTATTTTTGCTATTGGTGGGATTTACCGAGTATGATGATGATGATGATTATATAGTTGGTATTTTTTAAAGGAGAGAAATGAAGCAATTTTTGACATTAAGAAGACAGATATGGTTAAAGTAGTGGAAAATACAAAATCTTTAGCCTATCTTTGGATTAAAAATAGGCCCCCAATAAACAATCTTTCTTGGAAAGATTGATGTGTTTTTAATTTGTAATCCCGTTGATTATATTTTTTCTAGCTTCTTGCTAGTCTTTGATTAATTAAAATTGCAGTTCAAAAAAAAAGTTCTATAGTACTATATAAAGCATATCCTTGAGATAAAGATGTAATTTCACAAATTTATAAAAACGCTTGTTTCAACGTATAAAGCATACGGTGCAAGTGTTTTATGCAATAGTTTCTAATTTGCCTCTATTTAATAAGCTTCACTAAATTAACACATTATTTAATACACAATAAATTATTTATTTCACTCCATTAATTATTATCTTATTTATAATAATTTAAACTAATATATACTATTTATATTTGTATAACTAAATACTATTTAGATCAAGGATTAAGTATATAATTACTAAATATTTACATAATAACAATAACTTTAAATTAAAATTTAAATTTACAGTTATTTTATAAATTATAACTAAATTCTATTAAAATTAAGATTTCTCTTATTTAAATACTTAAGTATTTAATTACTAAATATTTACATAATTAAAATAATAATGCCCAAATATAATCATTGTTTAAAATAGATCGGGTTAAATTGTGGTCTTCAAAAGAGACTTAGTGACACTCGCTGCATAGTGCAGGTCAACCCATTGGTTTCTTAAACAAGAGAAAAAGTGAGATGAAAAGGTAGACTAGAGAAATCATTTTGGTTAACTATTCCATAAAAATCATTTTGGCAAACTAATACATAGAATTTAGAGAGGAGGCATCTCTAATTCTTCATCACTGACTTCACCCTTTTTCTTTTTCATCAAAATAGAAAAATATTAACCCGGTGTAACGTTAGGCACGGTAGCTATCTCGGACAGTACATACTGCTCCGACTATTGTACCATGTGAGTTATGGGTTGGTGAATTGCATGTGTGCTTCATAACGTATTTTTACACCCATCTACATAGGTAGCCATCTCCGACGGTACACATTGCTCTGACTATTGTACCATGTGAGTTATGGGTTGGTGAATTGCATGTGTGCTTCATTACGTATTTTTACACCCAGCTACATATCGAGCAAGGTGAATTTGGGTGTGTTTAATAATTGTAGGTGGTATGGGAGATTGTATACTACAGATAAGAGGTGGACGGGTGAAGAAATCAAGCTAACTAAAAAAGAAGAAAAAATCAGTTGGACTTTGAGGTTGGGTGTTTTCAATGCTCGGAAGATAATTAAGTCACGGATTTCTATATTAAACCCGGGTACTTAAGGTTAAATCTAGGGTTTTGTAACAAACATATCTTAGAAGCTAAGGAACGAGTTTTTGGTGATTTTGGAGCTTCAATTCATCAATTTCAACCTTAATTGATTCTCAATTTCAACAAGATGCAAGGAATCAACACCACCAAGAGCGCATAATCCACCCGTGATTGAACCCGGTTGTAGGTTTTGTATTAGTAGATTGTATTTAACTTGGTTTTTGTGTATTAAACATGAATTGATTGTATTTATTCAATCTTTTATTTATTATCATTGATTTCATGTGTTTGACCTATTGAGTTTTCAAAGAGACAATTTGTCTTCAAAACTTTATTTATTATCATTGATTTCATGTGCTTGACCTGTCAGTCATTGGTTTTTTTGATCAACAAAAATCATTTTTTTTTTGAAAGGAAAACTTCATTAACAAACTCGCTAGTCCTTAAAGCAAGGACTAAGCGAAAAACAAATTACATCAATCCAAAGGGAATTTACACCAAGTTTTCCAATCCTTAAATTTCCATCGGGATCTATTACGAATCCAAAAATAAGACGTCGCTTTGATGTTCTCCACCAGCTGAACCGGATTCCTCTTCTTATCTTTAAAAACGCGATCATTTCTTTCATTCCAAATCATCCAAATGGTCGTGTATGCGATGCCCCGAAGAATGTGCTTCGCGTCTTTGGACGTGGCTTGGGACTCCGGCATATCCAGTAAGTCCGGGATGTCAAAAAGAAAGGAGTGGCTTATCTTGCACCAATTTTCAATTCGAAACCATACCTCATTCGAATAACGACACCCGGTAAAAAGGTGCGAAGTAGTTTCCACATCCTCTTGACAAAATCTGCAATCTGCGTGTTGTATAGGAACTCCCCGTTTGATGAGTTCAGTCATCGTAGGAATGCGCTTTCTAGCGATCCTCCAAACTAAGATTTTGCACTTCAACGGGACCCAACCTTTCCACTTAATCCCAAGATTTTCGTCTCCCACATGATGACTGGCAAGCAATCTCTTGGCCGAAGAAACAGAGAACAGCCCGTCCTTTGCTTCTGTCCACTTCCAACAATCATTACCTCCTTTCCAATCAAAGTTATAGACCATTTGAAGAAGATCAAATAATTCAGTGAGCTGCTCTTGGGTTTGTGGTTGTGTTTTCCACTCCCATTTGAGCTGTTTGTTGCCTTCTACACATTCAAGCCGATCACTGACTTTGCACCATTTGTACTTTTCGAGCCGAAATAGATTAGGGAACATGACACGAAGAGGAGCATCAAGAATCCACGTATCACTCCAAAAATTAATATGTCTACCGTTGCCCAAAACCCCAACAAAAAAGGAATTGAGAGATCTACCATTAGGAAGTTGGTTTTCGCCGGTTTTAACAATATATTTCCAACACCCATTTGAAGATGCATTACATGGCAATAACGACCAAAGTCTACTAGAACCATGACATCCCAAGATGATCTTCTTCCAAAGATTATTACCCTCCTTTTTTGTACCTCCACGTCCATTTTAATAGCAAAGCTTTATTCACCTCTTCAACCTTAGAGATACCTAGCCCACCTTTGCTTTTAGGAGTCGTAACAACGTCCCAAGCAACCCACGAAATTTTGTTCTCAATACCCGGCCCGGCCCAGAGAAACCGCCGCATAATTTGTTCAATGTTCTCCACAACGGCTTTCGGGGCTTTATAAATAGAGAGATAGTAAATCGGAAGACTTTCAAGAACCGATTTCAATAATATCAACCGACCACCCATAGACAAATGCCGAACCTTCCAAGAAGCAAGGCGGGTCCGAATAGTATCGATCACCGGATCCCAATTTTTAACACGAGTCATCTTTGCACCAACTTGGATACCTAGGTATGTAAAAGGAAAACTTCCACGTTTGCAACCTAGATAGTCCAACATGTTGTCCAACTCTCCATCCCCCACACAAACGCCATATATATTTGATTTGTGAAGATTGATTCGAAGCCCCGAACATAAATAGAATATACGGAGGATTCTAGCAATGTTTTTAATATTATCATACGACCAATCCCCCATAATCAAAGCATCGTCCGCATACAAAAGATGACTAACCTCCATATCATTATTGGACAAGCGAATGCCCTTAAAAATACCAAGGTCCCTAGCTTTATCAAGAATCCAAGACAACGCTTCCATAACGATTAAGAAAAGAAAAGGAGAAAGAGGATCGCCTTGACGAAGACCCTTTTCACATTTAAATTCAAAAGTAGGGGACCCATTAACCAAAACAGCCGCTCTAGAAGACTCGCAAATGCCTTTAATCCAATCACACCATTTCAAAGGGAATCCCATTTGGGACATGATAGAAATCAAAAAATTCCAATTAACATTGTCGTAGGCTTTTTCGAAGTCTATTTTTAATAAAAATGCTTTCTTGTTTCTCTTCTTTAAACAATCCACAACTTCATTCACCACAAGAGGCCCATCAAGGATATAACGATCCACTAAAAAAGCCGATTGAGTTTCAGAAATAACATTTCCCATAACCCTTTTAATACGATTAGCAAGAATTTTAGAAATAACTTTACTAATCATACCAATAAGGGTGATAGGCCTATAATCTTTTAAACCCAATGGAGATTTTACCTTAGGAATAAGAGTTATGAAAGAAGAACCGCAGCCTTGGTTAATTACGCCAGAAGAGTGAAATTCCGTAAGGATATTAAAGAAATCATCCTCAAAAAGGTTCCAAAAACGCTTAACGAAGCGAAAATTAAAACCATCGGGGCCCGGAGCCTTGTTGGAACCACAATCAAAAACCGCCGTTTTAATTTCTTGTCTTGAAAAAACATCAACCAAAGAATCCCGATCCATACCGTTAATCTGTTTAATACCTGAACACAAGAGGTTCGGCCGGCACGAGAAAGTCTCTTTAAAATGATTGCGATAGAACCGAAGGACCTCGCGTTTCACAATAGCCGGTTTAGTCACCCATTCGCCATCAATCAAAATACCCGGAATAGCATTTAGAGCTTTTCTACCATTCACAATATTATGAAAGAAACTGGAATTTTCATCCCCCAAAGATGCCCACTTAACTCGAGACTTTTGTCTAAGATCTCTAGCCTTGTGGAGTTCAATGCTTTCTAACGCCACCTTGCATTCGGTCCAAATCCAGACATCTGATTCTTCCATGTCTTTGGTCTCCAAAATCCTATCCATCTCTTCTTTTTCTTCACGAAGAATAGATTCTTCCAGCTTCTCACGCAAGCTCACATCTTGGAACCAACTTCTCAGCCGGTTTCTAAGAGTCCCCAGTTTTTTAAGAAGGTTCATGTCGGCCGGACCATGTGCCACCCACGAGTCGAAAACAGAATTAATAATATCAATACACCCAGGGCGGTCGATCCACGAATCAAACATCCTGAACGGCTTGGGCCCGAAATTAGTATCAACAACCGAGAAGAGCAAAGGCGAGTGATCCGACAGGTTCCTATTCAACACACGAACATAAGCATTTGGCCACTTGTTAAAAACATTTTCACAGACGAGAAACCTGTCGATACAACTATATGTGACGACGCCTTTTCTGCAAGACATATAAGTGTATCTAAAACCCTTCTGGTTGAACTCGCGCAACCCTGCCCTATCGATGAAATCATTAAAATCACTAGTGCTTAGCTTGTCAAATTTGGAATTCTTTCTTTCTTCCGGCATTCTCACCGCATTAAAATCACCAAGTAAAATCCACCACCCATCATTTATACCAATAAGGGTATCAATTTTCGACCACAACCTCTTTTTGTCATCTTTCTTTTGAGGGGCATAAACGTTTAACATATTAATTCTTACCGATCCAGCCAAGAGCATGCCCGAAACGAGAAGAAAATTGCTATCTTTAGTCACCTTGTCTTTGACAAAAACTTTTGGGTCCCAGATACTAATCAAACCTCCCGAATTACCATTAGCTTCCACAAATTCAAAATCAAAACCCGAGCCTCCCCAGTAAGCCGAAGCTAAACCAGGAAGAATGTTGCTACTCATAGTTTCCTGCATGCCAATAAATGAGACGCCATTATCGACTTTTATTTTTTTAATCCAACCCGCTTTACCAACACCACCAATCCCTCTAATATTAATCGAAATGCAATTCATTTCTTCACCCCTTGTAAACCTTCGGTAACTATGGATTCCTGTATCAAAACGTGAGAATTGGATAAGTTCGCGCCAAGAATACCCCCCAAAACAATTGTGGCCTCCACCTCTGGATCATTAACCTCATGTGAAACGTGATTAAGAATATTGTGCCCCAATTCAGACGACCCAGACGGCTCAAGAACAACAGTAGACGGCTGAACGTTCAGGTCCAAATCAGTGTTCTTGTCTAAGCCCAATAGATGGTCAAGCCCAAATATATCTTCATCATCTTGGACTCTATATTTCTTACCCACTTTGGACTTTTCTAAGCTACTAGAATATGCAGGATTAATCTGGCCCACCAAGCCCAGTCCACCTTTCTTTTTCCTTTTATTAATGTTAGGCCCACAATTATCCCCATCTAAATTACAATGGGCTTCAAAATCGAATTCTGCCCCTGGAATAAAATCTTGATTATCCGAAACATGCTCCACAATAATAGGAGTTTCCATCTCACCGTCATTGACCTCATGATTGGCAATAATGTTACCATCAATGCCAGCATTAATTGCATTAAAAGGAGTTTCCAAACCTGAGTGGCCATTAGCCGGAGAAGCCGTAACATCCGCTTCAACCACCGGACGATCTTTCTCCGGCATGTTCTCGAACTGCTCTTCCATGGTCTCTTCTTCATGCATGGTGCTATCAACATTAATGTCCTCATCATCATTAACATCAGGCGATGAATCAGAAGACGTAGGAACTTTATAAAATTCCGGGACCCATACGCTTGGTTCTTCCGTTACCCATACATTGAACTTCTTATCTTTCCACGTAACTGTAACTTCTTCCTCAATTCTTTTACCGTCACCGGCAAGAATACCCAAATAATCAAAAGAGAGATCCCCATCATCTTCGTTCCTACTCGGCATATGTAACACCTTACCCACAGCATTACCAACGGCGTTGATAACCTGAGCTGATAATAGGTGTAGAGGAACGCCCACTATCTTGACCCAAGCTAACCATTCAAACGCGAATATTTGTCCTTCCCAAAGATCAACCGAGGAAAAACGACCCAAAACTTCCTTAGCAGCATCACGTACCCTAATCGCTGTCTCTTTGTTTTCAAACGTAATCAACACCGATAAACCACCGATGTATTGAATCTTTCCAGCACCAGGACACAGGTCATTCAGAATGATATAGATGTTTTTAAGAGCATCTAAATCTATCATACGAACAACCAATGCCCTCCCATGCACGTCGGTCATCGCAGTCGCATTATCATCGACAACCACCGTTTTTCCGATCTTCAAAATCCCTTGTCTACCCAATAGAGTATTAGTAAAGGACCGATTACCATTAACGAACGATGAGTGAGGTTTATCAACGTTACGACCCACATCATCCCCGTTAGTCTGCTTCTTCGTGTTCACCGGATCTGGACGAATCTCGCCATCTTCAAGCGTGAATCTAGCGATATTAGCCTTAAGCCAGCAATCACCCATATGTATATTACGTATCTTCCTGATAATCTCCTTGGAATCCTTTACATCTAGGAAAGAAACAAACCCGAAACGATTACCAAACTTATCCCGTTTGCGAGCAATGTAGATATTGTATATATCCCCATATTCACGAACATATTCCGATAAATCCATTCCACTACATTTGTCTGGCAAGTTGGTAATGAAAACCTTAGTGATTCTTGAAATAATGGTTGCCGGAATTTTAGACTTCGCCGTCTTGCCGCTGATAATGCTTTGAAAAAAATAAGGGATTAGATTGGTGATTGTTTAGACAACATCCTAGCTCGAATCCTTCTACGATTTCGTATCTTTAAGCAATTCCACCGGATTACTTAGTTGAATCACCCTTTGAACTTTTTGGTTAATCAATTATGTTTATGTAATGGCCAATCATATTAACACAACCAACTTATACCTTGTGCTTTTAAAACTTGAATCCGTATGTGATCATCTTTTATTCATTATTTACAACTCAATCATATAATAATTACACAGATGATCCTAGTGATTTGCAACTTATAATTGTGTTGGTCCCTACCCCTAACGACCGTCTATATCGGATTTACTTAAAAATGAATGAGAAAATGAAACGGGCATTGTCTCGGGTCAAAATGTGTAGAGTACACACTTGATTAAGACTATATTGATTTTGGGTACCATGGAATTTTAATGGTTTCAAGGGGTGAAACGCCTATACTGTTTTAAGAGGGCACCACCCCCTTAGTAGGGTCCGGGGGTGTAACACCTCGTAAAATCGTGTCCAATTATATAAAGACACGTGTCCTAAACGTATAACGGATTTATCCCAAAGGACTAAACTTGACAACTTTGAAAAGATGTATGCGGAGGGTCTAAAAGTGTCAACATGCTAATTTATGCCTCTGAGTGACCTTTTATCAAACCCGAGGTTGTATAATGCTATTTTATGCTATCGGGAATGATTAAAAATGAATATAATAGTTGAGGGACTAAAGGTGTAAAGTTTCAAAAATTCTAGTTCTCTGGTCAAAGGCTTACGGACAGTAAAGATTTCAGGCTTACGGTCTGTAAGGGACTGTAGCTGGGCGATATAATTCAAAAGCGGTTACGGACCGTAACGGCTCAGGCTTACGGTCTGTAAAGACTGTATCTGGGCAGCAGTTTTGGACAGCTTCAGGTTTGTCACCTTATACTCACTTAATTCGATACCAGGAGCTTTTTGATGGTTTTAGGAATCAGCTAGGACACCTGTGGTGATCCCTGGGCATCCATAACTGTCACACCCCAACCGATGACGGAAACATCGGGGCATGACACTGAGCAAAACAGATTGTCCAAGAGAAATTCCATAACAACTACTTTACCGAATAGTTAATATTATGTCCCATACCATAACCTATTAAGCAAGTAAATTATTACAGACAACGACATCTCAAGGATGAATAACATGTTCCGACAACTCAGATTTAAATAAAATAAATTGTCTTTGTTTCAAGACTCTCAATCCTACTTGATTCCACGCAAGGCAAGTAAAGCACAGCATCCTAAGCACCTGTCACATACGTTAAAATAAAGGTCAATACACATAGTGTAAAGGTGAGCATACAAGTTTAATAGTATAATAGAGTTCGAAATCTTTTACGCATAACCAACATGTAACATGTAGCAAAGTGAAAGCTAATAGGTTATCGACAGAGAAATATGCACAAACGTGACTACCAGTTGTAGAATGCGCAACACATATCCCCACTGGGACACGTGAAGTAAAGCCCTTAACAACCCTTGTCCACGACAGGTGCTGAGTCCAAACTATAGTACTATCGTTGCTAAGGTGTCAGGCAATAATCACTGTGTTAACATAACATACAAGCATTCATCGAATAACACGTAACATGCAATAGCGGTCAGCGTATAAATAGTGCTTGCGTTGTGTGTCAATTGTGATTTGAATAAGTAACGTATGTAACACCCAAAAGTGTGTAAAGCAAAAAGGGATCGAGTATACTCACAGATTGTGTTTAACAAGTAAACACTCTCTTGGATTGAAGGGAGCGCTGAGAGAGATTAGCCTGAACAGTTAACGATAGCATAAACGATGAGCGGCGCGTAAAATGGTGCAAACGTACCAAGTGTCGATTGGTAATCTGATCGGATGGCAATCCGATCGGATGGCCACTCGATCGGATGTCAATCCGTTCGGATGGTCATCCGATCGGATGGCCATTCGATTGGATTGACATTCGTTGGTAAGGATGTGTTTGTGTATGATGACTTTGAAGTTTTCATTGTAGCATTTTGAAAACAGAGAAGTATCTCTACCCTTCAGGTCGTTCGATCGAACGGCGTCCGATCGGATAGCGATCCGACTGGCAGGACATTTAGTGAGAACAAGTTCACAGCAGGATTGTCACTCGATCGAATAGCAATCCGATCGGTTGGTAATCCATTAGTTACTGATGATCTTTGTCAAAGTTCCAAATGTCACATGGTCGGATGGTCGTTCGATCGGATGGCTATCCGATCGGACGGCAATCCGTTCGACGTTCAGATCTTTGAAAGTTAAATAAAATGTTTAAGTGTTGAGGCGAAGTGCAATCCGATCGGATTGCGGTTCGATCGGATGGCAATCCGATCGGACAACAATCCGTTCCGCGACCTGATCGTGTTACTAACTTGAAGATTTGTTTAAGTTTTGCGGTTTGCTCGAGACGATATGACAACGTGCTAAACAACAGAAACCCCATCATGACCCAAGTTATCCGATCGAACAGGAATCACCCAAATCCGATCAGTTTACTGGTTCGTGACGGTTGTTCATGTTTAACCCGAAATCAGTTGTCTCTTTGATAGAATTCAGATCTTGAACCAACACATCACTAACAAAGAGTAGAAGATCAGAACGAGCTCCGATTCTATCGGTTTTGAGTGCATTGAGTGTAAAAGAGTTGAAAGAAAGTTGGAAAACTATCCTTCAATCCTTTTAACCATGAATATGTGTAGATCTATGCGAAAACATTGTTGATTCATGTGGAAATCCTTCAGATTTGAGTTGTTCTTGGTGGAATGAGGCCAACACTTGAAGTTCATAAGAACTCCATGATGACATCATCCTAGAACACCTCAAATCCGTTGATTTCTCGGTTAAAAGTTAAGATTCAAAGGTGAAAAAGATGAAGGAGTATCATAGAAGTACAAGATTTAGGTTGAAAACTTACAAGAATCGCGAGAAATCAAGAGAAATAAGGCTTGAGTGCGGCTGGTCGAGTGGAGAAGCTGTCACATCACAAATGATGTGACAGGAGGGTATTTATAGGGTTTCCAAAAGAGGAAAGTGCACAAGGGTCGGATTGGTCACCGATCGGTTGGCAACTCGATTGGATGGCAATCCGATCGGATGGCCACTCGATCGGTTAGCCATTCGATCCAGGTGCCCGACGTGTTTAGTTTTGTCGTTTCGATTCGCGTGTTGAGCATTGCGATGCGATAGATTAATAATAAACGCATAAATACTATATCTAACATACAATCATCATAAAAAACTGGTGTTTAGCGTTTGCGATTCGATTGCGATAGGGTTGCGATTGTGTTTCGATTAATCACCACAAAACATAAACATAAATAAACATGCACAAGTAACACATAATTAGCACACACACACGTAAAACAAAATCCAGAACGCATAATTCGAGTTGCGAATGCGATTGCGATGCGGTAAGCGATAAAGCGATAAAACATCGATAAAACCTCGATTATTCATAGATACTCCACATAATACAACTAAAGCAAATAAAATAAAGACTCGATTACAAGTCAAGAAGTTAAATTAGTGATTAAGCAAGGAGCGACAGATCGCAATTAGCAATCTTTTCTTCCTTTGACTTCAATCTTGACTTTGACTTTGACTTTCGAAACACGGGGTGTTACAGCCTCCCCTACTTAAGGGAATTTCATCTCGAAATTAGGCTTTAGCCGTATCAAACAACTGCGGGTACTTTGCCTTCATGTCGCTTTCGAGTTCCCAAGTGAACTTTGCACCGTGTTTGCCTTCCCAGAGAACCTTCACAATGGGAATGCGTGAGCGCTTGAGCTTCTTGGTTTCTCTGTCCATGATCTCGACAGGCTTCTCCACGAAGTGTAAGGTTTTGTCCACTTGAAGATCCTCTAGTGGAACTTGTAAATCATGCTCAACCAGACACTTTCTGAGGTTCGAAACATGGAAAGTCGGGTGGGCGTTGCTAAGTTCCTCCGGTAGTTCGAGTCTGTAGGCCACTTTTCCGATCCTTTCCAGAATCTTAAAGGGTCCAACATATCGAGGCGCGAGCTTTCCTTTCTTGCCGAATCTGACCACACCCTTCCAAGGTGATACCTTTAGGAGTACGTGATTGCCAACGTCAAATTTAAGGGGCTTGCATCGTCTATCGGCGTAACTTTTCTGACGACTCTGAGCTTTCAGCAGATTGTCTCGAATTTGGAGGATTTTATAAGCCGTTTCTTGCAACGGCTTAGGACCGGTTATTTGCGATCTCCGATCTCGTGCCATACAATAGGCGATCGACATTTTCTTCCGTATAAAGCCTCAAACGTTGCCATTTGAATGCTGGAATAATAATTGTTATTGTACGAGAATTCGACTAAAGGTAAGTATGCGTCCCAATTACCACTGAGATCTATGACACACGAGCGAAGCATGTCTTCAAGGGTATGAATCCCTTTCAGTCTGACCATCGGTTTGGGGATAGAAAGCGGTACTTAGATTAAGAGTAGTACCGAGAGCAGATTGAAACATTTCCCAAAGACGCAATGTAAACCGACCATCGCGGTCAGAGATGATGTCGCGAGGCGTCCCATGTCGACATATGATCTCATTGGTGTAGATTCAGGCTAATTTTCTACCTTAAAGTCTTCTCGTATCGGCGGAAAATGAGCGGACTTAGTCAAGCGGTCAACGACAACCCAGATGTTGTCGTGACGTGATGGCGTGCGCGGGAGTTTCGTTATGAAGTCCATAGCTATACTCTCCCATTTCCACATAAGGACCTCGGGTTGGACGAGTAAGCCAAAGGGTCTTTGGTGCTCAGCCTTGACTTTCGAGCAAGTCAGGAACTTCGAAACATAGAGAGCGATATCTTTCATCATGCCCGGCCACCAGTACTTGTAGCGAAGGTCCTAGTACATCTTATCGGCACCGGGATGAATAGAATATCGAGAGTTTTGGGCTTCGTCCATTAGGATCTGTCGCAAATTGGTCCGCTTAGGGATCCAAATTCGTTCCAGATAATGGAATATCCCATTCGACTTACTAACTAGTTGGGTTCCATCATTAAGAATCCTTTCCTTCTTCAAAGTGCGCTCGGTAAAACAGGCATGCTAGGCTTCGCGGATGAGAGTTTCGAGATGGCGCTGGGCTTGGATATTACGAACGCTATTCAAATAGCTTCGTCTGCTGAGGGCGTCGGCAACGACATTTGCTTTGCCAGGATGGTAACAAATCTCACAGTCGAAATCGTTGAGAAGTTCTACCCATCGTCGTTGACGCATATTCAGTTCTTTTTGGCTGAAGATATGTTGTATGCTCCTATGATCGGTGAAGATCGTATACTTTGTACCATAAAGGTAGTGTCGCCAAATCTTCAACGCAAAAACAACTGCGCCTAGCTCGAGGTCATGGGTTGTGTGGTTCTTCTCGTGGATCTTGAGCTGTCGAGAAGCGTAAGCAATAACCTTGTCCCGTCGCATGAGAACACAACCAAGACCAAGGTTCGAGGCATCGCAATAGACAATGAAGTCATCGTTTCCGTCGGGTAAAGCGAGGACGGGAGCATTCCAAAGCATATGCATGAGAGTTTGAAAGGCAGTCTCTTGTTTGGTTCCCCAAACAAAAGGCTTATCTTTATGCGTGAGAGAAGTAAGCGGAACAGTGATTTTAGAGAATCCTTCGATAAATCGGCGATAATAGCCCGCTAGTCCGAGAAAAGAACAGACTTCAGACGGGTTCTTAGGTGTAACCCAACTCTTAACAGCTTTGATCTTCACGGGGTCGACGTGAATACCTTGACTATTGACAATATGACCGAGGAATTGAACATCCTCTAGCCAAAATTCACAATTGGAGAACTTGGCATAGAGTCGATTCCCTTGGAGTAGCTCGAGAACCAAACGTAGATGTTGTGCGTGTTCGGTTTTCAACTTGGAATAGATCAGGATATCATCGATGAACACGATGATGAACCGGTCGAGAAACGATTTACACACGTGATTCATCAGATCCATGAAAACCGCGGGTGCGTTGGTTAAACCAAAAGGCATAACAACGAACTCATAGTGGCCGTAACGAGTGCGAAAAGTGGTTTTGGGTATATCCTCCTCTTGAATGCGTAACTGGTGATAGCCTGAGCGTAGATCGATCTTTGAGAAACACGTAACACCTTGTAGCTGATCAAACAAATCATCGATTCGAGGTAGGGGATAGCGATTCTTGATCATCAGCTTATTCAACTCCCTATAGTCGATACATATCCATAACGACCCATCCTTATTTTTGACGAAAAGGACTGGTGCGCCCCAAGAAGAGGTGCTAGGGTGAATGAAGCCTTTATCAAGCAATTCCTAGAGTTGACTCGAGAGTTCGCGCATTTCGGACGGAGCGAGTCGATAAGGGGCTCTAGCGAAAGGATTTGCTCTAGGAATGAGGTCGATACGAAAGTCGATATCACGACTCGGAGGTAAGCCAGGAAGCTCGTCAGGAAATACAAGAGGAAAATCACGAACTACAGGCACCTTATCTATCTCCTTAACTTCCTTTTTCTCTGCTACTACAATGTGCGCCAAGAAAGCTTGGTATTCCTTGCGGAGATACTTGCTAGCCTGGACACACGACATGAGTTGGAGTTTCTTCGACGCAACTGCACCGTAAACACACAATTGATCACCATTAGCGAGCGAGAAGCGAATCATCTTATCAAAGCAAACAACTTCAGCATGGTTTTCACGAAGAAAGTCCATGCCTACTATGACGTCAAAACTACCGAGCTGCATCGGAATAAGGTCGATAGGAAAGATGTGATTGTTGCGTTCGAGAGTACAATCACGAAGAACAGAATTGACAGCGATGGTTCTTCTGGTGGCAACTTCAACATCGAACGTCGAAGGGAGATGGGCGCGCTTAAGATTAAGGAGCTTTCGAATTCAAACAATACAAAACAGTTATCGGCTCCAGTATCAAACAAACACGAAGCATAAATACCATTCACAAGGAACGTACCATTGACCACATTGTTATCGTCTTGAGCTTGGCGGACATTGATGTTGAAAGTACGTCTGCGGGCTACTGGCTGCTGTTGTTGCTGCTGCTGTCGGGGCTGCTGCTGTTGTGGCTCTTGCTTCACCACTAGGTTTGGGCACATGTTTGCGAAGTGGTTGGGATCACCACACGCAAAGCAAGCTCTAGCATGGATCGCGGGTGCAGGAGCCGCTTGTTGGCCTTGAGGAGCAGGAAGTAGAGCTTGTTGAGCAGGAGCTTGACCTTGAGCTGGAGCTGGAGCTTGACGTGGACCTGTACGGCAGTTGGCGATGAAATGGCGGTACATGTTGCAATGCACACAGTATCTGCAAGCGATTCCCACTGGGTGGTGATAGGTACAAGTAGGGCAAGTCGGGTGAGGACCAGTATACGCACGCTTAGCCAGGGGTGCGTTTGTAACCGGTGCCACTAATTGGCGGTGTTGAGGCTGCGGTTGAGCAGGAACTGATTGGAGCGGGGCAGCAGTGACAGCGCAATTTTTGCTACTGTTGTTGTTGTTCTTCCTCTTGCGACGAGAGGACTTTGAAGACTGCGGAGCGGCGGCGGTTTCAGTGGTTGTGGCAGTGGTAGCTTGATGCAGATTCTTGGAGGCTTTATCCTAGTAACCAGACTTGACTCGCTTATCGTTGATCTCAGCAGTGAGTAAGTAGGTTTCCTCAATCGTTGAAGTCTTTGCAGGTTGCACAAAGTCTGCAACACAATCCGGCAGAGCACTTATATACTTCTTGATGGTGATTTCGGGCGTAGTAACTTGGCTCGGACAGATTATGCTTAGCTGCTTAAAGCGAGCAGTCAAACCAGCGTTGTCTCCATCTTTCTGCTTGATATGCCAGAATTCATCCTCGAGCTTTTGGCACTCGTGCGGAGGGCAGAACTCTTGCATCATAACGTCCTTTAACTCATCCCACGTCAACCCGTAAGCTGCATCATTTCCGCGTTTGTTTCTCTCGGCCGTCCACCAATCTAAAGCTCGGGATTGGAAGACGCCAGTTGCGTTAAGAGTACGGAGATTATTAGGACAGCCACTCTGGCGCAGGGTGACCTCGATCGAATCAAACCATTGAAACATGGCCATAGGCCCATCTTCGCCGGTAAACTCTTCAGACCGCAAGCTTTGAACTGCTTGAAGCTAAAAGCAGACTTTGGCGAATCAGTCCGGGACTCTTCAGAAGACTTGCTAGCGTTTTCATTCAGCTCACTAACAATTTGCGGGATAACTTTCGCCATTTGCTTAGCGACGAGGGCGGTGATGCGTTTGTCATCATGATTTCGGCGTGCAGAGCGCGAGTGAAATGATCCAAATGACGACATTGTCTGCAATAGACATCGTTACAGGACTCAAACACTTTATAATCGAATCTCACCTCACACTCACCTAATACTACGAAATAAAGCTCAGGAACACGTTCAATCACATAAACACGTAAACACATAG